>NW_026126408.1:11417500-11902500 GCF_943737965.1 Phodopus roborovskii | reverse complement strand
CTCCACCCTGCTCCTAAGCCTATCTTACCATATGAGGGATTACAGCTGTGTCTTCCCAACCCATAGGGCTGACACTGCACCGGGGCTGAAGTAAAAACCAAGCCAGAAAGGCAGAGTGCACAGCTGTGTCTTCCTCCTGGATCCCTTGACCTTCCCAACCCATAGGGCTGACACTGCACCGGGGCTGAAGTAAAAACCAAGCCAGAAAGGCAGAGTGCTAAGCACGCTGCAACTTGTCTTACTCCACAGCTCTGGTCTCAACAAGTGGAGGAGCCAACACCTTGCCCTTCTCTCTTCACCTTCCTCTTGCCTGCAGCCTGGACAACCTCCACCAGCTGGGTGAACTGGGTAAACTGGGATGGGAAGCTGGACTCTATGTAATTAATTCTTGGGCTCATCATCAAGGCTTCTGAGGGCACAAGAAAATGAAATGAAAATTCCCAGTACTCATAGGTGTCTTCACAGGCATGAGGGTATCCCTGTGGGATAGTCCTGTGACAGGACTTCGAATCTTCAGGAAGTTTGTAGAGATCTGTGTCTTTTTCTCTGAAAGACATCCAATGAACTGGGTATGGTGGTACACATCTGTAATTTCAGCCAGATTGGGGCTACATGGTAAGTTTCAGGTGTGTCTGGCATGCATGAACATTATCTTTTTTTCCACCTTGGTTTTGAAACACTATTTCTCTGTGTAGCCATGGCTGTACTGGAATTTGCTCTATAGAACAAGCTGGTCATGAAATCACAGAGATCCACCTGCCTCTGCCTCCCAAGTGCTGGGTTTAAGGCATGTGCCACCAATTCCCAGCTTGTTATTATTTTTTTAAAGATATGGTTTCATAGCCTGGCAGTGGTGTTACACATTTTAAATCACAGCACTTGGGAGGCAGAAGCAGTTGGATCTCTGAACTTGAAGCCAGTCTGGTCTACATATCGAGTTCCAGAACAGGCTCCAATACAGAGAAACCCTGTCTCCGGGGCGGCGGGGTGGGGAAATGGAAGCTACTAACCAATTACAGACAGAACAAGCCCCCTGAAGTTCCTAAGCAGTGGGGCCTAGTGATGTAGCTGTTGGTTTTATTTTGAGTCAAAATGAAAATTGTAATGCATCTTTTTTCTGTCCTGCTAGCCACCTCCCAAATAATAACACAGAGACTTCTTATCAATTATGAAAGTTCATCCTATAGTTTAGGCTTGTCCCACTAGCTCTTATAACTTAAATTAACCTGCTTTTATTAATCTATGTTTTACCATGTGGCTTTTTATCTTCCTTTTATCTTCTTAATGTCTGATTCCTTCCATGTTTCCTTGGCATCTCCCCTGCCACTCAGCTATCTCCTCCTACTTCCTCTCTCTGCTTGGAAGTCCCGCCTATACCACCTGCCTAGATATTGGCCATTCGACTTTTTAGTAAACCAATCACAGCCTACCTTCACACAGTGTACAAATATCCCACAACAGCGGGGCGTTGGTGGTGGGTGGCACACGCCTTTAATCCCAGCACTTGGGAGGCATAAGCAGGTGGATCTCTGTGAGTTCGAGGCCAGCTTGGTCTTCAAAAAGAGTTCCAGGACAGGCTCCAAAATCTATAGAGAAACCCTGTCTCAGAAAACAAACAAAACAAAACCCAGTATCCCACCACAGAAAATGAACATGAACTGCCTGAGCCAGCTCCCCCCAGGCCAAAGAGTCTGTTGAGCAGCTCAGGAGGAGAAGACAGGGCAATGAGCTCAGGAGGAGAAGACAGGGCAATGGCAAAAGGGGTTCACGGGATGCCCACGAGGCCCTTGTGTGCTGGGAAAGTCTTCTTCCTGGTGGATAGGGTAGTATGGGGGATGGCTTTGGAAGAGCAAACAAAGGGAAAACAAACAAAGAGCAAATAGGGATGGCAAACAAGTCATCTCCAAGACCACTACCATGTCTGATGAACTTTAAACCACCCCCCAACCCCCACCCCCACCCCCCTGACCCTCTGAGCAGTTTTCAGCTTTAGCACCAGCAATGGACTCTAGGTGGGAAGGGAGAGTCTAGGGTATCTGCTGATTTTGTTTATGTCACATCCCTCCTCTCTCTTCTGCAAACAGGATCCTGGTTTTCCTTGGGGAAAACTCTATCCTGTCTCACACAACACTAGGAGTCTGGTACTACCCTGACTCCAGAATGGACCCACCACTGGTTACCAACGTCTAGGGATGGGTGTGTGATCCATATAGGCCAATGAGACTCATGTATGCAGGACATTGTCAGAAACGATCAAGGACAAGCATCAAGCCAACAGAGGAAAGCAGAGCCAAGAGACCATTTCCTGGTGACACCCTTTGGATCCTGGATTTAGCTTTACCCAAAGCTAGACTCACCCGAAGGGGTTTTCACAAGTGGCCCAATACCTCTCTCTCCCTCTCTACCGCTCTTTCCCTCCCTCCCCCCCCCCCCTTTCTAATTTTGGTTTGGTTTTCGAGACAGGATTTCTCTGTGTAACAGCCCTAGCTATCCTGGAACTCACCCTGTAGACCAGGCTGCCCTGGAACTCGCTCTGTAGACCAAGCTAGCCATGAACTCACTGAGATCCACCTGCCTCTGCCTCTGCCTCTGCCTCTGCCTCCCCAGTGCTGGGATTAAAGACATGCACCACCATGTCTGGTTTGGATATGGTTTCTGTTACATTGTACCAAAAGAGCACAACGAATTCAGGAAATGTAATGAGGCTGGGCTGTGGCTCAGCGGGGAAGCACATGCCCAGCATGTCTGAGGCCCAGGTTTAATCTTTTAGAATGATGGATAAAGGACTGGAGAATAGGCTTCATGCTTCTATTCTTGTGATATTAGATGAAGTACGATAGAGAGGAGGCAGTGCTAGAGAGGCAGTGTGGCCGACACTGAAAGATGTGCCAGGAAAGAAGTGTGGGAACCAGGAGTGCAAGTTCTTGCACAATTTAAAAGAAGTATTTGAAAAGATAAGGTGGGGCAGGCTGGGGTTGTAGCTCATCAGTAAACCCTGCCTAGTGTGATGCTTTAGTAATTGTGCTCTTGACAGACTCTGGAGTCACAGGAAAGGACCTCTAGGTATGCCTGTGGGGAGTTATCTTGATTGCATTCACTGGGGTGAGAAAAGCTCACCCACTGTGGGTGGTACCGTTCCCTGATAGGATCCTGGACAGTGTAAGTGGAGAAATGGAGCTTAGCAACAGCATGTGTCCATCCTTCTCTGCTTTCAGACGGTGAAAGTGACATAACCTGCTGCTTTGGTCTCCTGCTGCCTCGAACTTTCCACCAGGATGGAACTGAGGGGCAGAATAAGCCCCCTTTTCCTTAAATTGATTCTGTCAGAATCCTCAGGATATTATTCCAGCACAGTAGCAGGTAAAGAAACCAAGGCATGAGACCTGGGTCTCATCATTATTTAAAAAAAAAAAAAAAAAAAATAGGGTCAGCCGGGCCGTGGTGGTGAATGCCTTTAATACCAGCACTTGGGAGACATAGGCAGGCTGATCTCTGTGAATTCAAGGCCAGCCTGGTCTACAGAGTGAGTTCCAGGACAGCCAGGGTTACACAGAGAAACCCTGTCTTGAAAAACAAACAAACAAACGATCAGAGAGATGGCTCAGGGGTGAAGATACTAGCTGCTAAGCCAGGCCACTTGTATTAGTTAGGGTTTCTTTTGCTGCAACAAAACTCCATGACCAAAAGACAAGTTGGGGAGGAAAGGGTGTATTAGACTTATACTTCAGCATTGCTGTTCATCACTGAAGGAAGTCAGGACAGGAAGTCACAGGACAGGAACCTGGAGGCAAGAGCTGGTACAGAGGCCATGAAGGGGTGCTGCTCACTGGCTTGCTTCCCCTGGCTTGCTCAGGCTGCTCTCTTGTAGAACTCAGGCCCAGCAGCCCAGGGATGGCATTACCCTCCATGGGCTGGGCCCTTCCCCATTGATCACTAATTGAGAAAATGCCTTACAGCTGGAGCTCATGAAGGCATTTCCTCAGCCGAGGCTCCTTCCTCTGATAACTCTAACTTGTGTCAAGTTGACTCACAAAACCAGCCAGTACACGAGCCGATTGAACTCTCAGACCCCACATGGTGGGAGGAGCGAACTGAGTGCTTGCAAGCTGTTTTCTGATCTCTACACAAGTTATCATATCTTGTGTGAGTGAATGTACACACACATACACACACATGCACACACACAAGCAAACACGCATGTGCATGCACATACACACACACAAGCACACACGGCAGAAAAAGCAAAAGAAAAATTACAAAAAGACAAAAAAAAAATATATGAATATGGCTATTGTTCCAGGACAGCCAAGGCTACACAGAGAAACCCTGTCTCAAAAAAAAAAAAAAAAAAAAAAAGAAAGAAAAGAAAAGAAAAGAAAGAAAGAAAACCCAGTGTAAGGAAGAACACTCAGCAGCTAGGGACATAGCTCAATTGTCGTAATGCTTGCTTAACATGCATGAAGCTCTTCCATTCCACCCCCAGAACCGCCTAACCTGAGCCAGAGCACAGTCCTTTCATTGTAGCACCTCAGAGGTGGAGGTGAGGAAGATCAGAAGCCTAAGGTCATGCATGCTCAGTTATATAGAGAGTTCAAGGCCTGCCTGGGCTATAAGAGACCCTGTCTTAAAAAGCAAGCAGAACTTTGCTGTTTTCCGAGATTCTGTGTTTTGCTTTAATCATAATAATAAGAAAGAAAGAAATATACTGGGTGAGTTTAGAAGTTTGTTCCGATGATTACAGAACCTGGAACAGCTGTGGATACTACGGATTCATAAAATACTGTTTAGTTATCTTTGTCACACACATTTGAATTTTTGGATAATTTAGCTGATTACTTTGAACAAAAAGCACCTCAGTCACCATGTTGAGTTGGCATTGTACAGAAGCTAACAGCCATATTGTTACTTTTTTAAAAAAAAAAAATATTTTATTTATTTATTTTGAGACAGGATTTCTCTAGCTGTCTTGGAACTAGCTCTTATTGACCAGGCTGGCCTGGAATTCACACAGATCCACCTGTCTCTGCCTCCCAAGTGCTGGGATTAAAGGTGTTTGCCACTACCTCCCAGCATTAAAAATTCTTTTCATCTTATTTTATGTGTATGAGTATTTTGCCTGCATATATGTATGTGTACCATGTGCATGCCTGCTGCCTTTGGAGATCACAAGAGAACATCAAATTCCCTGAAACTGGAGTTGCAGATGGTTGGGAGCCACAATGTGGCTGCTGGGAACCAAACTTGGGTCCTCTGGAAGAACATCAAGTACTCTTAACCACTGAGCCAGCTACATTGTTCTAAAAACACTGAACTTAGTTCTTCCCATTTGAACAGGGATATGACACTGTATTAAATACATAAGGTCTTACCTACATGGCCTTGATTACAGAAACCAATATAGTATTCTCTGGGCAACAAAAAAACAAAAACAAGAAAACAGCAGCTCCCAATCACCCACCTTTACCTTTACCTAGGCATGTGCCAGCAGGCCCAGCTCTTCATTCTAAATTCTGCTTACACATCCCATGGGAGTCCCGTAGGGGAGGGGGCCACTACTGAAGCTGCTGAGCTGGGGGTGCCACCTGGACAGGATTTCACACATGCCCAGAAGCAATGAGCTGGGTGAATAGGACCTGGGACACAGGTCATAGCACAGATGAGCCATTGTCCCTGTGGTCAAGGGAAGCAAAAAAAAAAAAAAAAAACCAAGAAATTAATTTTAGTTTGGGAAGAGGAAGCAACAGAGTCAAGATCTGAGACTCAAGAGGTTCTGGTGAAGATGAATGAGAGATAGGCTTGTCGGCAGTGACAAAACTCCTCCTTTCTGGCTCCCACAAGCTACCCAGGACCCCTCTGTTCCCCTCTGTCTTCCTCTCCTCCACCATTGCCCCCCCTTTTTCCTCCTTACCTCTTAATGCCTATCCCTGCTTTGGCTGACCTCCTACACATAGCCCTAGGACTGCCCGCCTGCATGCCTCTGAAACACTGTAGAGGCTGGAGAGAGATGACTCAGCAGCTAAGAGCGCTGGTTCTTGCAGAGAACACAAGTTCTATTCCCAGTATGCACATGGTGCTCACACCATCCATAACTCCAGTTGCAGGGCATCTGATGCCCTCTTCTGACTTCCATTGGCACAGTGCACACACACGGCGCACAGCAGACATACATGTGACTAAATTGCTCATACACATAAAATGACACTTTAAAAATGGCTAGATGGGTAGCCAGAGGGTCAGAGTGCTTGCCACACAAGTGTGATGATGACCTGAGTTACCTGTGCTGTCTCTCTCTTCCTCTGTGTCTCTCCAACAGTAAATAAAATAAAGTTCTAAATTCTGGGTGTGGGTTTTTGTTTTGTTCTACAGAGTGAGTTCCAGGAGAGGCCGCAAAGCTACACAGAGAAACCCTGTCTCAGAAAAAAAAAAAAAAAAATGTATAGTTCAGACATTGCCAAAACGGCCAAGAACCTGAGATTACTAGGCCATGGGACCTAGGAGAAAACCCAAATGAGTCCTAATGGCATGTTGTACCCATGTGTCAGTGTGACACCCAGCCCCTCCTCAGAGGGCTTCTTGTAGTAGATGGCAATTGACACAGAAACCCACATTGAACAATGTGCAGAGAGAGAGACTTTGAAGCACTCTGACCTAAATAGGATATCAAATCAACCCCTCAAGGCTCAAGGATCCTTGGGGAAGAGGAGGTAGGAAGATGGCAAGAGCCGGAGGAAGTGGATGACCCCAAGGAAACAGTGTCTCCCATTCGCAATAGGGCTGATGCACACCGGAATTCACAGGACTGACAGTACACGCAAAGCCACTGAGGTCAAGCGAGACAGAACCCCAGCCCCGGCAAGCAGAAGTGGACCTTCTATTAGGAAGGTACTTGCAGTTGGTGCCTGCTGAGAAATGGTAGCTTTTCTCCAATGGAATGAAACTGTAGAACAACCACATTCCAGGGCAAGCAGCACACCCAGGAGTAGTGGCCAAGATGAAACTGACTCCATTTTTGTGTATGTGTGTTTTTTTGTTTTGGTTAGCATTTTTGTCTTGTTGGGTTTTTTGTTTGTTTGCTTACTTAGTTGGTTGTTTTGATTTTTATTGTTTTTGTTTTTTCTTTGTTTTGAGAGAGACAGAAAAATCATGAAGTTATATAATCAGGGAGGTAAAGAAGATCTGGAAGGAATATGATCAAAATATTTTGCATGAAAAAGTTTTAGATAAAAAAATTATTAAACAAAGTCTAGAAAGTTCTTCAAGAGCTTTCTTGTTGCCATAGTCAATGAATGTTCTTCAGTTCTAATCTTGTTTCATTCGCTTCCTGTTCACCCATTCATTTATGCTGATATGTTTTGGTTAGAGGCCAATTTCATGGCCAGAACTGGGGGTATACAGTGTTGAGCAAGACCACTGTGCAGAGGTTCCCTCTACAGACAGCATCCTGAAGGCAACAACACAGCTCCATTGGCAGAGTGCTTGCCTAGCAGGCACAGGGCGGGGTTCTGGTCCCAGAACTCCACACAGCACACGTGATGGTGCACACCTGCCATCCTGACACTTGGAAGATGGAGGCTGCAGGGCCAGCAGTTCAAAGTCATCCTCACCTACTTGGTGAGTTTGAAACCAGCCTGAGCTACATGAGACCCTTTCTAAAAGAAAAGAGAGAGAGAGAGAGACTTCGCTCTTTCTCTTAAGACCCAACACACTCATTTGTGCACACTCATACACATGCACATGCACACTCAACAAACATGTGCTCTCACTTTCTGTCTTCCTCAGAGCCTTGAGTGAGGGCCCATTGGCCAGGCATGTGTCTATGGGGAACACTGAAATGGGGAGGAAGTTGGACTGGCTGCTAGAGGAAGCTGGGGTGGTGGTGGGGAGGCAGCCTGCAGGGGTCACTCAAGTGTATAACCCTCTGCTCATGGGTTTAGGAGTGTAGAAGCCTGAATCTCTGAATTGCATTCTCAAAGGGAGAGCACACAGCCAGAATCTCAGGCTCTGGGCCACCCAGGTAGTGCTTGTGACCAGACTCTCCAGGAAGGATGAGTGAGGACCTATGGGTTGGCACCAGCCCTTCTGGCCAAGTAATCCTGGCACATGCCTGCTACCTGGTACTCCTTTACTGAACCCTGGCCTCTTCCTGGAGCATCTGGCTCCCATAGCTGAGGGACTCTCCAGGCAGAATCAAAAGTCCTGGGAGAGTGCTCCTCCTACAATGTGGGGAGCCAGACAATTAGAGCTCTGCTGGTTCAAAGCCCAAGTGTTCTGGTGAAAGAAAGGCCAGAATTTCCCTTTCTTCCTCTTTCCTAGGGAATTAAACAGCATAGAGCAAAAATAAAGAAAAGAAAAAAAGTAATAAGTGGGAAAAAAAGAGGGAGTGGTAAAGAGAGAAGTAGGTGGAGGGGACCTTAAGTTTTAAAAATATTAATAGGGTATGTCTATAATATTAGCACATGAGAGGCAGAGCAAGATTATCTTGGGTTCAGGTCAGCCCAGGCTACATAACAAAGCCTGTCTTTAAAAAACAAAAAGTTAGGGCTGGGCGGTGGTGGCAAACACCTTTGGTCCCAGCACTCCGGAGGCAGAAGCTGTGGGATCTCTGGGAGTCTGAGGCCGGCCTGGTCTGCAGAGCGAGTTCCAGGACAGGCTCCAAAATACAAAGAAACCTTATCTCAAAAAACCAAAAACAGAAAAAAGTTAGGCCTGACACAAAGCATTAACCTTTAGTCCCAGCACTCTGGAGGTAGACACAGCTTGATCTACCAGTTGAGTTTGAGGCCAGTCAGGCCCTGTCTGAAAGAGCTAGGCCCAAGGCCCTGCTGGGCTACAGAGTGAATTTAAGGCCAATCTGGGCAAATTAGTGACACCCTACAACAACATAGAAACTAAAAATGGCTGGGCTGACAAACTGCCTGTCACTGAGCCTGACCATCCAGTTTCATCTTGAGACCCACAGAGTGGAAGTCTCTCAAACTAATTTCCACGAGTTATCTGACCTCCATAGGCATGCAGTAGTGTATACACATAAATAAATAAACAAATGTAATTTAAAAAGAAGAAGAAGCCTACAGACTACAGCCAGGATTTCTGAATCTTCTTCGAATCCCCCAAGACAGCACCCCTTACCAGCAGGAAGTAGTTTGGAAAGAATGACGCCCAAATTCCCAAATATTGTGTATAAATGTTTGTTTTCATTTAATTGGACTTTGTTATATAAAATTAAATAAAAAAAATATAAAAAAAAAAGAAGAAGAAGAAGAAGAAGAAGCCTGGAGCTACAGCTCAATGTAGCAGAGTACTTGTCTTACCTAAGTAAAGTCTCAGGTCCAGTCTCCAGCACATACATACATACACACACACATACATACATACATGCATTCATACAAGGTGGGTATGGTGATCTTGGCAGGAGAAACATCTCAAGTTTGGGACCTTAAAAGGTCTTAAAAGGTTTTGTTTGTTTTTTTATTATTATTATTAAAGTTAAAAAGAAAAAAACCAGCCCTAATATTATGTTTCCACTGAAAATCTCTGACAAGATCTATTGCTTAGTCAGTAGTCACACTTCCTCTTTACTCATCTTGCCCTCCTCTCCTCCTTCCAGTCAGATGGAGGTATGTGGCAGGCTGAGGTATTTCCACAGGTCTTCTGGGAAAATGCCTCATGGAGTTGCAAGACTGGAATAAGGCAGCACCTCAAAGAGTCCATCCTAAGGAACATAGAAAACCACAGAAGTAACCAGCTCTGTGACCACAGGACCACAGGAGGCTCAAGTCCATTCTCTGAGCCCCCTTTGTTTAAGTACCCCTGGTGAATAATCTCTTTGAGGGAGTTAGAGACAGAGCCTCTCTCTCTCTCTCTCTCTCTCTCTCTCTCTGTTGCTTTTTTTGAGACAGGGTTTCTCTGTGGCTTTGGATGCTGTCCTGGAACTAGCTCTTGTAGACCAGGCTGGTCTCAAACTCACAGAGATCCACCTGCCTCTGCCTCTGCCTCTGCCTCCTGAGTGCTGGGATCAAAGGTATGCTCTACCACTGCCCAGTTTCTCTCTCTTTCTTTCTTCCCTTTCTTGTTTATTTATTTACTTACTTGTTTTCTTATTTATTTATTTGAGACAGGGTCTCTCTAAATAGGCTTGGCTGTCATAGAACTCTCTCTATAGATCAGGCTGGTCTTGAACTCACAGAGATCCACCTGCCTCCGCCTCCCCAGTGCTGGGATTAAAAGTGTGCACCACCATTCTTGGCACTCCCTTTTTTCCTAAATAACCAATCAGATCCTTATAGCACTTTAAACTTTTCTAAGATATATATGTATGTATGTATGTGTATATATGTGTATATATGTATGTATATGTATATACATATATATTTGGGTCTGACTCCATCTCTGAGTTGGTGGCTGAGCAGGGCTGGGCATATAAGGGCACAGGCTCAGAGGATAAAGTCACCGTGAGGCCCAGGGTCATGGGCACATTGTGGTCTCCAGCCAGGCTGGAGCTCAGGTTTCCTGACTGGAGCCTGGGGCTCTTGCCAGTTCTCCCACTGTTCCTCCCTATACTCACCAGCTGTCCTGTTGAGATTCAAAACCTTCTGAGGTAAGGCAGGATCTCCTGAGGGGATTAACTTCCCATAGCTCTCAGTGTGGCCTTTGGGTTAGTAAAGCTCTCACAGAGAATATCTGGGCCTTTGCCAGTAAGGCAGGCTTGGATTTTAAAAGTTGACTCGACATGGCTCATGGTAGTTTGCCCAGACTTTTCTATGACTCCTTGTGACAGGGGCCAGCCAACTGTTGGCCTTGAATGTGCCTTTTGGGACCATTTTGACACTTTCTTTTTTTAAAAATTTATGGATTTCCTCCATTGTTTTAATTTTTGTTGTTGTTGTTGTAGACAGGGGCAAATGTAGCCCAGGCTGATCTCAAACTTGATATGTAACTGAAGATAACCCCCTACTCCTATATCCAAATTTCTGAGATTATAGATGTGAGCTACCATGCCTGACTCCGGGTATGATTCTTTTTAATTATTTCGCTTAGCCTGTCAATCAGCTAGTTGTTTTGAGAAAGGAGTTCATATAATAGTCCAGGATGGGATGGAAGATTGCTTTCAACGCCTGACCCTCATACCTCCATCTCCCAAGTGCTGGGATTTTAGGTTCTATAAGAAAGCAGGCTGAGCAAGCTATGGAGAAATCAGTAGGCATCACCTTCTATGGCTTCTGCTTCTGGTCCTGCTGTCAGATTCCTGCCCTGCTTGAATTCCTGCTCTGACTTCCTTAGATGATGGTCAGTGATATGGCAGCATAAGCCAAATAAACCCTTTCCTCCTCAAGTTTCTTATGGTCATAGTGTTTCTTCACAGCAGTAGAAACCTACCGGAGACAGTCAGTATTGCCCACATTTGAAGAGACTGCATTGGCAGGACTGGAGATGTTGGGCAGAGTGCTGGCCTGGTGCCCACAAAGCCTTGGGTTCCATTTCTAGCATGGCATGAGCAACTAGTGGCGATACTTACAATCCTAATGCTGGGGGAGGTGGGAAGATCAGAACTTCAAGATCATGCTTGGGCTCAAGATCATGCTTGGGCCAGCCTGGGATACATGAAGCCTGTCTCAGGAAGGAGAGAGAGGGAGAGGAAGGAGAGAGAGAGAGGGAGAGAGAGACAGAGGAAGAAAGGGAAGGAGAGTGGGAAGAAGGAAGAGAAAGAGAGTAAACTGCATCTTCTATGAAAATAATAGCAAAGACAGTAATGTGAACACCCTCCATATGAGACCACACAATGAAATCTCTGGAGCAGCAGGCTCTGAAGAAGCTTGCTGACTGTGAGTACCTTCAGCTTCTTAAATGCTTCTCAGTTTCTCGGTGTCAGACTGTTGCAGTTTATGAATCACACCTGGAAACTGCCCTAGCAACATTCCAGGACGAAAGAGACAGGCCCTTAGCTCTGATGGCTGATTGATAGTGAGTCAGGGAAAAGGGCACCAGACGGGCAGTCTAGAGAGGCAGCCCCTGTTTTGCACAGGAGCCTAATGAAGCAGGGAGATCTGGGTACTTTTCCTGTCTGGTACAAGTGTCTGGGAGACAAGAGTTTGGTCCTAAAGCTGGCTCCTGTGTTTCTACCATAGCTGCCTTCTCTCAGGCACTTCCCACTACCTGGATGTGGTACCTCCACACTTCTCCATAACTCATGCTTTGAAATCCTAGCCTCCCAGGTTACAGCATTAGGACCATACGTCAGGCTGGGCACTGTGGTGCACTTCTGAGGTAGAAAGGTTGCTTGGGGCAGACAGCTTGGGAAACAGACATGAGGGGGCATGCATCTAAGCTTAGCTCTCAGGAATCAGGCAGAAACTTTGCATTTGGCAAGTTTGAGGCTGCAGGCCTCAAATCTCCTGCCTCAAAAAAGCTGAGAAATGCATGCACGCGCATACACACACACACACACAGGTGTGGGGGGGCACGGTGGCTGGCGTGTGTTAGATCAAGCCTTAGGAGGTGGATGTGATAGGTCACAAACCAATTGCTGTGTTCATTAATGAGATTAGGTTGTTTTTGTTTTGTTTAACTTTTTGTTTTTGTGTTGAGACAGGATCTCATTATAAAGCCCTGGCTGGCCTGGAACTGCCTGTGTTGACCATACTAGTACTGAACTCACAGAAATCTACCTGTTTGTGTCCCTTAAATTCTAGGATTATGGGCATGCACTATCTCACCAGGCTCAGTAGGTTAATGTGTGTGTACTGTGCACATGAACACAGAGGTCAGAGAACAACCTGGGGCATCTTCCCTTCAGTACTTTTTTTTTTTTTTTTGAGATTGGGTCTCTCATTGGCTTGAAACTCACCAAGCAGACTAAGCTGTCTCTCCATTGAGCCCCAGGGTCTACCTGCCTCTTTCTCCCCAGCACTGGGATTGCAAATGCACATCACCATACTTGGCTTTTCAAAATGGGTTCTGGGACTTGAACTTAGGTTCTTGAACTTGCAAGCAAGCACTTTGCCAACAGCTGAGCTATTTCCCTAGCTCTATTCATAGAAAAAGCCAAAGGTTCTTGTCTGTTCTTTCAGTCATGCGACAATATAATGAGAAGTTCTGTCTATGAGGAAAGTAGGCCCTCACCAGACACAGAATCTATAGTGCCTTGATCTTGGGCATCCTAGAGTCTGGAGCTATAAGCAACAGATGTTTGTTTAGGAGCCACCGAGACTATGGGATTTGTTTAATAACCTGAATTGACTGAAAAACACAAATGAGTTCCATGCATGCTGTACTTATACATCATGTTCCTCTTGGAATGTATGTTTTATTCAGGTCAACTATAGGAGACTGCCAGTGTTCAATCAAATCACAATCATAATTTAAACCTGATATTGTTTCATAACAAAAGTAATATAATTTGCATCATTGAACAGCTATTCAAAATGATGGTAATGAAGGCTATTAATAGTTTTTTTCTCCATTTACTCATTGTTCATTCATTCATTCATGGGAGCTCATTACGAGGAAGACTTATCTTTAAGCCTAAGGTATAGAATGAAGTTCTCTTGCGTCCTTTGCAGACTAGTGGGAAGATAATCCACAGATATGGAGGCAGTCAGGGCCAGTGTCACAAGGCATGTGTGTGGTCCCAACACTGGGGTGAGGGACAGGTAGAGGTATGAGGATCAGCAGTTCAAGGTTATGCTTAGGTGCATAGTGAGTTGGAGGCCAACCATGGCTACATGAGACCCTGTTCAAAAGAAAAAACGGGGAAAGATGGGGAAGGGGAGGAGGAAGGGAGGGGAGGAGGAAGGGAGGGGAGGAGGAAGGGAGGGAGGGGAGGAGGAAGGGAGGGAGGGGAGGAGGGAGGGAGGGGAGGAGGGAGGGGAGGAGGGAGGGAGGGGGAGGAGGGAGGGAGGGGAGGAGGGAGGGAGGGGGAGGAGGAAGGGAGGGGAGGAGGGAGGGAGGGAGGGGAGGAGGAAGGGAGGGAGGGGAGGAGGAAGGGAGGGAGGGGAGGAGGGAGGGAGGGGAGGAGGGAGGGAGGGGAGGAGCAATAGTAGCAGGTGATATATTGTATCACTGTAAGCTCAGTGAGGGGAAAAGCTGATACTAAGTAAGGGGGGCTATTTTAGGAAACACCACCCCCTAAAAGCTTCATTAAGAGGTTCCATTTTGTTGTTGTTCATGAAGATGATATTTGAAACTCTGTCACAGAGCATATGTGGAGGGAGGACAAGCTCACAGGCAGAGGAAGGAGCGAGTTCCTGGACCCCACGACAGGAATATACTTGTTAGGACTGAGAACAAGGAGGCCTGTGTTATGGGATCACTGAGAGGGAAACAGAGAGCATGAAGACAAGAGGGACTTGATCGCATCCAGCCTGTGGGCCCCATTGAGGACCTTGGACTTTCTGCAAGCCGTGAGCTTTCTTGTGAAATATTACTTGAACCATGGGCGTTGGTGACCCACACCTTTAGTCCCAGCACTTGGGAGGCAGAGGCAGGCAGATTTCTGTGATTTCGAGGTCAGCCTGGTCTGTAGAGCTAGTTCCAGAACAGGCTCCAAACCTACAGAGAAACCCACTCAAAAAACAAAAACAAAAGACATGTTTTATTTGCTCCTGCCGCATTTTTAAAATGACCTAAAGATGTGTTGCTTTGCCTGCCTAAGGCACCTGACTGGTTTAATAAAAAGCTGAATGGCTAATAGTTAGGCAATAGAGGGATAGGCAGGGCTGGTGGGCAGAGAGAATAAATAGAAGAGGAATCTAGGCTCTAGAGAAGAGAACATGGGAGAAAGATAGGGAGACACTTGGGTCAGCCAGGCAGACACCAGACAGCCAGACCTGGAGTAGGACATACAGAATGAAAGAGAGGTAAAAAGTCCTGAGGCAAAATGCAGAGAAATAGGGTAAAGTAAGTTATAAGAGCTAGTGGGACAGCATGAGATAAGGCCAAGCAGTCATAATTAATAAGTCTCCATGTCATGATGTGGGGGCTTGTTGCTGGCCCAACAGAAAGCCTGCCAAAACAATCTGATTCACAGTATCCAAGGGAGGCTAGACCAGGTCTGAGGCCAGTCTAAGAGGACGGAGTAAGGGTAAGCAGACACACCTGAGAATCCTTCTGCAGGCCTCTAGTGATGAAGATGACAATCGAACCCCAGTGTGGGTCAAGAGTGTTAATCAAGAACATTAGCTGCACACCTTTAATCCCAGCACTCAAGAGGTAGAGGCAGGCGGGTCTCTGTGAGTTCGAGGCCAGCCTGGTCTACAGAGGAAGTTCCAGGACAGCCAGGGCTACATAGAGAAACCCTGTCTTGGAAAAACAAGCAAACAAACAACAACAACAACAACAACAAAAAAAAAGAACAATAGATTTTATTGACAGAACTCACATAGGATTTTTGATTGTTTGCTTCTGTTTGAAGCAAACAGAAACAACATAAAAGAAGGAATTGTGTATGCAGTATAGCCAAAACTATTTTAAAACTCAGCAGATAAAAATGTTTACTGTGCAAGCATGATGGCCTGAGCTGGGTCCTTGGTACCCATAATGGAAGAAGAGAATTGGCTCCTGAAAGTTGTCTGACTGCGGCTTGTGTGCCTACACACACACACACACACACACACACGCGCGCGCGCGCGCGCGCGCACATGCACTCACTCACTAATGCTTAGGAGATCCAAAGAGTCAGGAGTTGAAGGTGACATATCTTGACTATATCTCAAGTTTTAGGTCAGCCTGGGCTTCAAGACACACTTCTGAAAAACTGCCTCTCTCACCAGCACTCTGTGAGTTCAGTGCCAGCCTGGTCTACAGAGGGAGTTCCAGGACAGCCATGGCTGTGGAGAGAGACCCTGTGTCAAAAACAAAACAAAATAAACTCCTACCCCTCTTTTTAAAAAAGTTATTTTCTCTGTGTGTCCCTGGCTGTGGTGCAACTTGAACTGTAGACCAGGCTGGAATCACACTTAGAGAGGTCCACCTACTTCTGCCCGGGATTAAAGGCATGTACCACCAGCGTCCAGCTCAAAAAAACTTCTTAAGTTTTGTTTTTGTTTTTGTTTTTTTTCTAACAAGGAAGTTAATTGTGACATAGCAGGGAAAACAACAACAAGAATTGTTAAGGGCAGAGCACATCTATAGATTTATTTTAGCAATTAAAAAAAAATTTAAAGGGAAGAGCCTGGAGTCTCTGCCTTGGCTCACTGAATGGCTGACTGCTACCTATAGCGCCAGCTTCAGATGGACACTTTCTTCTGGCCTCAGGCACCAGCACTCACGTGCACATACCCACCCTGCAGACACATATACACACACATAATTAAAACCAAATACATCTTCTTAAAAAGCGCATGGTAATTACATTCAGCACAAGTGGGCGGTGAGGAAGATAAGGAAAACAAGAAGCCTGGAGGCCAGGAGGAACCTGGCCAGTCACTGAGGCTGGAGCTGGAACGGGTGTCAAAGGGACACAATAGTTAGTTCAGACTGCATGTGACTGAGAGGGAGGAATTAGGCAAAAGTGCTGGTGTTGCCCTCAGCCAGCCAGCTGAGGTGAGGATCGGTTAAGGCGTCCGTGACTACTCTATAGATAACTCAGTGCAGCTGCTATGAATTGTTTCTTTTTTTGTTTTTTGTTTTATTGTTTTTTATTTTTCGAGACAGGATTTCTCTGTATTGTTTTGGAGCCTGTCCTGGAAATTGCCCTGTAGACCATGCCAGCCTTGAACCCACAGAGATCTGCCTGCCTCTACCTCCCCAGCGCTCAGATTAAAGGCTGGTGCCACCACCGCCTGGCTGAACCTCTCCTTTTCAATATCCATGTTTAGTGTGTGTGTGTGTGTGTGTGTTTACTTGAGTCAGATATATGCTGACTGTGGTGGTACACACCTTATTGTATATAATATATATTTATATATGCTGACTGTGGTGGTGCACATCTTTATTATGTATATGTGTTTACATATATATACTGACTGTGGTGGCACACACCTGTGATCCCAGTACTCAGAGAAGTAGAAGCAGAAGGATTATCCTTGGCTGCATTGTAAACTCTAGGCCAGCCTGAGATACATGAAACCACATCTTAAAAACAACCAAAAATAGAGTAATAGACCAACCAAAAATAGTAATAGGGTAAGGGGAAGAAATGGGAGGAGAGGGGAAAGGGGAAACTGAAGTCAGAATACAATAGAAATTAATTAAATAAACTAAAAAAAAAAAAACAACTGAAAATAGACAATAAAAATAATTTTTTTGATTGACAAAACCGAGGCTCCAGAGATTAAAAAGAGGCTGCAGAGAAAAAGCAGCAGGGGAAAGAGAAGGGCTAGTAAGCCAGGCTTGCGTAGCTAGGCTTGGTGGGAAATGCCTTGCCTGTAATCCTGGTACACTATTCTTTTTTGAGGTACAGGAGTTCAAGGCTAGCCTCAGCAGGGTAAGTTGAAGGTCAGCCTGGGCTATTCATATTCTATTTTTAAAACAACAGCAAATGAAAAAGATAGAAAGCATTAGTATAGGCTTAAAACCAAACACCATAATACACACTTGCAATCCCAGAACTCAAGAGGCTAAGGCCAGAGGATGGCGTGTTTGATATGAACTGCATTACACAGTGAGTTCCAGGACATTCTGGACTACAGTTAAGAGTACTGTCTCAAACAAACAAACAAACAAGAAATTGGGACTGGTAAGATGTCTCACTCAGCTGCCCTCCAGAGGATCTAGGTTCAGTTTCTAGTACTCACATAGCAGCTTATAATCGTCTACAATTCCAGTTCCAGAGTATCTGATGCCCTCTCCTGGTATCCATGGGCACTACACACATGTGGTGTATAGACAAAACACCCACACACATAAAATAATCATAATCTAATCATAATTAAGCTTAAGAAAAGAAACCTGGGGGCTGGAGAAATGGCTCAGCAGTAAAGATCACTGTGAGTTCTTCCAGAGGACCTGAGTTCAATTCCCAGCACCTACACCTGACCGTAACTCCAACATCTGACACCCTCACAGACATACATGCAGGCAAATACCAATTGCAAATGAAATAAAAATAAATTATTTTTAAGAAAGAAATCTAGGCTTAAGGGTTGAGGATTTGGCCAAATGGTGGAGTATGTGCTTATTATGTGTGGGAGATTGATCTAAATAACCTGAATTTTTCCTTTTTGGTTTTTCGAGACAGGGTTTCTCTGTATTTTCTCTGTATTGCTTTGGAGCCTGTCCTGAAACTAGCTCTGTTGATCAGGCTGGCCTCGAACTCATAGAGACCCACCTAGCCTCTGCCTCCCGAGTGCTGGGATTAAAGGCGTGCGTCACCAACGCCCGGCTCTGAAAAAAAATTTAAATTAAATCTAAGCTCATTTATATTGAAGGACGAAAATTAGATAACATTGGAGTGATTGGCAGCCAAGACTCTTACAGTCAACGTAGTAATTTTGTCACATAGCCATGTCTCCCTCTGCTGGCCAGATCTGGTTTTGCACGATAAATCCCCGCTGACTGATGAGCGCATTCTGTCTTCTTGGTATAGTTTTATAGCTATAACCTGTCACTGGGTCTTCACTGGAAGAAGCAGCTGATGTGGGAATCCCCTGGGGAAAAAGAACTTTCTGTATTGAGCTGAGTGTGATGGTTCCCACTTGTCATCTCAGCACTTGGGAAGCCGAAACAGGAAGATCAAGAATTTGAGGCTAGCAGCGGCGCTGGTGGCGCTCGCATTTCATTTCAGCACTCAGGAGGCAGAGGCAAGAGGATCTTCGTGAGTTTGAGGGCAGCCTAGTCTACAGAGTGAGTTCCAGAATAGCCTCCAAAAGGTACAGAGAAACCCTGTTTCAACAAACAAAAACAAAACAAAACAAAAAACATAAAAAAGGATTTGAGGCTAGCTTGGGCTACATAATGAGCAATCACTTTCATTACCAAGGATGGTTTTATGAGCAGATGTTTTGGTAATTCAACCCACCACCCCATAAGGAAAAGATCACAGGGCTACAGGGTTTGGGGGGTGTTCTCAGTGGCTTCATTTATTTGATTTTATTACTTAAATTTATTTTCTATTATTTTGGCTTCTTCCACCTAGATACCTCATCAGCCTGAAGCTCCTAGACTGGGACCTCTTTACAAAACAAGGGTATCACTGGACATAGCGGCACACACCTTTAATCCCAGTCCTCAGGAGACAGCAGAGGCTGCTCTGTAACTTTGAGGTCAGTCTGGTCTACATAGAGAATTCCAGGACAGTCGGACTACAAAGTCCCTTCTCAAAAGTAATTAATTAATTAAAAAAATGAATCAAAGGCCTTCTATGCTGGTTTGTTGCCATAGCAGACAGAAGGATGAAACTTACATAAAATATATTGTGGGCCTAGCATTCCAGTTCCTGTGTGGGGAAGTTAGTTTCAAGTCAAGCACGGCGGCCCATGCGTGTAATCCTAGTTACTCAGGAGGCCAAGGCAAAAGGATTGCAAATTTAAGGCCTGTCTGGGCAACTGAGAAAGATCGTGTCTCAAAATAAAATAAAGGCAGACAGGAGGTGATGGCTCACGCCTTTAAACCCAGCACTCGAGAGGCAGAGGCAGAGGCAGAGGCCAGAGGGCAGAGGGCAGAGGCCAGAGGGCAGAGGCAGGTGGATCCCTGACTTCAAGGCCAGCCTGGTATACAGAGTGAGTTCCAGGACAGCCAGGGCTACACAGATAAACTCTGTCTTGAAAAAAAAAAAAAATAGAATAAGGGCAGTGGCTAGAGCCAGAGGGTCAGAGTGCTTGCCACACAAGTGTGATGGCCTGAGTTACCTGTGATTTTGCCCCCTCTTCCTCTGTGTCTGTGTAGCCCTGGCTGTCCTAGAACTCATTCTGTAGGCCAGGCTGGCCTTGAACACACAGAGATCTACCCACCTGCCTCTGTCTCCTCAGTGCTGAGATTAAAGGCCTACACTTCCACCGCCTGGTTCTGGGGGTGTTTTTTTTTTTTTAGGGCATTTCAGGGAGGCTTACTGACAGAGAGAGTAGCATCTGATACAGAGGAGTCTCTGAATGGTGTGAGCAGGAGCCACATGAGGTTGAATAGTGGAAAATGAGGCTGTGCAGACAGGAATAAAGGAAAAGGGACATCTTGAGCACCAGGACACTCACAGAAAGTGGGGTATTTGGGGGGACCTAAAGCAAGTCAGAACAGCTGGAGAGCCAGACAGGGAAGGATGGTGGAGACAAACCTGAAAGGAAGACACAACACTCAAACTGCTTTGAGTGTGGAGAAGGGCCTAGGAAGGAACTTATTTATTTAGAGACAGGGTTTCTTGTAGCCAGGGCTGACCTCAAACTAACTTTATAGCCAAGATGGCCTTGAGGTTCTGAGCCCCCTGTCCTATTTCCCTAGTATTGGAGTTATAGGCTTGAGCCACTGTGCCCAGATTTTCAGAGGTTGAGGGTCAAACCCAGGTTTTCATGTCTGCTAGACAAGTTGTCTACTGACAAAGCCAGATCCCAGGCCTGTATCCCTCTTCCTTGAGTGCCTGTTATGGCCTAAGAGTGCACACATATATCATTTGACTTAATCTTTGTGTAAATCCTGTGAGGGAAGGTAAACACTCCTATCCTACTGTTAAAATAGCTGTTCAGAGGACTTAAGTTATTTAGAGGGAAGCAACGATTGCCTTTCACCTTCGGCTCCCATACAGAAGGACCTGGGCCAGTGGTGACAACATGGAGAAAGCAGGTACACTTGCATTTTATCCAGCACAGTAGTGTCGGGGCAGATGAGTTAGCCAACATAGAGATGAATGTGCAAAAGCCAAGCCAAGCACAACAAGGAAATAGTTCAAGAATCAAACAGTATCCAGAAGTCAGGTTGTCAGAGCCAAGGAAGGTAAAGTTTACATAGCCAAAACTTCACCAGTAATTGTTTCAAAGGCCAAGTCCATCATTGCAGCTGGACCAGCAGAGTGGGGAAGAAAGCCAGGGAACTTCAGATGTGGGCAAGCTACCAGCTAAACCTCAAGCTGCTGGCCTGGCTGACATTCAAAATCTAGGAATTTGGGGATAGCAATGACACAAGGAGCCAAGCTTTGTTGTTTGTTTTGAGATGGGGGAGAGGGGAGGGGTCTCTTGCTGCCCAGATTGAGCTTGAACTTGCTCTGTAGCTAAAGAAAACTTTAAACTCTCCATCTTCCTCTTCCATCTTCTGAGTGTGGATGACACCATGCCTAGCTTTATCTCCTTTTTCTTTTAATTTTTATGAACTTTATTTTAAAAGCTTGTGAATAAAATAAACATCACATATCAAATCCATTTTAAATATAATTATTTAGCCTTATTTTATGTAATGTTTTGATTTGTTTGTTTGTTTGTTTTTCAAAATACGGTTTCTCTGTAGCTTTGAAGCCTGTCCTGAAACTTGCTCTGTAGACCAGGCTGGCCTCGAACTCACAGCGATCGGCCTGCCTCTGCCTCCCCAGTGCTGGGATTAAAGGCATGTGCTCCAGTACCACACAGCTAATTTAATGTATGTGAGTGTCTGCCCTCACTATTTCATGTATTTGGGTGTTAGCCTGAACACATGTATGTGTGCCACATATATTCCTGGTGTCGGTGGAAGTGAGGACAGTGGGGTCATGGATGGTTGTGAGCCACTGTGTAGAACCTCCTGGAAACCAAACCCAGATCTTCTGCACAAACAGCCAGTATCCTCAACTGTCAAGCCATCTCTCTAGGCCCCAAACCCATTTTTAAACACATGAAGAAGCTAAGGCTGACGCATAGTAGACTGTTGGGTAGAGGTCAGAACTGGAACTATGTGGTCTGGAAAGATAACTCAGCTAGAAGTGTGTGTTGCACAGGCCCGAGGAACTGAATTGTGATCTCTAATAACCCCTGCACTGGGGAGGTAAAGATAGGCCAATCCTCAGAACTTACTGGCCAGACATTTTACACAGTCACTGGGTTCCACATGAATGGAGGAACATTGCTCCTACACTGCACCTCCAAAAAAATGGAGTCAAGGGGCTTCTGAAGAGTCAGCTCAGTGACAAGAGCATTTGTTGCTTTTACAGAGGACACTGCTTCTGTTCCCAGTGCCCACATGGCAGCTCACAACTCTAATTCCAGGGGAATCTAACACCCACCTCTGACATTTGTGGGTACCAGGAACACACCAGAGATACAAACATACATTTATACAGGCAAAACACATAAAATAAAAATTAAAAACAGGCCAAAAAACCCCAAAACAAAACAAAACAAACAAACAAACAAAAAAACCAGCAGGGTTTCTTTGCATAGCCCTGGGTGTCCCAGAACTTGCTTTATGGACCAGGCTGGCCTTGAACTCAGACATCTACCTTTTTCTGCCCACTGAATGCTGGGATTAAAGACATACTACCACAACTGGCTATTTTTAAAATTTATTAATTTTTACGTGCATTGACATTTTTGCCTGCATGTATGTCTGTGCAAGGGTGCCAGATCACAGACAGCTGTGAGCCGCCATGTGGGTGCTGGGA
Source organism: Phodopus roborovskii (assembly GCF_943737965.1). NCBI lineage: Eukaryota > Metazoa > Chordata > Mammalia > Rodentia > Cricetidae > Phodopus > Phodopus roborovskii. The sequence continues at coordinate 11,880,011 of NW_026126408.1, read as the reverse complement.
ATTGAACCTGTGTCCTCTGGAAGAACAACAGTGTTCTTAATCACTGAGCCATCTCTTCAGCCCGCCAATTTTTTTTTTTTTTAATGAGGTAATCTCTGTCCTGGAGAGGCACCCACATGAACATGCACTCATGTGTACATGTGTACACACTCCCACATACACATATATTACCACACAGGAACTGGAATGCTAGGCCCAAGCTTTTTTGTTTTATATAAATTCCATCCTTCTTTCTGCTATGGAAACAAACCAGTTAAAGAAGTCTTCTGACTTAATTTGCTTCTCTGTTGCTGTGATAAAACACTGCCAAGAGCAACTTGGAGAGGAAAGGGTTTGTTTGGTTTACAGGCTTCAGTCCATCATCAAGGTAGGACCTCAAGGCAGGAGCTTGAAGTAGTAATGATGGAGGAACACTATTTACCAGCTGGCTTCCAGGCTCACATCACATACACCGCAGGACTACCTGACCAGGGGTGATGCCTTCACAGTGGGCTGGCCTCTCCTCCATCAATTAAGAATATGCTGTCACAGGCCAACCTGATGGAGGCATTTCCTCAGTTCAGCTTCCTTCTTTCCAGGAGGCTCTAGTTTGTGTTGACACATGGCAGAATGAGCCCTGTTACAATGTTTGGCCCTCTTTAGAGAGGGTCTAGCTACTAGAATAAGGCTGGGGTTCAGCGGGAGCTAGAAAAGTGTGATGGCATTGTTATCAGGAGTACAGACAGAATCAGAGTGGTGGAGGTAAGGCCGGGAGATCAGAAGATGGACAGGCCTTTATTGGATGTGGAAGGTTATGGAGAAATGGTTGGAGTCAGAGCCCAGTGCAGGCATGAGACATGGAATCAGTTAACTGCGCTCCCAGCAAAGTGTTAAGAGAAGGCTAAGCAGAAGTAAACCAGGATAGAGAATAAATCGTGTTTAGGATTTCAACTCTAGGAGGCCTGGTGACACCCTAAAGAGTGGGGGACAGTGACGTCCTCATCTGCAAGCAAAATGGAAGGAGCAGTGAGAAACCGAGAATGGCGGTTGCAGAGAGAACACGCGTGGGTGGTGCAGCCTCAGCAGACACTCTCGGGGAAGGGGTGGGGGTTGCATGCTGAAGGAGGGACTCCCAGACTTGAGGACTGGAGAAAGCATTAGCAACCTGACAGAACCCTGTTAACAAAGGAGGGACTACATCTCCCAGCATGCTCGGGTTCGGTGGGGTGACGGCGGGCGGTGGCTGCGCCGCATCCGACTGGTGGGCGCGGGACCTGGGTGAGCACCCGAGCCTGTCATCCCTGAGGGGTCGGCGAGGTGCGGGTGGCGATGCACCGGTGTCCCTCGCACAAGGGCCGCGCCGGGCTCTTGATCCCCGCCCCGCGGCCCCGCCCCTTACCCCATCCCAGCCGGGAGACCTAGCCCGGGCCGCAGCGCAGCGGCCACAGCAACATCATTCTCGCCGCCGCTGCCCCGCCCCAACCCCTTCTGTTTTTCTCTCATTCTCCGGTGGTGGCGGCGGCGGGGAAGGCGCCGGAGAGGCAGCAGCCGCCAGCTGTGTCTGCAATGAATGATCCCCCAGCCGGAGGGGAGGACTCCAGGTGAGCTTCTGTCCTCGGGAGGATCGAGATTCCCGGGCCGCCCAGGTCCCGCATCCCCCGCCATGGATCCCTAGGGGAAAGGGAAAAGGAGGAGGAAAAGACAGCTCCGCCGCCCACCCCTATCACATTTTCCTCTTCCTTTATCTCATTGTTGCTGAAGCTGTTTACCGTAGCGCTCCCATTTGCCCCAGTATGGGGCGGGTTCCAGGCACTGCCCTTCGTCAGGAGCTGCTTGAGCGGTTGCCTGGGGATTCTACCTAATTCTACCTCTCCAGTCTGTGCATAGAAAGCCGTGGAGAGTTGTGGAGGCCTAGACTGCAGCAACCTCTGGGCCAACTCCCTGCATCCCCACCCTGGGAGGCTGCATGCGTATTGAAGAGCGGTGTTTGGGGGCTGGGCCAGCCTGGCTGATCCCGACCTAGGAGTAGGAGAGGAGGACCTCTCAGGCTGCAGAGTGGCCCTTCTGGAAGGACAGAGCCGCAAGATGGCCAGTAAGACCAAGGCCAGCGAGGCCCTTAAGGTGGTGGCCCGGTGCCGCCCCCTCAGTAGGAAGGAGGAGGCTGCTGGTCATGAGCAGATTCTGACCATGGACGTGAAACTGGGCCAGGTGACTCTGCGAAACCCCCGCGCGGCACCCGGGGAACTGCCCAAGACCTTCACCTTTGATGCTGTGTATGATGCTAGCTCCAAGCAGGCGGATTTGTATGATGAAACGGTGAGGCCCCTGATAGACTCAGTGCTTCAGGGTTTCAATGGCACCGTGTTTGCCTATGGCCAGACCGGCACCGGCAAGACCTACACTATGCAGGGGACCTGGGTGGAGCCAGAGCTCCGCGGGGTTATCCCCAACGCCTTTGAGCATATCTTCACCCACATCTCCCGCTCCCAGAACCAGCAGTACCTGGTTCGTGCCTCCTACTTGGAGATCTACCAGGAGGAGATCCGAGATCTGCTATCCAAGGAGCCAGGCAAAAGACTAGAGTTGAAGGAGAACCCTGAAACTGGGGTCTATATCAAGGACCTCTCCTCGTTTGTCACCAAGAATGTCAAGGAGATTGAGCATGTGATGAATCTGGGGAACCAGACACGGGCAGTGGGCAGCACCCATATGAATGAGGTCAGCTCCCGGTCCCATGCCATATTTGTCATCACAGTAGAGTGCAGTGAGCGCGGCTCAGATGGTCAGGACCATATCCGAGTAGGCAAGCTCAACCTAGTAGACCTGGCTGGCAGTGAGAGGCAGAACAAGGCAGGTCCCAACACAACTGGAGGGACAGCCACACAGCCCGCAGCTGGTGGTGGCAGCGGCGGTGGCAGTGGTAGTGCTGGTGGCAGCAGCGGAGAGAGGCCCAAGGAAGCCTCCAAAATCAATCTCTCACTGTCAGCTCTGGGTAATGTGATTGCTGCTCTGGCCGGCAACAGGAGCACCCACATCCCCTACCGCGACTCCAAACTGACCCGGCTGCTCCAAGACTCACTGGGGGGCAATGCCAAGACCATCATGGTGGCCACACTGGGTCCAGCTTCTCACAGTTACGATGAGAGCCTCTCTACCCTACGCTTTGCAAACCGAGCCAAGAACATCAAGAACAAACCCCGTGTGAATGAAGACCCCAAGGACACACTGCTGAGGGAATTCCAGGAAGAGATCGCTCGCTTGAAGGCCCAGCTGGAGAAGAAAGGGATGCTGGGTAAGCGACCTCGGAGAAAGAGCAGCCGAAGAAAGAAGGCTGTGTCAGCCCCAGGGGGTTACCCAGAGGGTCCAGTGATTGAGGCCTGGGTGGCTGAAGAAGAAGATGACAACAATAACAATCACCGTCCACCCCAGCCCATTCTGGAGTCAGCGCTGGAGAAGAACATGGAGAATTATCTGCAGGAACAGAAGGAGCGGCTGGAAGAGGAGAAGGCCGCCATCCAGGATGACCGCAGCCTAGTGAGTGAAGAGAAACAGAAGCTTCTAGAAGAGAAGGAGAAGATGCTGGAGGATCTGCGGAGGGAGCAGCAGGCCACAGAGTTGCTTGCAGCCAAATACAAGGTAAGGATCCCAGAGGACTAGAGAGGTCCCCACAAGGATTTTGATTGGTAGATTTTCTTTCCTTTGAGGGCCTGTGAGTTGGTCTGAAGTGGACCACATTCTGATAACTGTCCCAGAGCAGCTAAGCAAAGCTCTGTGATACTAAGTAGCCAGGTACACTCACATACATACACACACACCAAGCAGAGTGGCAGGTTCTTGAACCAGTGAACTTGAGATGGTCTGATCAGCTGCTGTCCATCTCTCCAAATGGCCCCAGGATTGGTCAGGTCTACAAGAGTCCCATGCAGGAATCTCCTCTTGTGAGTGTGGCTTCTCGTTCATTATGGCCTCCTCCCTTGATACTCTTCCCCCCACCCCAGTGTCTTCAGACCTCATATCATATTGATAGCCTCTGACTTCACAGTTTACAAAATACCCGTTGCATCTCACCTTGTCACATCTTCACAAGGGCCATTCAACATAGTGCCTTTTAAATCCTCATCTTATGGGTGAGTAATTAAGGCTCAGGCTCAGAAAGTGGCAGGACCAAGGTTCCATTCTTTGGAGCTGTAGAGCTGAACTGGCAGACTTCATAGTTTTAGTCTTAAGTAGCAAGGCCAGACCATGAGGGTAAGAGAGTCCTGCTTCCTATGGGAATATCCCATTGTATGACACAGTGCCAGGCCTACTCCTAGTGACATTAGGAAGGAGACTCAAAGTGTCATGTAGGAAGTAGGATGGAGAGAGAGCTGGGCTTTATCCCAGAGACCAAGAGTCTTTGCCTCTTAGGCAACAGCTCAGTGAGTGAGTGGTTGTGTTTTCCCTTTTCCTCTTACCTCCATTTCCCTTTGTATAAAGTAGGATGCTAGCCTGGGGGGGGGGGGGTCACCGAGCATCTACCTATCTAATAATTCTATGGCCCATATTAATCTGAGAAAAAAAGAACAAAACATTTGGTCTACACAATGAAGCCTTCTGTCAATCATGTCCAATTCCCCATTGTCCTGAGAGTTGTCGGGGCTTCAGCATCCTTCGGGGCTTCAGCATCCTTCCTTAGCTGACCACTTCTGGGAGAACCTCTGGCCCTACATGGGGCTAGGTTACTGAGTTAATCATAGACCTGTTAAATTACTTCCTGTTTTTTTCCCCCTTATTTTTTTTTCTTCTTTGTAAATAGAATCTCACATAGTCTAGGCTGGCCTAGAACTCTTTATGTAGCTGAGGGTGACCTTGAACTAATTATCTTCCTGCCTCCATCTCCTGATTGCTAGGATTACAAACAAGTACCATCACCATTCATGGTTTTGTGCACAGTTGGAGATCAACCCCAGAGTTTTGTGCATGCTAGAAAAACATCTACCAACTGAGCTATATCCTCAGCTGCCTGTTAAATCTCAGTGCTACAATGTCACAACCCAGTGTCCTAGGCATTTCCGGATCCCTGGAGCCTTCAACACTGGGGTTGGAGGAAAAATATGGAGAGCCATGAGCTTGCTTGGAGGATCAAACACTGCCATTTCTTATTTCCTCTTAGGAATGTGAGATAGGAATGGGGAGGCCCAGCCCAGAGCCAGTGGAAGATTGACAATTGAGCTGTGTGCACTGTCTGTGTACTAGCATATGCTGCTGCACCAGGGGCTGTGGCCTGGCTTGTTTAATATTTAATTCACTCATGAAGAAGCTCAGCCAGGGTTATACTGAGCTGCTTCCTCGAGGGAAGGATCAGGTCTGGTACCTGGGAGATGCAGGATATTAAAGGCAAAGCTGCCAGTCCAGTCTTGTCTGGAAGGGAGAGAATCTAACATGCAGGGTGGTGTTATTGAGTGGAAAATTCTATCTGGCCCATCAGTCATTGATTTCTCTTCCAAGGTACCTCTTACCGTGTTAAGCTGGGAGGCAGTAGGGATAACAGAGGCTAATAAAGGAAGGAAGTACAGATGGGTATTTCAAATGTTCTTGTTGGGAACTGACTGGTATCTTTCCATAAGATTTTTGCATCTAAGGCAATGTAAGAACACAGGTAATAGGACAGTCAGGGAGTCAGGGTGGAGTTGTACATAGTGGCATGCATCTGAAGTTTCAGTTGCTTGGAAGACTGAGGTAGAATAGTTCAAGCTTAGGAGTCAAGGCCAACCTGAACAACATGATGAGACTCCGTTTTGAAAATAAACACACAGACAGATAAGTCGATAGAATGATCAATACAAAGATATGGATGGCCAGAACTGGACTTCTTACACTAGGTGTTTACCCCACACAACATTATGTTATTGCTGGCAGGGGCCATGGAGTACCAGTGTAGATCTGGATCAGGGTCATGCAGGTGGCTTGAGCAGATCCCAGCCTGTTCATGTTCAGTCTAGCCTCTTTCTCTTGTTGTTTACATTCCTGGTGAAGTAATTTGGTTTATTTTCCTTTCCTTATTGGTGTATATTTATTATATATGCTTCTTTATTATGACACTTTTACACATGTATACAATGTATTTTTATTATATTCACCCCTTACACCCTCTCTTGCTCCCCTCCTACTTCCAATGATCCCCTTACTTTTTCCAACCAACACCTCTTCTGCTTTTCCTGTGTGTGTGTGTCTGTCCCAATGAGTTTCATTAAGGTTGCTTACAAGACCATGGGCACTTACTGGTATCTAGACCACTGTGGGGGAAGGGGGTGTCTTTCTCTTCCAGCAACCATTAAATATGTGAAAGTAATTTTTTTTTTTTTCGAGACAGGGTTTCTCTGTAGCTTTGGAGCCTGTCCTGGAATGCGCTCTGTAGACCAGGCTGGCCTCAAACTCACAGAGATACGCCTACCTCTGCCTCCCAAGTACTGGGATCAAAGGTGTGCACCACCATCGCCTGGCTTGTGAAAGTAATTTTTTAAAGGTGTATTTATTATGTGTGTATGTGTGCCTGAGTGATGTGCACCATGTGTGTGCAGGAGCCTGCAGAGATCAGTCAAAAGAAGGCATTGGATCCCCTTGAAGTTGGATTGCAGAAGATTGTGAGGCGTGTGGGTACTGAGAACCGAACCTGAGTACTCTAGATGAGCAGTAAGCACTCTTAACCATGAAACCATTTCCTCTGCTCAAGCCATCGGTTTTTACATAACGCCATAACACTATAATCTTACTCCTTCAACCATCCCTAGTCATGGACATTGTTTCCATTTGGCAGCTATGAAAACCCAGGCTGGGGAGATGTTGGTTGATCTATGAATCTGGTTAAGTGGCAGAGCCAGTACCAGAATTCAGGTCTTCCGATGTCCCCAGCCGTGTGTTCTTTTCATGTCACCCAAAATTTCCCCCTGTTTGCTCCCTGTTCAACTCAAGACAAAGATTTTGCCTTTCTGAGTTTTGGGTCCCTGTCAGTTAACGAAAAACAGAAGCTAGACATAGATCCTGAGGCAGTGGGTGAGGTGGCCATTAGCACTGGTTATCAGATATAAACTGAGCAGCCTGGGAAGTTCCAGGAGAGGAATGAATCCATATGCTGTGATTTCTGAAACACTCTGCCCAGGATAATCAGCAGGGATCAAGGCCAGAATGGAAGCCAGGCAGAGGACCCAATCTTCCTGTGCTGCCCCTAGGGCTGGTTCTGGGATGGTGGAAGCATTTTGACAGCTCGCTAGGGAGCCACAGAGTAGTTATAACATCCAGTCCCACCTCTTTCCCAGGGTTGCACTGAAGATGAAATGAGATCATTATTAGCATGGGGGCATTTGAAATAGGTTGAAAACACTGAAATGAATGGAAGGCATTAGCGGCCACAGGGTGCCTTCTGTCTGCCAAGCAGGGGTCCAAGACTGACATCTTTGTTGTTAGTTTAACTCTTTCCTTACCCTGCTTTTTTTTTTTTTTTTTTTTTTTTTTTAAGTGCATTATCACAACTGTGTAGAGCCAGGCTGAAAAGGTCTCAGAGACCTCGGGAGTCCGGGGAGCTTTCCCTTCTCTATTCTGCAATTAACTCTTCCCCACGTTCTGAGTTAGCCATCTTCTGCACTTCTTATTCTCTGCCTCTGCCATTCCTTTCCTCTAGTTCCTGCCACCCCCACCCTGGGCCAGCTAAGTGCATCTGAGTCGACCCAGTGCCCTCCTTCAGGGTCTGACTCATCTTCCAGTCTGTCTTGCCTGCTTTCCCTGCCTGCTACCCTCGAGGCTCCTGATTCTCTTTGTTCTCTGGATGTGCACAGATGCCATGCCTGTCTCCTCTAAATCTTTCTCTTTTAGAACTCTCTGTTTGGCTTTTACCGCATTTACTTTGGGCCTCACAATGTTAAGAGTACAGATGGTGTGAGTTTGTGATTGTGACCCGTGCCCTTTGTACCATTAATCATTAGCAAGCCACATACTTAGATCATATTTCCAGGGGGCTGGGGGACTTGATAGTAATCTTATTCTGTGAAGTAGGAGGAATAAGTAACATTACAGACTAACAGTACAAAGGCTCAGCTCTCTGTAACCAAACACATATGTAGAGGAGGCCCTCCCCAGTCATATGTAACTGTGCAAGAAAATTTGCAAGTGATTGCTTTATTTTGAAGCTAACTTATTTATTTATTTATTTATTTATTGAGATTGATATCAATTTGACAAACTTTGAAAGGAAGCTGTTTAAGGTAGGCAAGACACAAAACCCAGGCTGAAATGGAAGAGAGGCATGTGTAACATTGGAGTGATTCTGCAGGAAGCAGGTCTACAGAGTGAGGAACAGGGATTCTGGCCAGAGCCCAACTCTCTCGTCTGTGGTGGGTTCAGAAAAGAAACCCTCAGAAACAGCCACCAAAGCCAGAGGGATGAGATCACCGCACAGAGGACAAATCTAACTGAATATTCATTGTCCCCTTTGTGGGTTCCTCTTCTGCCTCCTGTGTTGGAGAATGAGCCTTATTCACATATCGGGTTAGCAGACAGGAAGTTTCAACCCAAGCATTAACAATCTCAGCAATAAAAATGAGGTTTATTAAGATCGACTTCATGCTAACTATATGCAAAAAATGCAAATAGGCCATTAGTTCTACTCAAGCACCTCCCAGGAAATATATTGCCATTGTTCCCATTTTATTTCTTTATTGATTGCACCCAGGAAAGCACTAAAATGCAGAACTACATTCTAAACCTATTTTATTTTTAGGTAGATTTCTTTTTTCTGCGCTGTAAATTGAACCCAGCACCTTCCTTGTTAATGCAAGGGAAGCATTTTGCCACTGAGCAATAAGCCCCACGTAATACAAACAACTTTTAAGAATTATTATTATTGTCTTGTTTGTTTTTGAGAGGTTCTGCTGTGTGGTGCTGACTGATCTGTAGAGCAAGTTGGCTTTGAGCTCTAAGGGATCAGCCTGCCTGTGCTTCTCAAGTGCTGGAAATTAAATTGCATACCACCATGCCCAGAAAAACTATTATTGGTTTTGTTTGTTTGTTTGTTTGTTTCACATGCATTCCTGTTTTGCCTGCGTGTGTGTCTGTGAAAGTGTCAGATCCCCTGGAACAGAAGTTACAGACAGCTATGATCTTCTATGTGGTTTCTGGGAATCAAACCCCGGTCCTCTGGATGAGCAGCCAGTGCTCTCAACCACTGAGTCATCTCCCTGCCCCCCTTTTTTAAATTTAATTTTATTATTTTGTGTGTATGTGTATAGCTGTATAGCACAAGAATTCAGTGCACTGGAACCAGAAGAAGTTGCTGAATCCTCTGGGACTGGACTTATGAATAGTGAGCCACCATATAGGTGCTGGGACTCAAATCTGGGTCCTCTGTAAGAACAAGTGCTTTTACCTCTGCACCATCTCTCCAGCTCCCCAAACTGCTAATACAAGGTCTTGCTATGTCACTCGGGATAGCATACAACTCCCAAATGTCTTATTTCAGTGTCATGTGTTCTGGGACTGTAAGCATGAATCACTATGCCTGCTTTTAAGAACTGCTTGACAGAATCCACTTTCCTTAAGAATCAGTGTTGTGGCCAGGCAGTGGCAGAGCATCCTTAGCACTTGGGAAGCAGAGACTGGTGAATCTCTGTGAGTTCCCAGGCAGCCTGGCCTTCAGAGTGAGTTCTAGGACAGCCAGGCTACACATAGAAATCCTGTCTTAAAAAACAAAACAAACAAAACAAAACAAAGGAATGAGTGTGAATTTCAGATGTGGCTTAATTGGTAGAGTACTTACTTATAATGCCTGAAACTATTGATTCAATCCCCTGCACTACCAGGCTTGCTGGAACAAGCCTGTAATCCTAGCACTCAAGAGGAGTTCAAGGTCATCCTTGGCTACATAGCAAGCTGGAAGCCAGCCTGTGCTATGTGAAACCCCTGCCCCCTTGTAAAACAAACAACGTACTGGGTGGCCTTAGTGGTGAAGTTTTAATGGCTGAGTACTTATCCCCAAACTAATTGATTTGAATGTCAAACATGTACAATATTATTATGTGTTAATTGCTCCTTGTTATAGTAATAGGCTCTATCTGGAAATGGAGCTCAATGGTAGAATAGTTGCTGAATTTGTCACCATCCAAATAGGGCTGGGAACACCACCCAGGGAACTCCCCTAATAACCTGAAGAGTGTCTTCTTTCCCAAAGCTGATCTGGTTTCAAACACATGTTCTCAAGGACACTGGGCCCTTGCAGGCACTGGGGAATGCAGGCTTAGTCATCAGATCTCTGTATGTACCCGACCCCATCACAACTGAGTCTTCCACTGTCAGACCCTGAGAAAAGCTTGGTGGTAACACATGGCCCGTTTTCTAGGCTGGGGCTAACATGTAGGTCAGTGGCTATGGCCTCTCGTTGGTGGGAGTGTACCAGTCAGTATTCCTGTTCTTTCCAACCTTGCTGAGTGTGCTCAGTTCCCAGATGTGTTGTGTGCCCAGGGCATTTTTGTTGTTGTTTCAGACAAGCCGTCCTGGAACTCACTCTGTAGATTAGGTTGGATTTGAACTCAGAGATCCTCCTGCCTCTGCCTCCTAAGTACTGGGGCTCAAGGTGTGCACCACCTCCACCCAGCTTGCCCAGAGCATTTTTTATGTAGAAGTCTGACCAGTGGGAAGCCGGTGAGAGGGTGTGGTGGGCACTAGCACTTGGGAGGTAGAGGCAGACACTAACTATGACCTTTTCTCAGAACAGGATGGCCTGCAGTTCAAGGCCCTGAGTTTGCACTAAAGATCTGAAAAAGAGATTTTTTTTTTTTTTTTTTTTGAGAACAGATTATATCTAGCCCAGATTCTCAATGGGCTCGTAGCCAATTTCTAATCCTCCTGCTTCTACTTTCTTAGCACTGGGCTCTCAGGATTACACTATCATACCCAGTTTATCTGGTGCCAGGGATTGAACCCAGGGCTTTAAGCATGCTGTGTAAGCACTCTACAAATTCAGCTTAATCTATAGTCCCTGTTTGGTTTGTTTGTTTCTTTGTTTTTTTTAAGACAGGGTCTCTTGTAGCCTAGGGTGGCCTTGAACACCTGATTTTCCTTTCTTTACATCCCAGTGGTGGATTTATAGGTGTGTACCACCATGGCTGACAATACATTTTAAAAACTATTTGACCAGTAGGAAATATATATAAGACTAATTCATTTCCATTTGCAATTTGGGCTTCATGCTCTGATGAAGCTGTGGAGGCTCTTTGGTTAGTTAGTCCAGGTTTCTCAGCTCTGTGCTGGCTGGAGGAGTGTTACCATTGCTGCCTTTGGCCCTTCCAGCCTCCAGAAAATGGAATTAGATGAAGTAGCTGTGATAATGTTCCCATTGTTTTCTGAGGACCCAGGACAAAGGCATGCCTGGAATTCAGATCAAGAAGAGCACTTTGCTCTTGACTCTGCCCTGCCATCCATTGTGCCTGGCCTGGGGCACTTCTTTGTAGGTACAGAACTGGGTGGCATGTCTGTGTGGACAGGAGAATGGCCTGCTTCTCCTTAGTAACTGCTGTGTGGATGTAAAAGACCAACCTCCATGCTCAGAGTTTGTATGCCACCTGCATTTAGGGTTTAGATTTAAGATTTTTGCTTATTTATTCATCTTTGTTTGTTTGTTTGTTTGTTTTTTGTTTTTCAAGACAGGGTTTCTCTGTGTAGCCTTGGATGTCCTGGAACTCTCTGTAGACCAGGTTGGCAGAGATCCCAGAGAGCTGACTGCCTCTGCCTCCTGAGTGCTGGGATTAAAGACATGTGCCACCACCACACTATCATTATTCACCTTTTGATGCTGGAAAATGAAGCCAAATGCATGCCAAACTATGTTCTATCTCTAAACTCCTGCAGTTTTTTAAAAAATTATTTATTTACTTTTAATTTTTTAAATTTTTGTTCATTGGTATTTTGCCTGCATGTAAGTAAGGGTATTGGATTCCTTGGAACTGGAATTTACAGACAGTTGTAAACTGGAAATTGGACCTGGGTCCTCTGGAAGAGTAGTCAGTGCCCTTAACCTCTGAGCCATCTCTCCAGTTCCAGCTCCTAGAACTTTAAATATCCTGAGATAGTCAGTAAATGCCTGCCAGTCAAACTAAACAGTTACTGTCCAGTTGTCTTTTTCCTCCCAGATTTCATTTACTCATTTGTTTGTTTGTTTGTTGAAGATGACCTTAAACTTCCAATCCTCCTGCCCCACATCTAAAGTGCTGGGATGCACCACAGCGCCTGGCTTACTTTTGGCTTTGTTCCCTAACCTAGATAGCCTGAAACTCATTATGCAGTTGAGGCTAGTTTTGAACTCCTGATCCTGTTGCCTCCATCTTCAGAATACTGGCTCCTGCATATTCCAAAGAAAAAGGCTACAGAGCCGGCTTGAGCTGTTTCTGTAGCACTAGGTAATTGTCATGCTGGCTTCTTCCTTCCTTCCTCCCTTCCTTTTTCTTTTCTTTCTTTTTTAAATTTACTTGTTTATTTATTTTATGTGCATTGGGATTTTGCCTACATGTATACCTGTGTGAAGGTGTCAGAACTCCTGGAACTGGAGTTACAGACAGCTGTGAGCTGCCATGTGGGTGCTGGGAATTGAACCCTGGGTCCTCTAGAAGAGCCCCTAATGCTCTTAACAGTGAGTCATCTCTCTAGCCCTCTTTTTATTTTATTTTTTTTAGAGACAGGGTTCCTCTGTGTAGACTTGGCGGTCCTAGAATTCACTGTGTAGACCAGGCTGGCCTTGAATTCACAGAGATCTGCCTGCCTCTGTCTCTTGAGTGCTGGGACTAAAGTGGGTGCCACCACCACTTGGCTCTTGCTTTTTCCTTTCTTTAGCTGGCTCACAGGAAGATGCTGACAGCAACAGTAGTGATAAAGCAGCCACCTTTTTTCCTCATGTGCTTAGTGCAAAACACTCTGATCGTTCTTATTGCCCCTTGATTTATTCCAGCCTCACAGGAGCACTGTGAAGCAGTGCTGGCCCAGTTCTCTTGTGACAAGTAGGGTACTGACTCGTCACGTGCCATGAACATGGTAGTTCCAGAATTGTGAGGCTCTGATGAACTGGCACCATAGTATATGACCTTCCCCTCCACACTGCAATACATCTGATCAAATTTATGCTAGATCCTCCACTAACGGGTCCCTGTGGGAGCTCCCGTCCCCCGAGGTGCGTAAGTAATCATCTCAGTCCTTCCGTATGATGCAAACCTGTGCTTGTACTCTCCCATCACCACCAACCATAGAATCAAATCGAATCTTTAAAAATTAGTTTTTATTCATAGCCAGGCAATGGTGGCTCATGGCCTTAGTCCCAGTACTTAGGAGGCAGAGGCAGGCAGATCTCAGTGAGTTTGAGGCCATCCTGGTCTATAGAGTGAGTTCCAGGACAGCTAGGGCTACACAGGGAAACCCTGTCTAGAAAAACAAACAAAAAGAAAAAAAGTAGTTTTTGGCCAATATCATTGCCCCAACTGTCCTAAAACTTGCTCTGTAGCCCAGGCTGGCCTTGAACTTGAGGTCCTCCCACCTCAACCTACAATGCCTTGCTGCTTTTTACATTTTTTAAAAAACAGCAACAACAATATTTTGTTTGGTAAGTTAGTCTTTCTCTTTTGGGGCAATAGTGGGGATTAAAACTAAGAGCTCATTCATGTGAGGCAAGTGCTGTACCACTAAACTACGACTACGGACGGCTCTTACATTTTATTTGAAACAGGGTCTTGCTAAGTAATCTAGGTTGGCCTGCAACTCCCTATATAGATCAGGCTGGACCTTGTGATCCTCTTGTCTCACTCTGCCCCCAATGAAGCTATGGGTCTGTGACGCCACACTCAGCTTATTTATTTATTTTTACAAGAGCACACATTGCTTTTGTTTTGTTTTGCTGTGCTGGGCATTGAATGTAGGACCATGTACATACACTACAGAGCTGTGCAGTTTACATCTCCAGGCCCACTGCCAATTATTTTTATGAGACGGTCTTACTGTACTGTCCTTTGAACTCATGACTCCTGCCTTAGCCTCCCCATGTAGCTAAGACTACAGCTACATGCATTTTACATTTATATATTTATTTATTTATATGGGGGAGGGGTGTTAGTAACATAATAGTCATAACTTTTGGAAGTCGGTTCTTTGCTTTTATGGGATTACATTTAGGTTGTCAGGATTGGTGGCATGTGCCTCTGTTCCTGACCTGCTGAGCCATCTTACCAGACATAGTTTATTTGTTTTTAATTAAAAAAACTAATCTAAATTTTTAAATGAAGAAACCATTGTCAGGATTCTATGGTTTAAAAAAGAGAGAGAGAATGAGAGAGAGAGAGCTTAGACTTCACACAGAAAGAAAGGGAGCCCAATATGGTGGCTCATACCTGTAAGTATTTAAAATGTAAATGCTGTAGGATCAGGAGTTCAAGGGCAGCCTTGACTACATAGGGAGTTTGAGGCTAGCCTGGGCTACATGAGATTATCTTTAAAAAACAAAAGTGTTAACCCATCCTGATAACAAAAGCCTGTAATCCCAGCTACTCAAGAGATAAGTCAAGGTTAAGAGTGCTTACTGCTTTTGTTCAGTTTCCAACACCCACATGATGGTTTACAACCCTCTAAAACTCCATTTCTAGGGAATCCAGTGCCCTGTTCTGGCCTCTTCAGGCTTTCATGTATGTGGTACACAGGCACTCCCACAGGTTACACACATACCCATAAATAATTAAAAAGAAAACACTGAAACAAAGAATTACAAATTCAAAGCTGACTTGGGTACAGAGTGTGTTCAAGGCCAACCTGGACAACTTGTGAAACTGTTCCAAAATAAAAAGTGGAAAAGGCAAGGGTTATTACTGAATTATAATAAAGAGATTGGCTAGGAAAAATGAAGCCCTAAATTCAAGCCCAGTACCCCTTACACACAAAAGTGTGTGTGTGTGTGTCTGGTAGGATGATTCACTTACAAGCAGTAAATAATTTAGAGAAATCAGGGTTTGAAATAATATTCAGTGGATTTAGTTGCTGATAATTCTGTGACTTGTACACATCTTTTCATATCCCAAAGAACACAAGAAACAATCCAATCAATAGGTGTTCAATGCATCTTGCTGATGAGCATGGAATCTCTGTCACCTAGAAAGATCCACCCTGTATGTCCTCTGTCAAAAGCAGTTTAGTTAGTCAATGTACAGTCTTAGATTTTGTTAGTCCTGAGAAGCTGGCATTCTGTCACCTGGATTTGCAACCCAGATGTTGGAGGGAACCTTCTAGAAAGCTACAAATACAGGAGATAAATAGTGGGGCCAACGACATGGCCCAGCCTGTGACCTGAGTTCTATCTCCAGGTCCCATGGGGTAGAAGGAGAGAACCAACTTCTACAAGGTCTCCTCCCAATCCCACATGTCCATCATGGCACAAGCACACACATGTACACACACAATCAATAACTGTAGTAATCTTTTTTTTTTTTTTTTTTTTTTTTTTTGAGACAAGGTCTTTCTATGTTATTCCTGGCTGCCTTGGAACTGTCTTGTATATCAGGCTAGCCTCAACCTTGAAATCATCTGCCTCTGCCTCCCCAGTGCTGAGATTAAAGGCAGACACCACATGTCCCAAATAACTTGTTTTTGAGAGGGCAGTAGTGGAGAAAGAGGGGGTGCGAGTCAGTCTGGGTGCCCCTGCTCTGCCTGGGCCCACCTCTTTCTTAATGCTCCTCTCTGGTGTGGAAGGGAGCACTTCTGTGCATCCCCAGCTTGCCCAGCACTGGGACCAGAGCCAGCCTGACTTCACTCCCTGGCCGATGTTTTTCCCAATCTCTAATTTCTCTACTTGCTAATTCGAATATTCCTGGCACTTGAGACATCAGTCATTTGTGTTGCATTTTGAGCCATCACAGAGGGAACTGAGATGTAATGTCCTGGTTTGTGTGTCCCCAGGGCAGAGGACCACTGAAAATAGCACTATTCATCTGAAAATAGAGCTATTCACTCCCTCCCCTTCATCTCTCCTTTCTTCTCCCCTTATTGCTGACTCCTCAAGACCTACAATCAGGGAGTCTGAAAAGAAGAAATAGTCTGTGATGGTAGGAATGGGGTCTGTTTTAGGAGATGGAAGCAGGCTGTTGAGCTGGGTTTTTGGGTTGATCCTTTGCAGTGACATGGAATCCCAATGGCACAGTGAATCAAAGAATTACCATGTTTCATTGTGCTTGTTTTGTCTTTTTCCAGTATTCCAAGGCTTTGTTAGAAATTGTGCTACCAAGTGGGCTACATTCCTACACCTACATGGTCATTTATCACTTCTATATCTGTTGCCCATCTTTTTTTTTTTTTTTTTTTTGAGACAGGATTTCTCTGTGTAACAACCCCCAGGCTGGCCATGAACTGACAGAGACTCTCTGCCTCTGCTTCCGCCTCCCTAATGCTGGGATTAAAGGCATGCACCACCATTGCCTGGCTTCCAGCTTTTGTTCTTTAACCATAGCCTACAAGAGAGTGAGTGGTCTGATTCCCACTTTACAGATAGGACCTCTGAAGCCAGAAGGCTGACATCTCAGACATTATAACAGGTGGCAGAGCATATGAGGAGACACTCACAGTGTGCCCTGCGCTCTGCTCTTCATATTATCCCAGTACAGATCCTGGAAAATGGACCCCTCCCTTGAGCATTCCAGGTTTCAGCCTTTTCCGGACCAGCTGTTCTCAACTTGAGTTCAGACCCCTTCAGGGGTTGAATGACCCTTTCAGAGGGGTCACCTACGACCATTTGAAAATACAGATGTTTACATTACAATTCATAACAGTAACAAATGCAGTTATGAAACAGCAACTCCAATCATTTTATGGTAGGGGGTCACCACAACATGAGGGACTGTGTTAAGGGTTGCTGCATTGGGGAAGTTGGGAGCCACTGCTCTAGCACTCTAATGGTAGACCCTCCCGAGCATGTGGGGAACAGTGCTCTCACCAGCCCTCATTCCAGAGGCCCCACAAGAGCCCCACATAGGCAAAAGCTCTTTCAGCTGGGAGAGAACGCAATGGCTCCTGAGTCAGCCAAGACACAAATATCAGATGTGGCTTCTTCCTATACACTGCAGACCTGAAGTCAGTGGGTAGCCAAGGAACAGAGATAAGAGCACTGGACTTGGAGTCAGGTTAGTATCCAGATGTTTCCTGCTGGCTGCCTCTATAATCATGGGTAAAATCTGAGCCTTGGCTTTCTTATGTTGTCAAGTGGAGGCCACAAGTGTGATATCATGTCGAAAGGCTCTTGTGATAGTTGTATGATGATTAAGGTGAAAAAGACCTGGTCCACTCCTGGCCCCTCAGGGCCCATGTGGCAGAAGAAGAAAACTGGCTCCTACAATGCTGTCTTCTGTCCTTAACCTGTGAGTCATCACTTCCTGCCCATTAATAAATACATGGTTTTTTTTGTTTTGTTTTGTTTTTTTTTTTTTTGTTTTGTTTTGTTTTTTAAGAGACCCAGTCTAGCCACAGATGTAGGGCAAGATGCCTTGAGACTCTACTCTTCTGCAGACTGCCATGGAGTAGCTGGCGGTAGCAGGCCAAAGCTGGTTTGCCTTTTCTATTCTTGAAAAAATACACTTAATGGTATCCTCCCCACAAAGTGGTTGGTTAGACCTGACTGTCGTCCTTCTAGCAGCACTGGGGGCTCCTATCTCCTCTGGTCGGTTGATCTCTCACTCTCTGAATGTCTGTAGTACTATGCCACCATGCCTGGTTTACATGATGCTGGGGATCAAACTCAGGACCTCTTGTATGCTAGGCAAGCACTCTACCAATGGATGGAAATGCCCCAGCCTCCCTCCCTCCTTGCTCCCCTTCCTTCTTTCCAGTGATATCTCACTGTGTAGAACAGGCTGGCCTTGAACTATGCTCTTCCTGCCTGAACCTTCCAAATACTAGGATCACAGGTGTGTGCCTCCGGGTCCAGTTCAACTTCTGGTTCTATACTCCGGTTGTTCCAGGAACTGGAAGGAGTGAGCTCTGAGAATTCCTCGTGTCTGTCAGCTGACAGTGTCCTTGTGGTGATCCTGGCGTTATATGTTGTACAGCTGTTGACCTGCTTCTCATACCCCAAGCCAGAGACTTTATGAAATCAGGAAATGACTTGAAAAGATCAGAGTTAATATAACATGAGTTACACACATAGATTCCTTCGATAGGAGACACCAAGCTTGGATAGCTGCATTCCGGGGCCTCTATATCCAGTTTCTAAAGTGTGGAGGTTTGTAGCAATGATACCCAAGGTCTACTTGGTCACCATGTGATCAGCACCCCTCTCTCAAGAATCAGACCATGGCACCCTGGAGCTCCCAAACAGATCTGCTCCACCCCACAGCATTTGTGTGCCTTTTACCCCAAAGAAGCCAACAGTCCTGTCCCTAGGCCCCACCCACCTACACTCTTGCTCTGAAAGATCACAAAGGAAGCATTGACCAGAGCAGCTGAGATCTCCAGGGAGCTTTCCCCTGGGACCAGGACCCCATATTGCAGTCCCTCTGCCCTGCACACCCAGCTTGAATTGGACAAGGGTTGGAGGCCTCCTTGTCCCTCCCTTAGACGATGGCTAAGGACAGATTTCTAAGGCAGAGGAAGACATGAGCCCACTATCCTCAGAAGGAACAGGAAAAGAAAAAAGAAATGGACAAAGAAGCTGGTGTGTGACACAGTTCAGACTGCGGGAGTGAAATTGCTAAGACTGGGGGGGGGGGGCAAGGACCTTGCACCTGGACCCCATCTTGATTTCATGCCAGAACCATCCCCCTCTCCTAACACGAGGCTGGTCTTGTCTGCCAGGCTTGGTGGACACTGAGGACTTGGGTTAGTGTGCAAGACTTACTTAGCAAGAAAGTGACAATGCAGATTCAACTGTCACTCGGCCTGGGCAGGACCAGCTGAGGAGGGGGACACAGAATAAATGGAGTGGGGTGGAAATAGGAAGTTAGTCACCATTCAGGGTATCTTTTCCAGCCAGCAGGAGGGGTCTTGAAACAATTCTAGATCCAAGAAGAACCCTAAGCAGAAGCAGGCTGGGATGCATGGCATGGGATTGCAGGAGGACGGCTGGGCCTTGGGGGACTCAGTCTCGGTGAATGCCTTAGGTGCCAGGCCTGACCACTAGCTGAGATTCTGTTTGACAGGGTCCAGATGTAATAAAGACTGCGGTAAGGAGAACAGGAGCCTAGATATAGGTAGCTGGGGAAGCTGGAAGTTGGGCAAACCGTTATGTTATATAACAGACCTACGTGTTCAAGCCTGGCGGTGGTGCACCTTTAATCCCAGCACTTGGGAGGCAGAAACAGGCGGATCTCTGTGAGTTCAAGGCCAGCCTGGTCTACAGAGCAAGTTCTAGGACAGGCTCCAAAGCTACACAGAGAAACCCTGTCTTGAAAAACAAAACAAAAAACAAACAACAACAAAAAAAGTCCATGTGTTCACCTAACAGTCACCCTTCTTAGCTGGGCATTATAGAACATGCCTGAATGGCAGAAGGACATATGAGTTTAAGTACAGCCTAGTCTATATAGTAAGTTCCAGGTCAATCTTGGCTCAAAACCAAAAGAAAAGTATCCCCGAGCAGCACGAAAGAGTGGTTGAGAAATGAGAGATGGGCCTTGATGATTTTACCAAGATGTCATGGAGAGTACAAGGCAACCTAAACATGGGGTGCATGCTTGTAATGTAAGCACTTGGAAAATAGGCAGAAAAACTGGGCATTTAGAGCCATCCTCAGCTATATATCAAGTTGGATGCCAGCTTGGGCTACATTCAATCCTAATCCTGCTTGAGGAAAAACAACAACAAGAACCCTGATTATTAAATTCATTAAATGAGGAGGCTCACTTTTTTTTCTTTTCTTTTTCCACAGGGTTTCTCTGTGTGGCCCTAGCTGACCTCGAACTCACAGAGATCTGCCTGCCTCTGCTTCCCCAGTACTGGAATTAAAGGTGGGCGCCACCACTGCCCAGCTTCGTTTGTTTGTTTTTGCTGCTGGGTCTCCTGTAGCCTAAGCTGTGCCCAAAGCTGGCCTTGAACTCCCCAACCTCCCTCTCCCCCTCCCAAGTGCTGGGGTTGATAGGTATGCCACACTACCCAGGTGCTCCTCCCTTCGGGTGACCTTAAAGCTGCCGCCTTGGAAATTCCACATTTGTACCAGGGTTGAATGGGAAAGTCAGACTCTCCCTTCTCACAGCTGTTTTTGATCACATCGTGTCCGGGTCTGTCCTCTTGATCTTCCTTTGCCCTCCCAGCCTGAAGGATGGCGCCTATTTTTCCATCTCTTACAGTAGCTCTGAAACGGCCTTTGCTGCCCTTCTCTGGCTTGCCTGTCTCCTTTGAGGCTCTGGAGATCCAGATTTGGCTATGTTGTGGTTCTCTGCTAGGGGACAATTCCTTTTGTTTTGTTTCCAAAAGGCCTTCCTGAAGGTCCTTGGCTACTGATATTGTACTTTTTAGCTGTGGCAGCATATTAAGCCAGTCTTTTGGGAGCAGTAGAGAATTTCTTCTTTCGCTGTCCTGTCTTATTCTGGTTCATAATGCCTTGCCCACAGCTATCATTTCATGAGCAGAGTGAAGATCACTTTCCACTCAAATGGAAAGCTGTAATAGAAAAGCTCATCTACCCACCTTTTATTAATTTATTTTTTTCAGTCAGCTCACATTGTTCCTTATGACCTAGAATGATTCGGGGTGTCTATGGAATTGAACATTTAGTCAGTACATGCTTCCTCATACAATTTTTGTTGTCATTGTTGTTTATTTCTGTTTTGTTTTCTTGAGACATGGTTTCTCTGTGTAACAACCCTGGCTATTCTGGAACTTGCTCTGTAGACCAGGCTGACCACAAACTTACAGGTCTGCCTGTCTCTGCCTCCTGAGTGCTAGGATCAAAGGCATTTGCCACCACTGCCTGGCTTCCTTGTACGATTTTTAAGAGAGAGCAGTCCTGCCATCCCACACTTAGGCCTGTGTTTCCTTACTCTAACCCACTTCCTTCCCAGTGAGTAAGCACTTCACCTTTCTTCATCCCCACACCCCATGCAATGTTGAATAACTTCTGAAATGCAGCCTTGGGGCGGGGAGGGAGGCATCTTAAGTCCTGGCCACAGTGGGCTTCCCTAATGCTGTAGTAATTTTGTCCCAGTTTGGAAGAACTCTGAGAGGGCTAGTCAGTCTTCTGCTGCTGAAAACATGTTGCTTTTCCTGTAGCTGGTCCTATTTCCTAGTCTTCAACACAGGGACACGTAAGTCACATGGGGACCTAGGAAAATGTAGATTCGTGTGCGTGTGTGTGTGTGTGTGTGTGTGTGTGTGTGTGTCTGAGAGAGAGAGAGAGAGAGACAGAGAGAGAGAGATTGTGCACACATGTGCTCACATAAGATGAAGATGTGCAAGCTTGTGTGAGCCTATGGAAGCCAGAGGTTGACATTGGTGACTTCCTCTACCAAATTATTAATTTTATTTTTTCAGACAAGCCCTCTTAGTAAGCCTGGAGCTTAGTGAACCTAGATTGGCTGGCCAGCAAGTGCCAGGGACCTTCCTGTCTCCACCACCCCTCCTAGCACTGTTAATCTAAACTCAGATTACTTACGCTTACACAGCAAGCCCCTTACCCACCAAGCCACACACCCCAGACCCAGAAAATGCAGATTCTGATTCACGGTGTTTAAGTGGTTTGTTAGGTGCCCTGGTGATTCCAGTGGGCAGCAGAGGTTGAGAAGTATTGCCTTTTTGTTAAATGGCATAGAGTAAAGGATGCTAGAATTACATAAACTGCTGAGGGAAATCTAAAGACTCTGGGCTGGAATGGACAATGTGACAGGTGTGGAGACTGGACCAAATGCCTTTGAGGGTGTTTCTTCCAGGTGCCAGAGTGCTTAGATACCTGTGAACCTCAATAGTAGGGGCTTTATGTCACACCTATCCCACCACACTTTGCTGGGTTTCCCAGATGCTGTGACCATGACAGGGAACATGAGCTGATGGATGGAAGAAGAAGTTGGGATAGAGTACCCCCCCAAAAAAAAGGGTTCAGGGCCTTCCTTGGGATGAGACCAAGGATTCTGTTCTGTTCCATTCCTCAGTTAATGGGCACTGTTTTATGTCAAATACTGTGCTGAGTCCCAGGGACCGTAGCGTAAGAGTGAGGCATGGTTCCTGCCTTGATGGAGCTAATGGGATGAGATGGAATGTTTGTTTTTTTTTTTTATTTTATTTTATGTGAATTGGTATTTGCCTACGTGTATGTCTATGTAAGGGTGTCAGTTACCCTGGACAGGGACTTACAGACAGGTGTGAGCTGCCATGTGGATGCTAGGAATCGAACCTGGGTCCTCTGGAAGAGCAACCAGTGCTCTTGACCACTGAGCCATCTTTCCAATCCCACATGGGGGAACTATAGGAATACATCCTGGTTATGGCAGCGGTCTGAACAAGCAGCTTCAGAGAGAGATCAATGACAATTTCCTAAGCTGTTCCTGTTGGGTCTTGCTAGATGAGTAGCAGTTTTCCAGGTATCTGTAGAGAGTGGAGAAGGGAAAGTGGTATTTCCTCCTATGGGGAGTAGAGGCCCATTGGATAACTGAGCAGAGGAGAGAAGTTGTTTAGACTTGTGGTTTTGGAGGATGGATGACAGAAGAGGAAACTGAGGCTGTAGGAGCCTATGGGTGGTCCAGGCAAGTCTTAAGGATTCCAGTGAGGTCAGTAGGCATCAGTAAGGACAAAAAGGGCACAGTAATGTAAATTGTGGGAAGAAGCATTTAAAGATGACATACAATGACTGGCCATTTATAGGGGTGAGTAAGGTGTGAGACTATGCTACCAAGGGCACTAGATCTCAGAGTTATATTAGTTATAGCCTTGAACTGAGAGGAGTCAAGATGAGTTAAGTCCATGATATAGTGATGGGCTAGATGGTAAGAGAATTACCCAGGGATGCAGAAGGCTATGGTGTGGCATCCAGGATAGCCAGCCCCTCCATTGCCTCTTGCTCTCTCCTTTGTTTTTGTGATTGCACAGGGCTTCTGTGAGGTTCCTGCCCCTCCAACTGACCTGGCTTTCCTCAATGTCTACTGCCATATTGCACAAACCAACCTCTGACCCCCCCATAGCATCCTTTAACCCTTGTCCTGCTCTGATCCCAACAATGTGATGCTCACAGGCAGCTGCCCACTCCCCAGCCTGGCAGCACCTCCAGCCCTGAGAACCCTCAGACATGTCAGCTGGTTACACCGGGAAAAATTCCAGTGGGGAGACAGCCAATTTTTTCCAGTGGCTCAAGGTGATGTCAGCTTTCCAGGAGGCCAGCGGTGAAATCAGAGGGCAGTTGTCTGCCCTGGGAGAGTGCCCTCTTATTGGCAATAATGACAATGCATTTTATGAAATCAGACTTTGTACAACTCCATTATCATGTCCCAGGGGTCCTACTGACGGCATTGATGGGGGCAGGGGGCTTCACACATCATGGAGCGCTCAGTGAGGCTGGAGATGTGGTATGCAGATCTCTCCTCTCTGTTATTTTCTAACTGACTAGTCCAAGACTAGTCACTCTGTCTCTTCATTTGTTACATGGAGAGATGAGCCCTCTTAAGGGAGGGTTAGTCAGCCCCATATACTGTGCTGCTTGTGTTTGTGAGCAGCCCAGAAATAAAGTTATGTTCTGATACTGCAGATGTGGACAGGGAGGGGCGTGGCTTGGGGGCCTTCAGCTTACTGAGCCGATTAGGAGTCTTTTAGGTTGTGTCTAAAGCTCATGTAGCCTCTGGGGCCTCATTTTGTCCCCTGTTGCCAGGGAATCTCTCCCTTGGGTTGTTCTGATTTCCTCAGCAGCCCAAGATTAGACCTAGATTTCCTGCTGCCCCAGTGATGAGCTGTCTTCCTGAGCAAGAAAGCACACAGTGCAAGGGCTGGGCTGCCCAGTGACTGCCTTTTCTCCTCCTGCTGCATGCCATCTAGGGCTTGGTTGCCAGGAATAAATTGCCATCCACCTTCCTCACAGGCATGGTGACCCAGCAGTCCCTTTGTTTTCATAGCAAAGAGATCAGGTGGCTTATATTCCTGAAGGGGTTCCCTCCTTTTCACCCTTAAGCAATCCTGTCCACAATAGTAGCTTTGTGCTACCACTCTAGAGGCTGGAGGAGGAAACTCAATTCCCACTGACAAGGTTCTGTCTAGGCAGGCCTTATGTCCACTCTTAGAAGGATCGAAGGGAAGAGGAGCAGCATGTCTGCTCTGTGGTCATTGGAGTGGACTTGTGGAACGGAAGCAGGAGGATCAGGAGTTCAAGGTTATCCTTGGCTATATTACTAGAAGGAAGGGAGAAAGGAAGGAAGGGAGGAGAGGGAGAGAGATCTCTTAAGTTGTCAACAGAAATGATGGCACATATCTGCAATCCCAAAACTCAGGTGGCAGAAACAGGATTGCCACAAATTCTAACCTAGCCTGATCTACATTCAGGCTAACCTGATCTACATAATAATTCTGACTAGCCAACACTACACAGTGAGATCCTTTCTCAAAAAACAATCAAACCAATAAAGCTCTGTGTAGTGGTACACATTTACAATCCAGCACTGGTCTATTGCATAGAAGGTTTGAGGTTAGTCTGAACTACATGTGACACTGTGACCAACCAACCAACAAACAAACAAAAAATCCCAAATTGGGCTGGGCGATGGTGGCTCACACCTTTAATCCCAGTACTCGGGAGGCAGAGATTGGCAGACCAGCTTGGTCTACAGAGTGAGATCCAGGACAGGCTCCAAAGCTACAGAAAAACCCTGTCTCAAAAAACAACAACAACAACAAATCCCAAATTGGGATGCTATGAGCCTTTGCCAGTCCCATCTCTGAACCCCATTGTGTCCTTAGGCCATGGAAAGCAAGCTGCTCATTGGGGGGAGGAACATCATGGATCACACCAACGAGCAACAGAAGATGCTAGAGCTGAAGCGGCAGGAGATTGCTGAACAGGTAAGGATGCTAGGCTTCAGGTTCCCTGAGGTGGCCTTGAGGTTATGTGTGGGGTCTGCTGGGCTGGGAATCCTGAAATTAGAATGCTGAGAACCCAAGCTAAATCACTTGGATTCCATGGGTCTCCCAGCTCAGTGTCTTCTCTTTGGATGAGAGGAAGAGGTGGCTTTCCATGCTCTTAGCCTCCACGAGTCCTCTGGTGTTAACTCCCAGACCTTCCATTGCCAATTTATGGCTATTTCCTAAGTCATCCAGTTAGTTACCAGTCAGCTGTGATGTTATAGGTGATGTCCCCAGAGACTGCCAGTTCTTAGGGCTGGGGTTTCCATGCACATAGTCACACCTGACATAGTATGTTGGCAGGAGCTGAGAAGAGGGGTCCATGTCCAGTGCTCCACTTAGAATTGTGAGGAACAGTGAACGTGAGCCATGGGTGCCCCTCACACCCAGGACCATGGTAAAGCCAGCTTTCATGACAGGCAAAGAGAGCCAGCCCCTGTGCTCTTTAGCCCAACCCCAGTGTGCCTTGTTTTTCTGTTGTGACCACTCACGGTGCCTTGCCCTAGAAACGCCGTGAGCGGGAAATGCAGCAGGAGATGCTGCTCCGAGATGAGGAGACCATGGAGCTGCGTGGTACCTACTCATCCCTGCAGCAGGAAGTGGAGGTCAAAACCAAGAAACTCAAGAAGGTGAGACAAGCAGCAGGGTAAACAAGTTGCTGCTTCAGCATCACCTCCAAGGGCCCCTCCCCACTGCCCAACCCCTGAGCTATATATACTGCCTGGGCTGATGGGGTGAGGGACAGCCAGGGCATCAGGGGGTCACTTCCACTCTACAGGGTGGTCATCCTCATGTTCCTGGGTAACATCTCTACTTTGGATGTCACCAACGAATCATAGCTTTGGGTCAGGGAATGTGACAAGGCTATGGAGACTCATGCCCAGGGAGGAAAATGAGGTTCTCGACACCACACTAAGGGGCAAGGACCTGGTCACCAGGATCCTGCAAAATTCATGTAAAGATGTGACTTGAGATGGGGGTTTAGCATGGGAAATTCCAGTGTGAACTCAGGGAAGGGCCAGAGGTGCCCCAAGATGACTGGGACCACCTCAGAGCTGGCCCGGCCCGGCCCGGCCCGGCCACTCTAGCAGTTCCAGGGACATCACTCAGTGGTTAGGAGGGGGAGGAAACCAGTGCAGTGCTCATGCCCCCACCTTTGTTGTTGTTTATTTTTCTGAGACAGGTTTCTCTGTAACTTTGGAGCCTGTCCTGGCACTCACTCTAGACCAGGCTGGCCTCAAACTCACAGATTCGCCTGCCTCTGCCTCCCGGGTGCTGGGATTAAAGGCGAGCGCCACCACTGCCAGGCCAGTCTCCATTCTTCTGTTGATCAGTTATGACCTTTCATTCAGTCTACGTCTCATTTTCCTCACTTGTAAAAAGAGAATGCAAGGCTAAAATTTCCCTCAGTTCTCTTTCAGTTTGAATATTCTGATACCGAGAGAGGGGGTGAGAGAGAGAGAGAGAGAGAGAGAGAGAGAGAGAGAGAGAGAGAGAGAGAGAGAGAGGGAGGGAGGAGGCTTCAGGGGGTGGGAGTGACCAAACTACAGGGAGGCAGCCCTTGAGATAGCCCATCCTGATTCTGAGTTTATACCATCATCCCCAGCCTCTTCCTGGGCTGTAGCAGGTGAAGCCCAGGCTGGGTGGTTGGGGCCTGATTGAGCAGCCTCTGAGACACATCTGTGCATGTCCAGCTCTATGCCAAGCTCCAGGCAGTAAAGGCTGAGATCCAGGACCAGCATGAGGAGTACATCCGCGTGCGGCAGGACCTGGAGGAGGCACAGAACGAACAGACCCGGGAACTCAAGCTCAAGTAGGGCTGGCTCCTCTTCTGGTTCTGGGTCCCCATGTTGCCCCAAATTCCTCAGGGCCTCTCTGAGAGGTTTTTCTGAAAGCCATATCTTGACTATCTACTCACCTAAGTGTCCACTGATTTTTTTTTTCTTTGCGTTTCCGTGGTTTTTTAAAGACAGTCCTACTCTGTAGCTCAAGCTGTCCTGTAACTTTCAGCTATCCTCCTGCCTCAGCTTCTCAGTTGCTGGATTTCTAGGTATAGGCCACTTTTTCCCAGCTTGTATGTCTTGGGCGTTTTGGGTCTGAGGGAGGGTGTATATAAGTATATGTGTGTACACCTATGATTAGCTTGTGGTGGCCAGGAGTTTTTCTGTATCACCTGTCACCTTTCTTTCTTCCTTCCTTCCTTCCTTCCTTCCTTCCTTCCTTCCTTCCTTTCTTTCTTTCTTTCTTTCTTTCTTTCTTTCTTTCTTTCTTTCTTTCTTTCTTAAGATTGGGTTTCTCACTGAACCTGGAGCTCACAAGGTGGACCAGACCTTATGGTTGTTCCACTTCCTTAGCCTCTTTGGGTGGCTCCGCCTCCTTCTGCCAAATTGCAGGCTGAGCACTGGTCAAAACCACCCTAAAGGCTCAATCTTTGCATTAGAAACAATGGTCTTTGAGTTACATTATTTCTGCAGTGATGGTGTCCCTTCCACCCTTTCCTCCACTGCCTCTGTTGCCTTTGTGACGGGTCTCCCCTCCCTTCCCATTTCTGTCTTGTTCCCGCCCCGCCCACCAGGTACCTCATCATTGAGAACTTTATCCCCCCTGAGGAGAAGAACAAGATCATGAACAGGCTCTTCCTGGACTGTGAGGAGGAGCAGTGGAAGTTCCAGCCTCTGGTGCCAGCTGGAGTGTGAGTCCCTCCTGCCATTTGTCTGGACCTAGGAATTGACGTGCCTCTCCTGGGGTTGTGGGTGGTGAGGATCTTGAGACCTTGTTTGCAGAAAGACAGATGTTTGGGACTTTGGAGAGTGGATAACGGGGTGCACACGGAGGATGGATTTCCTGTACCGGGTCTCCGTGAAGGTAGTGTTTCACTGGTCTGGGATGGGAAAGGAGTCTGTAAGAGGAGGGGGTGAGTGGAGAGAATTAGATCGCTTTCCAATGTAATAGCTCCAGCTGGCTACTTTTGGTAGATAAACATTTGCAGAAATAGCAACAATTGTGAATGTTTGCCCAGCTCTGCTGTGCAGCCAGTCTGTGTAAGAATACAGACAGAAGGTATGTCAGGCATTGGTCTGAGTTTATGGTCTAGAGGAAAAGACTGGAAGTACCAGACCCAGGCACCAAAGAGGCCTGATCCACTCTTTCTAGCTTCTCAGCTGGGTGATTCAGCAATTCCACCTGTTTCTACCGGAGTGGAGCCCTTGGGTGCAGCTGTGTCAGTTAGCTGAGTTGCAGTGCCCTCTACTGGTAACCACATAGAACGAAGTTGACTATTCAAACCCAACAGTGCTTCACCCAGCTGGACCAAATCTGTATACCTCTATGGAGAGATAGTACTTATCCAGAGGTTCTTTACTCTCTGTATCCTAAGGATGCTACTGCCACGCAGGGCAGGAGCCTCCCCAAGGCTGTGGTGGAAGCTAAGCTAATACGAGATCTGTAGTGCCTCATTGCATTACATGCCTGTTTAATCTATCTGATTTCTGAAAGTGTGACCCTACCAACCCGGATGAAAGTGTGACCCTACCAACCCGGATGTGATACCAATTAGAAATAGCAAATTTACTAGTAATGGCTTTCCAGTGGTGGCATTTTGCACTTGTAATGCACCTTTTGGACAAGATGTGATAATGCACACCTTTAATCCCAGCACTGGGGAAGCAGAAGCAAAATCTCTGAGTTTGTGAGTTTGAGTCCAGCCTGGTCTGCCTAGCACGTTCCAGGCTAGTTCAGGGCTATACAGAAAGGTCCTACCTCAAAAGGAAGAACAAAACAAAACATTGTCTTCCATCTCCACAGTACAATGGTCACTTTTTAAAAAAAGATTTATTTATTATGTATACAGTGTTCTGTCTGCACATCAGAAAAGGGTACAGACCTCATTACAGAATGTTGTGAGCTATGATGTGGTTGTTGGGAACTGAACTCAGGACCTCTGGAAAAGAAGCCAGTGCTCTTAACCTCTGAACCATCTCTCCAGCCCTACAATGGTCACTTTTAGGAGGTTTCATACTGAGAGAATTCTATTATAGGTTATATTTAATTTTTTTCCTCCAGTTTCTCAATTATGTAAATTTTTGTTTGTTTGCTTTTTGTTTTTTCAAGACAGGGTTTCTCTGTATTGTTTTGGAGCCTGTCCTGGAACTAGCTCTGTAGACCTCGAACTCACAGAGATTTGCCTGCCTCTGCCTTCCTAGTGCTGGGATCAAAGGTGTGTGTGTGCCACCAACACCCAGATCCCAATTATGTAATTTATGGATGTTCTCTCCTTTGCTCCCTGAGATCATTATTACATTTAATTACCTGTTTAGTGTTCTTCAGTCTGGAACTGAGAAGGAATACTCATTCTTTCTCTCTCTTTCTTTTGTAACAAGAGTCATGGAATGTACCCAAGACTGACCTGAAACTCACTGTGTAGCTCAGGAGTTTAATCCTCCTACCTCCTAAGTGTTGGGATTACTCATATGTGTGACACTATGCCCTGTTTAATTGAAGGAGGGAAACACATGAGAACAGATATGACACATATGTATGTCAGTGCCAACAAAATCCATTCCTTTGTGTTCTAACTTAATTTTCTTTAAAAACATACTTTATTTTATTTTTTAAAATCCCAGCTAGTCCCTTCTTTTTAAGATTTCATTAAAATTTTCTGTTACATTTATTTGTATGTTGGGGGTAGGTGCACATGCCACAGCAATCGTTTGGGTGGGAGACGACAACTCACTGAGGTTGATTTTCTTTCTACCATGTGCGTCCTAGGGATTGAATTCAGGTTGCCAGCCCAAGGCATGGATGCCTGTGCCTGCTGAGCCATATCACCAGCCCCCTTTTATGTATTGCTTTTTTTTTAATGTATTACTATTGTGTATGGATGCGTGTGTGCATAATTTGCTCATGGCCACACATGTGTCATAGCATACACCTGGAAGTGAGAGGATAATTCTGTGGAGTTGGTTCTTTTTGTTTTGTTTTGGTTCATTTTGTTTTCGAGACAGGGTTTCTCTGTGTAGTCCTAACTTGATGTGTAGTAGATCAGGCTGATCTCTAACTCAGAGATACACCTGCCTCTTGTCTCCCAAGTGCTGGGATTAAAGGCTTGCATCTCGGGGCTGGAGACATGGCTCAATGGTTAAGAGAACTGGCTGCTTTTCCAGATGTCCTGAGTTCAATTCCCAGCAACCACATGGTGGCTCACAGCCATCTATAATGAGATCTGGTGGCTCTTCTGGTGTCCAAGCATGTGTGCAGGTAGAACACTGTATACATAATAAATAAATAAAGATATATTTAAAAACAAAAAAACTTACATCTCCAAGTTGCAGGCCAGCCTGGTCTACAAATCAAGTTCTAGGATAGACTGGGCTGTTATACAGAGGAATCCTGTCTGGAAAAGCAAAACAAAGACAAAGGGCCCGCACCACCACTGCCTGGCCCATGGAGTTGTTTTTTTACATGGGTTCTAGAGGTCTGACTTAATCACAAGGCTTTCATGGCAAGTGCTTTTACCACTGAGCCATCTCAACTAGCCCCAGAAAAGCCACTTTAAGCAATATGTAGGGATAACAAAACGGCTCAGTGGATAAGGGTGCCTGCAGCTAAGCCTGACAACCTGAGTTCAGTCCCTGGTCTCAGCAGGTGGAGGGCCAGAATAGACTCCCACTAGTTGTCCTTATGTCTATCAGGCAAGCTCTTTAGCAACAGAGCAGTTTCCCCAGCTCTCTATTACCTTTCTTAAGCAAAGAAAGTCCCAGAAGGACAGAGTTCTCTTTGATATCAGACATCCTGAAGCTGGTCATTGCTCCAAAACTTCTGGCTATTTAGTTTGCCTTTATGTACTGTTCTTTGTCATGGCTGTTTTTGTTGTTTTGCTTTGTTTTTGATTTTTTGAGGCAGGATTTTTTCTGTGTAGTTCTGGCCGTCCTGGAACTTGTGTAGACCAAGCTGGCTTCAAACTCAGAGAGACTTTCCTGCCCCTGTCTCCAAAGTTGAAAAGTTTCTGCACCCCCATAAGCCTTTTTTGCCAATTCAGCAATCCAAATCAAACCAAATTAGAAATAGCTCATGTTTAATGGATACAATGCTCCCGATGGCTTTCCAGACCTCCAGAGAGGAGAGGGGAAAGAGAGACAGGAAAACCACACATCTGTTTTCTGGGGGACAGTTTAAAAACCCCGTGGGAGTGGTCTTGAGCATCTCTGGGAGAGGGATCATTGTTTGGCTGGCTTTCTGAGATGCAGCAGGGTTTGGAGGGAGATAGGGGAGGAGGGCTTGGGTAGAACTTGCACCATAACAAAAGTGTTTTTTGTTTTGTTTGTGTTTTAATTTTGAGCTGGGGTTTCATGCAGGCAGCCTGTACCTAAGTAATATCCCCAGCCCTTCTTTTTTCCTTTTTATGTAGTTTACACTGACCTGATCCTCTTGCCTCCATCTCCCAAACCTGAGGTTATAGGCATGGGCCACTATACTTAGATGATCTGTTTCTGAGACAGAGTCTCACTAGGTAGCCCAGGCTAGCCTTGATCCTTCTGACACAGCCTTCCCAGTGCTGGGATTGCAGGAGTATGCAACTACATCCAGTTGAAACAAGTTTTAAAAATTACTTTCTTTCTTTAATTTATTTTATTTTATGTACATGAAGGTCAGAAGAACATAGGGAATCCCCTGTGATCCACTGTGTCACTGCTAGGACTCAAATCTGGGCCCCTCTGGAGGAGCTGCAGCCAGTGTTCTTAACTACTAAGCTGTCTTCCCAGACCCCTTTCTTTGCTCTCTCTCTCTCTCTCTCTCTCTCTCTCTCTCTCTCTCTCTCTCTCTCTCTTCTTTTTTTTTTAAAGTTTGAAAGCAGTTGGTGGTTAGAATAAAGAAAAAACAGTTCATCATCAAAGTCCCAGTTGTGACTGTGACTCCACAGAGAAGCCCAAGAGTGGGCTGATGGCTGATGGCGATGTAGTCATGTCCCAGACTCTGATACCTCCCCCCCCCCCATTAGCTCTGCTTTCACAGCTGAGGCTGGGGGCAGGGAAGGCCTTGAATGTGGTTTTTTCCTCTCACCGGGGATGCTCTAGAATCTGAGGCTGTGGAAGAAACCCCCTCCTTTCCTTCCCAGTCAGCTCCCACAACTCACAAAACGTGACTCAAGGCTGGCTGAAAACACAGAAGCCCTGTCCCTCCTGGAGTGCACGTCAGAGCATTGTTCTGTTGCTCAGCTCAAGTGTGGGCTGTTTTGCTTTGCTGAGGCCTGTGGTATTCTGGGATGGGAACACTGAAGACTACAGAGTGGAAATACATTGTTTGAAAAGAATTACCTAAGGTCATGCTGTCCCTTCGGAAAGCTTTTGTTGGAAGCAGCCTCCCTCATTTGACCAGAACTGCCTGGAGAATCACCCCCACCCAGGCCCCTCTGCAAAGCCAGGAGTCATTGTTAACATGGGACAATGTTTAGACATGCCTATGTCAGCTTATTTGGGAAGTCTGTCTCCTTCTCCCTTTTATTCTTTCTGTCTCTTTCACTATCGTAATTTTGGTTAAAGTTGCCTTGAAAGCAACATTTTGCATATTATGGCAGTTTATAAGCACACAGTTTAATTTCTCATAAGCTTTCTTTTTAGGGCTAAAGGTATAACTCAGTGGTAGGGCATTTACCTGGTATGCCTGAGGGCCTGGGTTCAATCCTTAAGTTTTAATTGAACTTATATAAAAAGTATCTCCTAAGGGTTTATGATTACATAAATATGGGTGATGGCCCGTGGCTCCTAGCTTATAACCCACAAGGTTTTACTGTGACTTGAGCACTTTGGCTTCTGCAAGCCCAGTCATGATTCTTTGCAATTCATCACAATGTATTGAAGGACACTGGAGTTGGATTGAAAACAGTCTGAAGTGGGGGTCTGCTGAGATGGTTCAGCAGGCAAAGGCATTTGCTGCTAAATCCAAGGACTTGAGTTCGGTCCCTGGGACCCACGTGGTAGAAAGAGAAAATCAACTCCCACAAATTCTCCTCTGACCTCAACATGAATGTCATAGCTCATATGCATTACATGTGCACACATTCTCCCACACAGACATAAATAAAATGTAATTTTTTTTTTAATTCTGAATTTTGGTTCTTACTTTGCCACAGGAGAAAGTGGTTTGGTTTGATTTGGTTTTAAAGATCAGTCTTTCAATATTTCTTGGGCTGGCCCTGAACTCCTAGCATCAAATGATCTTCCTTAGTCCTCAAGTGGCTGGTACTACAGGCACATACAACAGTGTTCAGCTTTGAGACACTTCTGTTATTTGTTTATGTGTTTGTTTATTCATTTCTTTTGTTTTTCTATTTTGGTTTTTCAAGACAGGGTTTCTCTGTAACTTTGGAGTCTATCCTGGAACTCTCTCTGTAGACCAGGCTGGCCTCAAACTCACAGAGATCCCCCTGCCTCTGCCTCCTGAGTGCTGACTAACGGCAGCATACACCTCCACCCCTGCCCAGCTGAACCTGACTTTCAGTCAATAAAGTGGAAATAATAGTGTCTGCCACACTATTGTGAAGGTTGCCAGGAGACCGGGTGCGGAAGTTTCCAGGCCTGACCCAGTCACAAAAGGAGCTGGCCAACAATATTTGCCATCATATTGATGAAGGCTCCAAAGTAAGAGCTGCTTTTGACCCCAGGATGTGCTACTCTTTACTGTGTTTGTTTAGATGTTGACTTTTTACATTTTAAATGCCAGCTTTTATTTGGCCTGGATTTTGGGGTGACAGGTTGTTTATTTTTGAGAATCTCCCAGGCCTCAGGCTGGCCACAAATTCTCAGTGTAACAAGATGCCCTTCAACTTCTGATCCTCCTTCATCTACCTTCCAAATGCTGAGATTATCAGCTTGGGCCACCACACACACCTGGTTTGTGCAGCACTTGGGATCGAACTCAGGACGCACACCCAGTAACTCCCACCTCCTCCACTTTGCTTTTTTTTTTTTTTTTTTTTTTTTTTTTTTTTTGAGGCAGGGGTCTCCTGTAGACCAGGGTGGCCTTAGACTTACTCTGTAGCCAAGATTAACTTTGGCCTTATCATCCTCCTGCTTCTACTCTCCAAGCACCGGGACACAGGCATGAGCTACCTACCACGCCTGGCTCCAGACTCCAGTTTTTCAAGAGCATTCCTTCCTTCCCACAGGAGGGGAGAAAGTTAAATTGGGTTTGATGTCCAGGCAACATTTATCTTTGTAAATCTTGGTAAGAACATTCCTCAAGTCAGGCATAGTAGCTCACAGTTGTAATAGTAGTACTCAGGAGGCTGAGAGAGGAGGCTGAGAGAGGAGGCTACACTGTAAATTCCAGGACAGCCTGGGCTACATTAAGACCTTATCTCAAAAAAAAGTGTATGGGTCACACACCATGTGAATCCTGGGAATCAAACCTGGGTCCTCTGGAAGGGCAGTGAGTGCTCTCAACTGGAGATATCTCTCTGGCCCTCCACTATTAATTTTTGGTTTGGTTTGATATTTTGAGACAGGGTTGCTCTGTAGACCAGATTGACCTTGAGCTCACAGCCTGCCTCTGCCTCCCAGTGCTGGGATCAAAGGTGTGTGCGTGCCACCACTGCCTGGCTAATTTTTTAGTCAGGGTTTTATGTAGCCCAGACTGGCTGGTGGGCCATGATCTCATTATGTAGCCAAAGATGACCTTAAGCTTCTTACCTTCCTGCTGCTGTTTGTTAAGGACTGCCCTTGTTGGTTCTTTCTTGTTTATTTATTTTCATTTTATGTATATTTGTGTTTTGCCTGAATGTATGTCTGTGTGAAGGTGGAACTGGAGCTACAGACAGTTGTAAGTTGCTATGTGAGTGCTTGGAATTGAACCCAGGTCCTCCGGAAAAGCAGCCAGTGTGGTTAACCACTGAGCCATCTCTCCAGGACCTCTCCTGAGTGTTTGTATTCCAGGAGTATACCACTATGTCTGGTAAATGTGAAAATGGAGCCTAGATTTTTTCCATGCTAGGTATGAATTCTACCAACCAAGTAACATCTCCAGTTCCAGGTTTTTAATATTAAATATTTTAAGATTAAATATCTTTAATATTGAAAAGTTATGATGTTATTCAATTATAAGAGATCCCAATCAGGAGCTTGGGATCAGCTGAACATATTAACTGTCATTCTATGTCTCTTGGAGGTGTGGGTAACTGCAGAGCTGGGTCCCAGCTCTGAACTATTGGCCATAACCTGTTTATGCCATAGGGATCAACCCTGGAAGGGTTGGGAAAGAACCTAGAGAAGAGGGAGTGGACAGGAGACTGGTGTCCCAGTTATAGACTCCTTTCCCCTAGCCCCTTCCCCCAAGCATGCTGCCCAGAATAATTCCCGGGAGCGTTACTGGGTCAGACTGCCAGTTCCCACTGATTGGCTGCTCTGCCCACTTAGCCTTGCTCCTTTGTCCTCTTTCCAGAGCCTGAGTTTTCAAAGGGTCTCTTTGGCCCCAGCATGTCCCCCACATGCACCCCTTAGAGTCAGTATACAGTGATAAAAAGGGTTGCTAATTGTATGACCGTATATGCAAATGGTACCTGGCCTCTTTAAGCCTGTCTCCTTGTTTCATCCATCCCACAGGCGCATGTTAGGAAATTCTAGTATGAGATGTGGAGTGCACCTCGTCACTGATAAACGTCTTCTCTGTGGACTGATGATGCTTTCCCACCAGCCTGCTGTGCCAGGCTGTTATTAATTCTGCTTCTCAGCCTCCTATAGCCTCTGGGAACAAAATGAAATGGGGCTTTTACAGCTTTCTTGTTCCTTGTTTTCATTTGTAGAGAGGCCCAACTGGGACCACTAAGTGGGGTTCGGTGCTTTTTAATGTGTCTGGTAAACTGGATGTCAAGACTAACTCCTCAGGGTTGGAGAGATGGCTGTCTCTGGAGCAACCACGAGGACCTGAGTTCAGATCCCTAACACCCATTTAAAAAGCCAGGCATGGTAATGTATGCTTGTAATCCCAGCACTTGAGAGACAGAAATAGGCTCCTGAGGACTTGCTGGGCAGCAAGTCTAGCCTATTTGGCCAGGTCTAGGTTTAGAAGCTGCCTCAAAAAATAAGATGGAGGATCTCTATTGCTGTGATTAAATACTATGACCAAAGGCATCTTAGGAAAGGATTTATTTCAGCTTGCACTTCCAAGGTGACAGTGTGTTAGGGCAGGAACTCAAACAGGAGAAACCTGGAAGCAGGAGCTGATGCAGGAGCCATGGGGTGCTGCTTACTGGCTGGTTCCCCATGGCATGCTCAGCCTGTTTTCTTATAGAACCCAGCACCACCTACCCAGGGGTGGCCCCACCCACAAATGAGCTGACCGCATCCCCCCCCCAATCAATCACTAATTAAGAAAATGGCCTTTAGCCCCATCTTATGGAGGTGTTTTCTGAGCTGACATTTCCTCTTCTCTAGTGACTATGGCTTGTGTCAAGTTGACAAAGTTAGCCAGCACACAGAGTAACTAAGAAAGACACTTGGCATCCACCTCTGGTCTCCACACATGCAGTGTACAGATATGCACTTGCACCCATACACATGCACTCACATGTGCGCACACACATACACTGCACTAAGAATGTAGCTTCTCATTCCTTGTCTGCAAAATGCAAATTTAGCCTTGGGGTTTCTGTACAGCTGGTTTTATGCCGGGACAGAATGTCTGTCTGGGAGTTACTGTGGCTCCTTCCTGTCTTCTCCCTTCCAATGTCACCTATTGAATTTTTCATTGCTCATTTTGTTTGGGTTATTACTTAAATTAGCAGATGGAGTTAATTCACAACCCTGTGTTAGCCCTTGCAGTGTACTGTGCTAAGTGCTTGTCTGGTTGAATCCCAGAAGTTCTGGGTGGGGAGCGGAGGCAACATGTTGAAGGCCAGGGACAGTAAGCTTCTTACCAGAGTGACCCAGATGTAAGGGGACAGGACAATGTTCAAACCCAGTTCTTGTGTCAGTCCCAAACCTGTGCCCTTTGTTCTTTAAATCAGATGGCACGTTCTTGTTTTTTCTGTTTGCTCTCATTTATTTGAGTGATTACAATACTATGCTATATTCATGAAGTTGCCAAGAGCAGAGCTCTGTTGTTATGGACATAGTAGCTCATGCCTGGAAACTGAGGCAGGATGAGCAAGATTACAGGATGATGAAGAGTTTGCAACCAGTTTGAGCTACATAACAAGACACTGTATCACAAAAACAAAATAGGATGCGTGTGGTCACTCATGCCTGTTCTAGAACTTGGGAGGTAGAGTCAGGAAGATGAAGAGCTGAAGGCGCCATAGTGATATAGGACTGTCTCAAAGGAGGAGGAGGAAGAGGAAGAAAGAAGAAGGAAGAAGGAAGAAGAAAAGGGCATATCTCAGTTAGCAGACTACTGCCTTTTATGCATGGAACACTGCATTACCTATAGCCTCAGCATTCAGGAGGTGGAAGCAAGAGAATCCAAAGTTCAAGTTCATCATCTGCTACATAGTGAGTTTCAGGTCACCCTGCACTAGGTGAGATTCAGCCTCGAACAATCCAGGGGTGAGCCAAGTGACCCGCTTACAAAAAATAGTATTTTTTCTTTTCTTTTTCCAGACAGGGCTTCTCTATATAGTCCTGGAACTCACTCTGCAGGCCAGGCTGGCCTTGAACTCACAGAGATCCTCCTGCCCCGTCTCCCAAGTACTGGCATAAAGGCACATGCCAGCACTGCCCAGCTAAAACTAGGGTCTTTCTAATGAAATCACTTTCAAATAGTTCCAGTCCAGACCAAACATTTGAATCTATGGTATTCTCATTCAAACCACTGCACACTGGCTCTGGGGTTTGGCCTTGGGTCCTCATTCTAGCATACAATCAGCTCTTTTTACTGTGAGAGAAACAAACTGACCACGGTGACACTAACCAGGACCTTGACTTTTGAACTTCAGATATGGAAGGTCTTTCCAGAAAGCCGTTCATGAGCTTCCCAGCCTCACAATGCCATTTGTTCTTTATCTTTGAGCAAATCCCTTCTAATCCAGTGTGATGGTGTATGACTATAATCCTAGCATTGGGTACTGGATGCAGGAGGATCTGTAGCTCAAGGTCACCCTCAGCCATGAATTCAAGGCCAACCTGGGTTTCATATGACCCTGTCCCAAAAAAACTCTAAAAGCCCACTAAACCAGCAGTAAATTCATTCTAATATTCCATTTTCCCTATAGGAATAACAATCAAATGAAGAAGCGGCCAACTTCTGCAGTGGGCTACAAAAGACCTATCAGCCAGTATGCTCGGGTTGCCATGGCAATGGGGTCCCATCCCAGATACAGGGTAAGAAGCTGGGAGAGAAACCCAAAGAGAAGGGATGCTTACAGAATGTGTTTTCTCTAAGTATCCCATCATCCTTGTGATACGCAAGATCCAGAGCTTGGAAGATACACTACTGCTCACGTCTGCTGTATCATTTTACCACAGGCTGAAAATATAATGTTTTTGGAATTGGATGTTTCCCCACCGGCTATCTTTGAGATGGAATTTTCTCATGACCAAGAACAAGATCCACGGGTACTACACATGGAGAGGCTCATGAGGTTGGACAGCTTTCTGGAGAGACCTTCCACGTCTAAAGTGCGAAAGTCAAGGTCCTGGTTAGTAGCACCATGGTCAACTGGAGCCCCTGGACTTAGGAAGGCAGATGGGTGGGTCAAGGCTGAAGAGGGTTTGAGTGGCAACTGCAGAGAGTGCGGGGAGGGAAAGGAGGAACCTTGCTCTTGGATCTACAGTGGTGACCTGTCTGCATGATAAGCTGTTGCCATAGTGTGATGGAACAACCTAGCACCAATGGCATATGCCTTTATTCCCAGCACTCGAGGCAGAGGCAGAGGCAGAGGCAGAGGCAGAGACAGGCACAGTGGGTTTCTGTGAGTTCAAGACCAATCTGGCTTACAGAGCCTATTCCAGCCAGCCATGGCTGCACAGAGAAACCCTGTTTTGAAAAACCAAAAGAAAAAGAAAGAAAGAAGGAAGGAAGGAGGGAAGGAAGGAAAGAAGGAAGGCAGAAAGAAAGGAAGGAAGAAAAAGAAAGAAAGATGAAAAAGAAGGAAAAGCAAAGGGAAAACCTTGAATTTCTGTCTTCTGGTCTCCCTAATCTCTGCTTTGGTCTGTCTCATTGCCTCTCTATAGGTGCCAGAGTCCTCAGCGGCCTCCAACCTCTACCACTCATGCCTCTGTGGCCTCTGCCCCTCTGAACTCTGCACCAATGGTAGACCATGATTGACAGCCTTCAGTCAGGCTGCCCATCATACAGACTCCTAGCACGGGGCAGCCAACCCTGGTTCATCGCATCTGATGCTTGGGGTGTGTGTGTGTGTGTGTGTGTGTGTGTGTGTGTAGTATGTATGCATGCATGTGTGTGCATGCATGTTTGTGTATGTGAGAGTGTCTAGTGTGTGTGAAGGGGTGAGAAAAGGGCAGATGGCGCCTCTGCCTGTTTTCTGTGTCTCCTTTATTTAATTCATGTTATTTATTCATGGAGCTTGGTTAGTGAGGAGAGATTCCCCTCTCCTGAGCTACCTGGGCCTGTCATGGTCACTGCATAGCCTCCTTTTCTTCTGGCTGGATAGACACCCCAGTCAGGTCCCAAGCTCTTCCTCATGTCTGTTGTCTCCAGAAGGGAAGATGGCTAGTGCCTGAGAAGACAGTACTTCCTTTACCCGTCCATTCTATAATCTCCATCTTCTTGTCTGATGGTGAGCAGCCCCTGATGCTTTCCAGGGCTGGGAAACTGCTGGTGTCCATTGAGGGCAGGAGGTACCCTTATATTGTTGGGCCTGCACTCCTGATGGACTGAGCCTCACCCTCCTTTTTCTTGGCCCCAGACTCTTCTAGTCCCCAGGGCTCTTTCCCAAGGACTTTCAGTAGACTCCGAGATTCATTCCAAGGTCTCCAGTCTTGGCAAGAACTCATGGCTTCTGCAGCTTCACTTCATTGCCAGCCTTCTCCACCCTCGTACTGGGAACTGGGAACCAACAGTTGTTGCCACCATGAAAACTGCAGGAAACGGAACAGTGAGGAAACAATGTGAACTGTCATCAAGGGAAGTCCCCCCTCAGGTCCCTTTGTTTCTGTCTCCTCCAAGAAGTCCCTTTGGCGGACAAACCACCTGTCCTCGTGTGAGGTGTGGCTTCTTCCTGCTTTGATCACTGTTCCCTGACCTCAGTCCATAGTGGAAAGAATCAGTGTCATTCTGCCCCTTACTAAATGCAGATAGCAAAATCCTTCACTTTCCCCCTTTGGCTAGCATAAGAAACAAACCCAGGCACAGTCTTTGCCAGATTTACTTATTCCCCCTATTTCTGAGTCACATCTTGGGGGAACACTATTTTGTTGAAAATTGATCCCTTCTTTGCTACCTGTGTGAACTGGCCCTTCCTTTGTGACAGCCCAAAATGTCTCCAGGTATTGCAAGTGATAAGTAAATTTCTATTTTAAAAAGTTAATTTTCATTGACCTTTTTTTTTTACATGCAAGATAAAACTTATTTTTTAAAGATTTATTTTTTATTATTTTTAAACTATGTTGTCCTATACATGACTGAAGAGACCAGAGGCATGGGCCCCCTTGGAGCTGGAATTACAGGTGGTTTGAGCCACCTGACATGAGTGCTGGGATTAAACTCAGGTCTTCTGGAAGAGCAATATGTGCTCTTAACTGCTGAGCCATGTCTCCCCCCTCCCCCCACCTGTCTAGATAGGGCCTTTGGTGTAGCCCTAGCCTTCTGCTAGTATCTACTTGCTATGTGCCCCACCCTTGCCTCAAATTTGAAGCACTCCTGCCTCGCTTCCCAGATGCTAAGATTATAGGTGTGAGCTATGATACCCAGTTTTTATTTTTAAAAGGTTTTCGTATATTTGCAACCCCACAAAATTGCTTATAGTCACTCACTCAGGTTGAGGTAGAAGAATTGTCAATGAGGACAGCCCATTCTATGTAAGGAAATCTTATTTTATAAAAATAATATTCAAAGCTGGAGAGATGGTTCCATGACTGACAGCATTTGCTGCTCTTCCAGAGGGACCCAAGTAGAGTTCCCAACATTTGTATAAGGCACCTCCAAGGAGTCTGACTCTCTCTTCTGGCCTCTGTAGTGGCCTATACACACATGCACATACCCACCAATAGACACAGAGATACACATAACTAAAGATTAAATAATTTTCTTACATTTGACTTTAAACTGAGCATGGTGGTACACACATACCTTTAATCCCAGCACCTGGAAGATGGAGGAGGTATGCAGATCAGAAGTTCAAGATCTTCCTTGGCTCTGTAGCAAAATAAAATAATAGATAATAAATTTAAAA
Source organism: Phodopus roborovskii (assembly GCF_943737965.1). NCBI lineage: Eukaryota > Metazoa > Chordata > Mammalia > Rodentia > Cricetidae > Phodopus > Phodopus roborovskii. The sequence continues at coordinate 11,838,625 of NW_026126408.1, read as the reverse complement.
ATTTAAATTTAAGTTTAAATCATCCAGTTCTATTTATCCTACAACAAACTTGGATTCCTTCCCTACTTCCTTTCCTGTTATGTCTCTAGGAAACATCCACGATCCTTTATTTCTGTTATTTTGTTTTGCTTTGTTTCCTTTTGAGACAGGGTTTCTCTATGTAGCCCTGGCTGGTCTGGAATTCACCATGTAGACCAGGCTGGCATGAAACTTGCAGCCATTTTCCTTTTTCTGCCTCCAGAGTGCTGGGATTACAGGCACGTATCACCATCACTAGCCCTATGTCTAATCTTTTTCAATCCTTGGAGCTATTGATGAGTACATAATTTCTTGTGTTAAGAATTGTAATTTCTGCTGTCAACATTTAACAGCTCACCACTTAGTTTTTAATTTGAAAAATTAAGAAATTCTCTTAATGCTATTAATATTACTTAAATATTAACACTCTTAATATTAATACTGCCAAATAAGTTGATTTACTTTCAAGATGTATATTTTGGTGAGTGGTAAGGAGTCATTTCAATGATGCAAGCCAATAGGGAGTTAGGGTTTCAGGTGTCCTAATGTTGAGAGTCCTATTCCCTAATGTAAGGCACGAAGCTGATAGGTCTGCCAGAAGTTCTGTGTGTGGCAAAGGGCAGTGGGCAGTTCTTGTGTCTGGGAAATAGGCCATTCTGTAACATTCACATTCTCCTCTGAGGGTCACTTGCTTCAACTCTGCTCGCTACTGTGTTTCCTGCTGTTCTATTAGACTAGAAGTTTGAGTCTCTAGGTTGTCTGTCCTTCAAAGAGCTCTTAGTTTTTCATCAGAGCCCTGTGATTATTTAACACTGAGGGTTCAGATCAGGCTGTGTGTGGGGCAGGAGCTGTGTGTAGGAATCTCTCCATGTGACCTGGGCATTGAGGGACCTCCCCCAACCACGTGGTCATTTGTACATGAAGCTGCATGTGTTACCACATTCATCACTCGGATACACCGAATCCACATTGTCTGGGTCACTTGTCCCTCACAGTTTTATAGCACAATATACCCCACTTCAGCACCCCAGCCTGAGGGCCAGGCCCAGGGTGTGGTCAGAGGAAGAGCCCCTGCCTATGGTATTGTGTATGTGTGTTTGTGTGTGTTTACCTGTGCAGGGGGGCGCTACACTCAATGTAAGACACACTAGGGACAGAGAGAGCCACCAGAGGTGGCTGGATTTCAGTCTGTCTCTCTCTCCTTTTTTTTTTTTTTGGTTTTTTTTTTTTTTTTTTTTTTAATGTATCAGACATTTGATTGACAAAGTAAGGGCCTTAATTAGGACCAAGATTCCATGTCTGTTGCTATGGTCTTTAATTAAAGTTACACAGTGGCTCATTCTTGTCACTCTATACATATGACTATCTGGGACATATGTAATATATAAATATATAAATATATATAGATATATATGAAACATTAACCTCTGTCCCCTTGGTTTAGGATGGAGGCCTTCCTGTTAAGTGGAAATGCACCCTAGTTTGGTGCTGCCAGAAGCCTGCAGGCCTCAGCCCTGTTGAGATTAATACAGCTGACAATAAAGGAATGAGTATCATTGCGGAGTTGACTGCCTGCTTCGCTTCCCTTTGTCTCTTCCTTCTTGTGTTCACTTTTGCTGTCTCTATAGCTTTTTCAACAAGGGCTTAAAAGTATTTGGAGGCCACCTGCATCAATCAGAACATGGGAAAAGAAATAATTGCTCAATGAAAGGATATCTGTTGTAGCTGCTAGATTCGTTTGGCTGTTAGAGTGCTTGTGTAGCATGTCCAAGGCACTCAGTTCCACCCCTGGTGTGGAAGGAAAGAAAAGGATAATAGACTAGAGCTGTTAAGATAGCTCAGTGGGCAAAGGTGCCTGCTGCCAAAGCTGACAGCCCGCTTGTATCCCCAAGGGCCCACACATGGTATGAAGACAGAACTGATGTCTGCGAGTTGTCCTCTGACCTTCATATCTATGCTATAGCAAGGTAATGCACATCCATAAATGTGCACTATAAAATGAGATTCAAATAGAGACTGTTTGAATTGACAGAGGATACTGGGAGATGGCCCAGTCAGTAAGATCATGAAAACTTGAGTTTGGGTTCCGAGCATCACATAAAAACCCAGATGTATCAGAGCAAACCTGTGATCCCAATACTGGGGAAGTGGAGACAAGGGGGTCCCTGAGGCTTCCTAGTTAGTCTAATTGAATATATGTGTCCAGGGTTAGTGAGAAACTCTGTCTCTCTTTTAAATTGCACATTTATGTGTCATCTACCTCTTAGTTTATTATTTTCTTGGGTGTCAAGGCATGCATTTGGAGATCAGAGGACAGCTGTGTGAGTTCTTTCTACCATGTGAGTCTCAGGGATTGAATTCATATCCTCAGTCTTGTGGGCAAGCACCTTCAATCAGTGCACATTCACCAGCCTGAGATTCAGTCTCAAAAAAAAAAAAAAGAAAGAAAGAAAGAAAGAAAGAAAGAAGAAAACAGAAAGTGATTTAGGAAGACACTTTTGGCTTCTACATGCATGCATATATCACCCCCACCACACACAAGACACAAGATAGAGGAGAGAAAGAGAGAAAATATAAATTCATGCATTTATCTACACAGTAGATGGAAATGCTCTCATGGGGGGTCTGCTGTGCCTGGGCTGTAGGAGCAGCTGTCCATGTTCTAGGACTGCAGCCTCCAATCAGTTACTGGCTCACCTCAGAACTGGTAGGGAATACTTAGATAGCCATCAGGGATTGGACAGAAATAAATGTATAAAAAGCACATGCCTATGTCTGACATACAGGGAGTGCTGACTTCCAATACAAAACCAGTTTCTGAGCTGGGTAGAGTTCACTGAGAGCATACCATACCATACCCGAGGCCCTGTGTTTCACTTACAGCTCACAAAACAAACACAAAAGTCCCTCTGGAGTCTGTCTTGGAGGGAATGAAAAGTTGTGGCCCAAACCGCATGGTCCCTGGTCATGAGGCAGGAACACCAGTTTGGGTGCTGAGGTTTTCTCAAGGGAATTTCTTACCCCTGGGCTTTCAGCCCTCAAGCTCCCAGGCTTCAAGTTGAGGGTCACCCTGGTACTCCAGACAATTGCCAGGGGTTGTGTTGGGCACGTTGAGTGTAAAAAAGAAATAAAAAGGAGGACATGACTGCTCCTAGGTACAGTGGAGGAGAAGGTTTATTATAGTTTTGAGGGAAACATAGGCAGAGACAGAGACATCTGGGAGAGTCCAGAGTAAACATGACCCTGAGCCAGGACATGTGAGGAGAGGGAGGGAGGGAGGGAGGGAGGGAGGGAGGGAGGGGAGAATGGAGAGGAGCCACAGACCAAAAGGGGTGCCTGGATCAAGAGACTGGCATTGCCAAAATGGCTGAGTCATATAGGAGCCAGAGGAGTGTAGGGAGGGAACTGGAGAGTTTGGGGGTGGGGTATGCCAGTCAGGAGGACCCTGTAACAGGTAGAAACTGAGGGATGCTGGGAGAATTTAGCTGCCAGAGTCCATAGCTACATGCACCTGTAATCCTTGAGCTGGGATTGGAGAAAGGAGGACCCCAGGGGACTTCCTGGCCATCCCTAGACCATCTGTCAGCTCCAGATTCAGTGAGACTGAATCTCAAAAAAGGTGAAGGGTAATGGAATGAGGTGCCCTGCATTCACTTCTAGCCCTCATGGGTGCAGGTAATATCTACTCCACCCGCACCTGTTGCACTGACCACGCCCATTGGGGTGTGGGCACAGGTGCGGGAGGGGTGGATATGTGCACACCCACAACTGCAGACACATAAACCACACAGGAAAGAAGTAGATCCAGGGCTGGGCATTGGTGGCTCATGTCTTTAATCTCAGCACTTGGGAGGCAGAGGGAGGCAGATCTTAGTGAGTTCAAGGCCAGCTCGGTCTACAAAGTGAGTTCCAGGAAAGCCAGAGTCAGCGAAACCCTGTCTTTTAAAAACAAAACAAAACAAGGCTATCTAGGGAGTCACATGGAAAATGCTCCATTGAGAAAGGACAATGTGCAGAGGAGAGTGAAGTGGCCTGGGATCTAGAAGACTCTCAGCAGGAGGTACTTGGTGTCCCCATACCAGACCTCAGAGACCTGGCAGCAGAGTGAGTTAAAATTGGCCTCAATTTCTCTTGGCTGGTGCAGGAATTTCAATGTCATCGAAAGAAAGAAAGGAAGGAAGGAAGAAAACCACTGTTCTGCTTCTATTATTTATCTTATCTTGCTACTCAATGGCAAACCCCCTCTCTCCACAGGAATTCTGAATGTTTTACTCACCCTGGAAGCAATGATTCCTATTTCTGATACCCTGTCTCATACTTCCTGAGCATCCTCAGTTGAGGAATGTGACAGTTCTCTTTGATGTGCAAAGCAGGCTGCTCTATCCTGTTACCACCTGCACCCAAGCTGTTAGCAGCCACTGTTGTGACAATTTTCAGTTGTTCAAGGCCTTTTCTCCTTGTCAAATTAAGTACATATGTTGATTGCATTTTGTTCCAGCTAGGGATGGGAAAATGAAAAAGGAACCAGTGCAGAAGGCTGATTGGGATAAATTGCTCATGGCTCTCAGTGTCCAGTGCCCTCTCACTCAAAGCTCTCATGGTTCACTTCTCTCAGCAACCAGAGGCCCTGGATACCAACCAACCCTGTATCTCCAATCTCTCTGAGAGAGAGGGGAGAGAGAGAGAGAGAGAGAGAGAGAGAGAGAGAGAGAGAGGATCTTGAGTCCACCACCCCCACTCAATTTGCTTTACAAAGGAAAGCTATTTTGGGTGGGGGTGAAAGGGTGAAGAGGAAGCAGGAGTATGGTGTTTAAAAGTGAACTAGAAAGTAAAGGTGGGATATGGTATTAAACACACACACACACACATATACACACACATACACATATACATACAGGAACACACCCACATACATATACACACATACAAACATACACACATATACACACGAACACACACACATATACAGAAACACACACACATATACACAGCCATATACACATGTCTACACACACACACACACAAACATACCCAACCACTAAGAACCTAAGATGACTTTTAATTGATCTTCCTACCTCCAACCTCCCAAGTTGTTGGGATTACAGGTAAGCAATACTATGCCCAACAAAGACCATTGTTGTCAAAAGACCCTGGATTTGGGTTAGATTTGTTGCCAGTAATAAGCAACTGAAATTTGTATGTCCACAGCAGTTCTGGGTGTTTATTGCTTGATGGTTGCTGCTGAGGACATTAACATCTTGGCTTTTCTGGTCAGTCCTGTGTATGAATCAAGCATTCTCTGGTAAACAGGGGACCCTTTCAGGGAGGAGTTGTCAGCAAATACAGGAACTTGGGTGCAAGGCAGATATGATGTATTTGCTACAACTTCAGCACCTCTTTTCCTGTAGCTTAGAAACATGTGGACTCAAGCCTGAGGCAGGAGGATTACTTTGAGTCTGAGATGAATCTAGGCTACCTACTAAGACCTTGTCTCAAAAAGAAAAAAATACCCACTATGTGGAGTGAAGATCGGGGAGGCTATAGTTCTGGGAGCCATCTGGGTGGTGTGCTGGGAGGGGGCGCACAGCCCTAGGGTGGAACTATCAGAACCTCTGACTTAGGGTCTGATCTGGTTCTTTTCTGCCTGTCTAACTGTGTGAGACCAAGTTCTCACAGCTGATGGCCTGTGCTTAGATTCAAGTCTAGCTCCTCCCACCCCCACCCCATATTGCTTAAGCTTGTCATTGCTCTCTGTCCACTGTCCAGACTCCTCAGTAGTCTCTCTTTCGGAGGAGTCCTTGTATTTTAAATTCTGGGTATGTATGTTGTAGAGCCCAGTACAGCTTGGGCACTGCTGCCATGGCAGACTTAATAAAAAAACAGTTAAAAAGCAGCAGGTCCATCAGTTTACTGGAGGGCAGCACCAGGTTCTAGGAAAAGCCACAAGCTGACTCCACCCAGAGAGGGCCAAACCATTAGATTAGTAAGGTCCCCAGATGTTCTAGAGCTCAGCACGCACCTATTCCCTTTTATCCAAGACATCCCTAGACTAATGTCAGCCGATCAGAGTCTTGAACCCTGAAGAGCCCCTCCACCCCTAACATCTTCTAAGATAAAAAACCCTACCCCGCCCAGGCTGGACGCTCTTTGCTCTCAACCGCTGTGTTGGACAGAGTCCAAGCTCGAGCTTGAATAAAGGCTCTTTGCTTCTGAACTCCATGATGCTACGAGTGTGGACTCCATGATGGTTTACCCCTCGATCTGGGCATAACATACGTGAGTGTGCCTGTGTATGTGTAAGTGCAGGTGTCAGATCCCCTGGAGCTGGAGTTACAAGTGGTAGCCGTTCAATGTGTAGGGGACTGCATTTGAGGCCTCTTCAAGAAAAACAAAGGCTCTTGTAACCACTGAGCCATCTCTCCAAACCTGAAGGAGGGCTCTTGTGGGGAGTGAAAGGCACAGTGTGAGTAGTAGTTTGGTATAACCCTGGAGAGGGAACAGTGGCAGGCCCAGCAGACAAGTCAGGTCAGCATCCACATCCGTCTGCTGCACTCCTGTCCCAAGACCAGGTGTGCCCAGAGACCCAAGTGGAGAAGGCAGCTTAGAAGGTAGTGAGGACATGTGATATGATAAAGCACAAGGGAAACACTGGCGGACTGGATTCCATGGCGGTGAGGGTCACTGAGTGTGTGTGTGTGTATGGGGAGCAGACGGGACACCACCCGACAACGTCGACAAACATGCCAGGCAGACAGAGAAGTTTTATTAGAAAGGGAAAGGGGTGGAGGGAGGAAAGAGAAAAGAGGTAAAGAGACACAGAGACAGAGAGAGGACAGAAGAGAAAAGGGAGACAGGAAAAGACCTGGAAACTGAACAGAAAAAGAGCATAAGTGGGAGGGAGTTTTCTTTTAAAGGGGTCCTTTGCATTTCCATGCACACTGCACAACCATGGACTCCTGGGCTGACCAGGGTACTGCCTGAGTGCATTCTGCCAGGTGACAGGGGCAGGCCAGCATGATGCCTGAACCCTTACACTGTAAGGATGGAGAAATACAGCCTAGCTCTCCCATGACCACAAAAAACTAGAAGTCAAAAAAAACCCTAAATACCAAACCCGGTCCCCTTGCAGCAACTAGGCAAAAGGTCACATTCTTTGTTGTACACTCAGGATCTATGAGTATGTGAGCTTTGTCATCCCACCCAGGAACCCGCCCGAATGCAAACCTCCGGGGCTATAGGAAACTGATTGGTCTATAAAGCGCAGGCTTGGATGGTTTAAATTGATTGGTCTGCACTGAGGGCTCTGGATGCTATGAGATGATTGATTTACAATTCATGGGCTTTGTTGTAATCCTATAAAAGCTATCTTACTTCTGCCCTCAAGGTCCTCGGTCCTCAATCCCTGTGTGGCACATGACTGGACCCCAGTGCATTTGGAATATAAAAGACCTCATGCTTTTACATCAAGACTGCTTCTTGTGAGTGATTTGGGGGGGGGGGCTGCCTTTCCTGAGTGGGAGTGTGAAGGCCAACGCTCTGTGGGTCTTTCAACACCATGTCTTGTGGTCAAGTTTGTGCTGTTCTGCTCACACCCACTTTGGTCTGCCATAAATCAATGTTTACCTGTTATCAGGACTTCTAAAATTTAGAGAAATATTTTTCTAGAGAGATCAATGAGACGAAATGACAGGAAGTCTCAGGGTGAATTCCTCCATTACCACACAATAGATGTGCTGTCTTGGGGTCCAGGCTTATTCCCTGCTACCAAATGTTGTGAACTGACATTTCAGAATATCTTGGAAGGTTACCAGAGAACAAAAAGTATTCAAAAAGATTAAAAAAAAAAAAAAAAAAAAAAAAAAAAAAAAAAGGCCAGTCATGACAGTAGCACATCCCTCCATGCCTTTAATCCCAGCACTCAAGAGGCAAGGGCTGGTGGATCTCTGTGAGTTCGAGGCCATCCTGGTCTAGAGTGAGATCCAGGACAAAGTCAGGACTACACAGAGAAATCCTGTCTCAATAAACAAACAAATAAAAAAAGAGGCATGAAGGAATAGGCAGATAGCACAGTCAAGAGTCTGTTTTACAAGCATAAAAATTTGAGTTCAATTCTTAGCACTCACATAAACAACAAACTAGGTGAGGTGGCCAGTCCTTCCTTCCTTTCTTCCTCTCTCCCTCCCTCTCACTTTTCCCTCCTTCCCTCCCTCCCTTCTTCTCTTTCTTTCTTTTTGTTTTTTTCAAGACAGGGTGTCTCTGTAGACCAGGCTGGCCTTGATCTCACAGAGATCCGACTGCCTCTGCCTCCTGAGTTTCTAATCCTAGGGCTTGAGAGGCTGAGATATTGGGGTTTGCTGGCCAACCAGGCTAGTATAGTCAAAAAGCTTCAGGGCAATGAGAATCTCGATTTCAAAAAACAACATGGATGGCACTTGAGGAATGACCTCTGGTCTCCACAGGAACACACACATGCACACACACCTACCAGCGTGCATAAACAAAGACAAAGGGCCTGGTGTGGTGGCTAATTTCTGTATCAGGAGATGAAGGCAGGAAAGTGAGGAATTAGAAGCTATCCTGAGCTACACAGCCCATTCTGAGTCATCCTGACCTACATGATAAAACTGTCTCAAAAGGAAAAAAAGGAAGTTTTGTGGATACACGAAGATAAGCCAAGTTCCTGAATTTGGAATACAAGGAAGTGAAGTGGTTATACCGGAGACTGACTAGATTTACTTCCATTTTCTCAGGAGCAAAACTCAGCATTTTGCATTAGGTGTGCAAAGACACTCAGCTTAAAAATAACCAAATGTAATAAATGCACTTTAAATGAAAACCTTAAGGGTCTAGGGCGACTCAGCTGCCACACTGCTTGCCTAGCATGCATAAAGCCTAGATTTGATCCCTAGCACTGCATAACACTGGGCACAGTGGTACAGTCTTATAATCCCAACTCTCAGGAGGTGGAGGCAGAAAGAAGTTCAAGGTCATCCTTTGCTACAAATAGAATTCAAGGCTATCCTGGATTATATGAGACTCTATCTAAAACAAGCAAGCAACAGCAGCAGCAGCAGCAACAACAACAACAAACCCCAAAACCTGCAATCTTAAAGATTAGAAGACATGGTGTATTAGTAAAGGATTTTTAAAAAAGGTTTATTATTTATTATGTGTATAGCTGCACACCAGAAGAGGGCACCAGATCTCATTACAGATGGTGTGAGCCACCATGTGGTTGCTGGGAATTGAACTGAGGACCTTTGAAAGAGCTCTTAACCTCTGAGCCATCTCTCCAGCCCCCGTAAAGGATTTTTTTGTGTGAATGATTTTTAATGTCTAAGTGTGTGTGTGTGTGTGTGTGTGTGTGTGTGTGTGTGTCTGTCTGTCTGTCTATGCACACATGCCACAGCATGCATTGACCAGAGAACAATTTACAGGAGTCAGTTCTGTCCTCCCACTGTTGATTCTAGGATGGAACTCAGGTCAGCATGGTGGCAAGTACTTGCACTTGTTGAGCCAGGCCTCCAGTCCCACACAGTACACTATTTCTCTCTCCTCTAGGTTACCAACTATAGCAAAAGTAAACAAATTGGCTTAATTTTCCTTATTCCAATATATTCTGTCTCTTATGATAGGTAGTTAATTTCTTGGTATCCACATCAAAAACATCCATTCATTTTATTTACCCTTGGAATGGCATCTACTATGCCAGCCAGTTCTAGTTTAAACTCATGACCACACAGCTTAGGGTGGCTCTCTATGCTGCCAAGCAACCTTGTTATGCTCTCCCAGTATGTTTTCTCCTATTCTCTAAGACAACTGTGACATACATTCTCTGTTCTCTGCAAAACCCATAGTCTCCACTTCCTCAGGTCACCTCCCTTCTCTCAACTCTTCCCTCCCACCCACTCTTTTTGTTTTTGTTTTTTTTTTTTGTTTGTTTTGTTTTGTTTTGTTTTTGCAGAGCATTTTGTTTTCCTTTCCCCTTTGTAAAAGAGTGTTTTTTTGTTTTTGTTTTTGAGACAGGGTTTCTCTGTGTTGCTTTGGAGCCTGTCCTAGAACTAGCTCTGTAGACCAGGCTGGCCTCGAACTCACAGAGATCCATCAGCCTCTGCCTCCCGGGTGCTGGAACTAAAAGCGTGTGCCACCGATGCCTGGCCCTCCACCTCTTGACTCTCTTCTAAAAGTTTCTTTCTGTTCCATGGACAAAGAGACTCTGCTCTGCTGCAGGGCCTCTGTAATTCCCCTTCCCTCTAGCCCAGTGGTTATCATATTCTTAACGCTGAAACCCTTTAATATAGTTCCTCATGTTGTGATGACCCTCAACCATAAAATTGTTTTCATTGCTACTTCATAACTGTAATTGTGCTACTGTTATGAATCATAATGTAAATTTTTTGGAGATAGAGGTTTGTCAAAGGGATTTCGGCCCACAGGTTGAGAACTGCTGCAATGCTCTCATGGATAGCGGCTAGCCTTGCTCTTTACAATCCTAGTTCCTTGCCTTCTCTGTCTTCTGCCTAAACCTAATGTCAAATTCTGAGTAGATTTCTTTGTGATTTATTCATGTTCCAGCTAGTCACACTCTAGCATATTAATTAGTGGGATTTTAAGTTTGTTTCTTAGATATTTTTAAAAAGCTGTGTGTGCGTGTGTGTGCGCACGCGTGTGTATGTGTGTGTGTGTGTGTGTGTGTGTGTGTGTGTGTGTGTGCTCCACATGCATGTGGATGTCCAGATAGGTTTGTAGAGGGCATCAGAACCCCTGAAACTGAAGTTGCAGATAGTTGTTGGTTGTCATGTGGGTGCTAGGAATTGAACTAGGTTCTTTTGAAAAACAGCCAGTGCCCTTAGTGCCCAGCTATGTCTCCAGCCTTTGTTTTTTTTTTTTTTTTTAAGGAAAGGCCTCATGTGGCTGAGTCAGGTCTCATCCATACTTGGTATGTGGCCCAGGCTGGCCTTTACCTCCCAACTCTACTGCATCCAAGCATGTAGTTCTTCAACACCAGTTCTCATATTTCCTTTTCTATTAATTTCTCATTCGAATAAATTTCTCATTCGAATAAATCTTAATGACTACAAGATCTTGTGCATCTGGCTTATTTCTGAATTCTTAACATTTAAATCATAGTTTTTCACAAAATAGCCAGTAAGCACTCTCTCCTCTCTCTCTCTCTTTCTCTCTCTCTCTCTCTCTCTATATATATATATATATATGTTTCTTGATACAGGGTTTCACTGTGTAGCCCTGCATGGATCACCACTGTTTGACTTCTGTTTTCTTTTAAAAATTATTTTTAAAAATTATTTTAACCTGGTGGTGCACACTGATGATCCCAGCACTCAAGAGGCAGAGGCAGGCAGATATCTGTGAGCTTGAGGCCAGTCTGGTCTACATAGTTAAGTAGTAAGTTCCAGGACAGCCTGTGCTACATAGAGAGAATACACATACACACACACACTATAGATATAATCATATGTCTCTGTGTAGTTATACACACATAAATGCAGGTACCCCTAAAGACCAGAAGAGGGAATTGTATCATCTGGAGCTAGAGTTAAAATTGTGCAGTTGTGAACCACCTGATCTGGGTATTGGGAATTGAACTCAGGTCCTCTGGAAGAACAGCAAGTACTCTTAACTACTTAGTTAGCTCTCTAATCCATTCCCTTCTTTTTTTTTTTTTTTTTTTTTTTTTTTTTTTTGTTCCTTCCCTCTCTCCTCTTTCTGATTTTTTGAACTTTTAATTCTCCTGAAACCTTATTAATGTTGAACATTCAAGTTGTGTGCCACCGTGTTTGGTTTTGTTTTATTCCTTGAAACAGGGCCTTGCAATTCTGGACTCAAGCCATTCTCCTGAGTCACTAGGACTTGAGGCATGCATCACCATGTCTTATTAAAAATACATTTTTGTGGTTTTATTTGTTTGCAGACAGGTCTAGTTATATAGTCCACACTGTTCAGAAACTCACTGAGTAGGACAGGTTGGCACGGAACTCATAGCAATCCTCCTGCCTCTGTCTCCCTGAGTATTAGGACTGTAAGCATGAACCATCATGTCTGACATAAAAAATGAATATTCAATGAATAAGTCAGTCCATCTGTCTATCTTTTTAGTTACTTTGGTGTTTTTTGTTTTGTTTTTTGGTTTTTTTTGGGGGGGGTCTTTTTTGTTATTTTTTTCTGAGCTGAGGACCAAACCCAGGGCTTTGTGCTTGTTAGGCAAGTGCACTACCAGTGAGCTAAATCCCCAGTCTTGTCAGTCCATCTTTTAAGAGATAACATTGAGCCAGGTGCTGGTGGCACACTTCTTTAATACCAGCACTCAGGAGGCAGAGGCAAGCAGATCTCTGTGAGTTTGAGGCCAGTCTGGTCTACAGAGCTAGTTCCAGAACAGGCTCAAAATCTACACAGAAAAATCCTGTCTCACCCCCCCCCCAAACACACACCAAGGAAAAATAAAAATAAATATGATTTGAGGGGCAGAGATATATTTCAGTATAGAGCACTTACCTAGTAGGGGCAAGGCCCTCCAATCAATCCCCAATACCACAAAATAAAGAAGTATGAAAAATGTATTTGGCCTCTGATGAATATGTGTGATTATGAAGAACATTTAAGACAACTTCAGAATGAGTAGTGAAATTCATCAGGGGGGAAAGAAACAAGGAGATTCTGAGGACATCTGGCTGGACAAAGCCTATGCTAACTAAAGAGTCACACAGCTGGGCTGTTCCCAGATACTTCTGGCTGGCCTCCAGTTCTCTGCCTTCCTTCCTGTATCCTCCAGGCCCACAGCATCTAGCCACTTGTAGTTCAGTCCAGCTGAAGTCATAGTGCTAATTTTCTCTCCATGCTCTTGTGTCTAGGTCATCCTTATAGTCAATCAACAAAAAAATGCATCTGTGGTAGTGAGACCATGTCTCAAAAGCCAAAAACAACCGTCACCACAAAAACAAAAAACAAAATACACTTGTTGCTAAGACTGATAACCTGAATTTGATCTCTGGGACCCACAGGATGAAAGGACAAAATTAACTCCTAAAAGATGTCATCTGACCTCCACATGTGTGCCATTGCATGCATGCACATACACACGTAGAATAAATAAAATATATAGATAAAAACAATGCAAATATAATAACAATACACAAACATGTACCTGTTCCCTTCCAGTTTCCAGTATTTAATTCATAGTTGAAAATTACTCTAGAACTTGTTATGTATCCCAGGCTATCTAGAACTCATAATCCTCCTGCCTCAGCTTCTCATTTGTGGCTCTGGAGAATGTCAAGGTTGTAATTCAATACATTATCTGTCTTCTCCTTTGCTCTATGCTCCTGATGGCCATAGAGCAAAGCTAAATCTTATTGTACTTAGCTAAATCTGTTGTATTTAGTAGAGAAGTGGTAATTTCCACAGAAGTGGAAAAAAATGGGGATTCTGCCTTTTTTTGAAGACAAGAGCTAAGGTAGAATAGCTCACACTCATTGATGTGTATGTTCAAGTTCCCACATGTGTAATACAACTCAGATGGAAATTCTGGCCCAGACCATCTAGTTTCGCCTATGTAGCTACTTGCTGAAGGGCTTATTCTTTTTAATTGCACTATTCCCTCCAAATTGAAACATTTGCTCCCTGAAGGAGAAGGAGGCTCAGGAACCCCAGATAGTAACAGAAGGTTACATGTCCAGAGAACAAAAAACTTGGAAGATACATGAGGGTCCCTCAAGATGTTATAAATGGCAGTAAACAGTTGCTGGGGTTAGATTCTGTGTGGAGAACATTTTTAATTCCTCACTTGGGAGGCAGAGATAGGAGGATCACTGTGAATTTGAGGCCAGCAGGGTCCACAAATTGTAGACCAATTTTTCTTTAGGCTCACAAATAACACAGAGACGTACCAATTATGAAAGCTTGACTTTAGCTTAAGCCTTTTATCAACTAGCTCTTATAACTTAAATGAACAAGTTCCAGAACAGCCAGGGTTACATAGAGAAACCCTGTCTCAAAAATAAACACAATTCTGATTGGGAAAAACCACCTAAAGAGAGATCTTGAGCTGGCATCCATGGTGGGCTGGGCTTTCTGTTGATACAGCTGATTTTGTCAGTCATCACTACTCCTTGTAAGTAACCCACGCTCTTGTTAGTGATCCCAATACAAGACTCATTGGCCATCAAAGTCTGTTGTGGGCTTTCTTTCCAGGGTGAGTAGATGAGTGTGTTGTGTCTCTGTTTTCCCAGGAAATGTCTGTCACACAATCCCATTGCTATTGCTCTACATAAGATTGGAGACATGGACTCTGAGCAGGACCAATTTATAGTCTGCTCTTAGTCATGACCTGCCTTTAGGCAATCATGTTAGGGATGGCACATTGGTCAAGACTATGTTTAGGGCATCAAGCTCTTAGCAATCTTCTTGTTTCGGCTTGAATTGACTAAAGACACAGGCTTTGTACTGAGGCAGCATGTATCATAAATCTTATGTATATAGCCCCATGAGTTATTAAAGGAATTGCTGAAAAATATATATACCAACATCAATTGCCAGAATCCTGTGATCAGCAGCTGATGGTCTCTCAAACTGACATGTTTTTTGTTAATTTTTGTTTTTTCTTTCTGGTTAATATAGTCCATTTGAACTGAGAGATAAGGATGTAAGCTCACTGGTTGAGTACTTGGCTACATGTTGAAGTCCTGGATTCGGTCCCTAGCATAAGTAAATAAAAATAAATTTAAAATCAAGGAAAGGTTATCGATCTTTTTCTCAAAAAATCCACAGGTGGTCTCTGTGAGTTCCCGGTCAGTCTTAAGTCTACATACAAAGTTCCACCACAGCTTGGGCTACAAAGAGAGACCCTGTTTCAAAAAGAGGAATCCACATTTACCACACACACACACACACACACACACACACATTTTATTGTTGATTTTTTTGTTTCTTGAGAAAGGGTTTCTCTGTGTAACAGTCCAACAGCCCTAGCTGTCCTGGAATTCAGTCTGTAACTTGCTCCACAGCAGATCTTATGGGTACCCTAAGGTTTCAATCTTCTCAGTGGTAGGATGGTAGGGTTATACCAGGACAGCTTTTGACACAGAAAATACTGCCAATAAGAAAAAGATGTCCTGTGAACTGCTGAAACCCATGTGGGGATCTCTTAATGCTAGACAATAGGTTTACCTCTAGAGGTATGCTTTCATGATAAAAGCCTATAACCCCAGGTTCTCTATAGGCTGAGCCATGAGGATGGCAAGTTCAAAACCTGCCTAAGCTACAGAATGAATTGAAGAACAATCTGGATAATTTTGGGAGACTCTGTTTCAAAGTAAAAACAACAAAATGAAGTATAGTTGAGTAGTACAAACTTCGTGCTAGGCCTCATGTTCAATACCCAGTATCCATGGGAGGCAGGGATTTTTGCATTGAGGTGTATTTCTAGCCCCTATACATTCATTCTATGTTGTAACAACAAATACTCTCAGCCAATGCTGGCACACACCTTTAATCCCAGCACTTGGGAGGGAGCAAACAAAACAAAAAACAAAATTAATCAACCAACCAACCAGCCAACAACAGAAACCCTGAAGTAAAATGCCATGTTCTGCATTTTTCAGGAGGGTGTTACTGACATTATGAATGATGAATACTTCTTGACCAGTCATAGCTGAATCATTCAACAAATATTTAACGGATGCTTGATACATACAGGTACCGTGCCACAGGCTGAGTTCCCTGAGGTAAAAGACATTTCTTTGCTGAGACTAATCACATGGAAAACGTAAATGCGGTTTCTAGTGGCCTGGAAAAGTCACTAAGTTTGAGAGGCAAGGCTTGTGAGCGAACAACCTGGTTTTGGGTTCTTCACATTCTATACGTGAGTGTGGTAAACAAATCTAACCTATCTCATCTATTAAAATGAGATTAATAGATGAGAACTGCTTGCTGTACATCTTTAAAAAGATAAGCTTTGCAAAAATGAACTTAAATGGCACTTAACTACCAGTCATGGGGAAACAGAGGATCCGGAGTTTAAGGTCGGCCTTCCGTACATGAGCCTGTACCACAATAAAATAAAACATGAAGTTTATTGGAATGGTACTTGGCAAGCTTCCTTGGGCGAGCGTCGGGCTCTTTAAAGTCTCCAGAGTCGCCCCTCGCACTCATGCAGTCCACAACCGATCAATCAGCCTTTCCCGGAAGGAGCAGATGCCGTTTCCGCCGCAGATCTTTGCGGTGGGTGTGGCCGCCAGGCATCCGCCCCACTGACTCTAGGCGGCCCTGCGTCACGCGCATGCGCCCGAGCCGGGCCGGAGACCGGAAGCCCAGGGGCGTGGCGAAGCGCTCCAGACAGCCGGCTCTCGCGCTGAGGCCGTGGGGGCGCGCGCCCAGTGCGCGCTCGTTCGCGCGGCCGGCTGCGTACAGTAGTGACGGCCGCGCGGGAGCGATCACATGATCACAGCGGCTGCCTGTACAGTAAGAACCCAATATGGCAGCGGCGTTAGCAGTGGCAACAGCAGCAGGACCGGCCGCCCCGTAGACCCCCCCCCCTCACTGCGCGCCTCCGCGGCCGCTTCTTCGCTGAGTTGCTTCTCCGCTCCGACTTCCCCTTTCTCCCACCTTTCCCGGCACCGCGGGAAAAGCAGTGCAGGGCGCAGCAGGCAAGGGAAGGCAGCCGGAGCCGGGGCACGGAAGCCTCCCAGTCAGTTCAAGACCCGACATGAGGGAAAAGGGCCGTAGGAAGAAGGGCAGGACCTGGGCGGAGGCCGCCAAAACGGTAAGAGGGGAGAGCAGAGGGGAACCGGCCGGAGTTCGTTTTTCTCGCCGGCTGCTAGTCGCAGAAGGGAGATCGCTTGGCCCCGCGACCGGGCTCAAGGGGCACGAAAGCGCGCGCAGAGGGCGGCGGTTAGGGTCGCGTTGTCGAGCCGTAAGGAGACCGAGGCGCCGGCGCGAGGGGTTGATCGCGCGGCTGCCGCTTCTCCCGGGGGCTGAGCCTGGACCCCTCGGTGCTCCGAGGTTGCCTGTTGGGGGTCACGTCGCTGTCGCCCCCACACTGCTGGCTCTTGTTTCGGCACCGTGTGTTGTGCTTGCCCAGTAACCGGTTCTTCTCCCTTGTGCGCCTTGGAGAGCCCCGATTGGATGCAGACAGGAGGAGGCTTGTGCGTACATCCAGCCCCGGAAAGGAGAGGGGAGCGCTGGAGCTCGGTGGCGTTCCCTAGCCGAGGCAGTCGTGCCACCAGACCCGTGCCCCCCCTGCTTATCTGGCTCTGGGAGCCAACCGGAGGTCACGAGGCTTTTGTGTTTGCGGTCCGAGCTGAAAGTGCAGGAGGTGTTTAGAAACGAAGTAACAGGTGGGACTTGGAGAATTTTTTTTTCTGTTTCCGTAGAGACCTACTCTGAATAAGGCAGCAATGCATGGTGGGACGTGTAGTTTACCCGGCCTTCACTTTTCTTTAGCCAAAGCGAAGGTGGACCGACGAAATTGTGGTTTGTGGTCACCCCCCTTCTTCGTCCAGCGCGCAGTTTTGTTATACGGGACTTTAGAAGTCATTTAAGAATGAATGTTAGTGAGAAGTCTTGTTTTGAAAAAAAAAAGTTTATAAATGTGTATTTGTGAAGAAATGGAACTTTAAGGAGAAATTGAAATTCTATCATTGAGAGTGTAACAGAAAAATAACAGGACATTAAACATTAGCATTTCAACCTCTTATAAATGGACAATATATTGGGTCCTAATAAACGAACCCTTATAGGTTATAAGAGTGTGTGTATGTATGTATTAGGGGTGGGGCGTGTGCTGATGGTCAAGGAGCACAGAGGATCAAATTCAGGTCTTTAGGCTTGGTGGTCTGCACTTTTATTTACTGAGTAATCTTTCTGCTCCTGGTTCATTTATTAATTTGTTTCCCGAGACATTTTCTCTGTGTAGTCCTGGCAGTTCTTGAACTCACTGTAGATTACTGTTACCTCTAAAAAATAGATCAGGCTGGCCTCGAACTCTTGAGTTCCCCGACTCTGCCTCTCAAGTACTGATATTAAAGGCCTGCACCATCATTGCCTTGCTCCTTTTTTTTTTTTTTGAGACTTTCAGAATTCAAAAGTAATGTTCATCGTGGAGAAATTTAGAAAAAGTATGAAGAAGAAAATAAAAACTCAGTTCACTCTTTTATTGCCTAGTCTTACTTTTTTCCCCAAATCTGAGTCATATTATTTACTCAATCTGTATTTTGTTTTGTAAACTATGTGCATTTGTTTTGTTGAATGTTTTCCCTATGTACATTTATTTACTTATTTTTGGGGATAGGATCTCACATAAATGACTGACTCAAATGCAGCAATCCTTTTCCCTTTGCCCCTTAAATGCTGGAGTTATAGGCTTGCACCACCATGCCCACTTCTGTGGGATGCTGAGGATAGACCTAGGCAAATGATCTTCCAGTTGAGCTATACCCAGCTCGCTTAGAATCTGTCTTTGTGACTGTACTTGTAGGCTCCTCTAATAAAAGACAACTATAGAAATAATTTTTGTAGTGGGAAGGAGTTTTTCTTCTACAGAAGTTCTACTTTCTACTTCAGGGGCACCTCAAGACTGCTTCCTGTTAATAAAAGAGAAGGTGCTATTTTAGTATGAGTATGCAAATCTCAAAATTAATTGTGAATTAATTTTACTTATTTGTTAGGCTTTAGCTTTTTGAGACCAGGTTTCACTTTGTAGCCTAGGCAACAAGTCTTAGCATTGGAAGTGGTAAGTTTACAGGCATCTCAGTATATCATTTTCTTTTTTTGAGATGGACTCTTTCTGTATCCTTGCCTTTTTTTAGCCCATTGTATAATCTAGGCCTTAAACTTGAGGTGATCTCTTGCCTCATCCTTCCAGGGCTGAGATTATAGGCACAAACTACCATATCTGATTAAATCTCTACAGAGCCTTGTGAATTATGATCTTTCTGGGTTAAGTAGTTTAATGATTCGGAGATTGTGAAAACTAGGAAGCATAATTTTGCATCTGTTTAATTTCTTGAAATAATAAATTAGAACATGTGCTTATTCTGTGCCCCAGATATCTATGTGAGAAATATTGTTTAAAAGACAGAAGGTAGGCTGAGATGGTTCAGTGTGCAAGAGCACTTGTACACAAAGGCACATTTACATATCTCCTCCCCATTTATTTTACTTTTCTGCTTCTTTTTGGGGGGAGGGGTGTTTATTTATGTGTGTGTCTGGATGTGCTTGTGGAGGCCAGTGACTGATACCAGGTGCTTTTCTCAGTTTCTCTCCATTTTATTTACTGAGGCAAGGTCTCTCAATAAACTAGAAGCTTACCAGTTGGTCTACATGTGTAGCTGGTCAGCTTGTCCAGGGCTTCCCCATCTTTATTTTCTAAGCACTAGTATTATAATATGGAGCCGCCATTCACACTTGGACTGGAGGTTTTTAAAAACTATGTGTATGTGTATTTTGTCTGCATATCTGTACTACATGCGTATTTGGGCTTAGTAGAGGGTGTCTGATCCCCTGGAATTGCAGTTACAGATGGTTGTGAGCTACCATGTGAGTGGTGGGAATGGAATCTTGGTCTACTGGAAGAGTGCCTTTATCCACTGAATTATCTTTGTAGCCCCCGTGACCTGATTTATTTTCTGTATGTTCTAAGATCTGAACTCTCTGGGCCTTGTTGCTTGTGTTGTAATTGCTTTGACCATTGAACCATTTCCCCAGTTCTCTGTCCTTTTTTTAATATTTCTGTCCTGAAAGCCCACATACCTCCTACCTTGTTGAAGATAAAAAAGAAAATAAAAATCTGTTTTGGATATTTAAGTTAAGAATTTCTAGCGGGCCATGTTGGGGCAGGGTTGTTATCCAGCATCATGGGTGCACAGGTAGACGTAACTTGAGGTCTTCTTAACAAGGCCAACCTGGGCAGGTAGCCAGGCCTATTCCCACCCCCAACCCCCAAAAGTTAGTTTAAAAAAAAAAAAAAATAGCCTTTTCTATGAAAGGAACTACTGCTGTATCTCCTAGATTATGAAGAAAATCATCTCAGATTTGCAGAGCTGTCTATTGGCTTTTCTTTCTTTTTTAAAAATTTATGTGCATTGGTGTTTTGCCTGCATGAGGATGTCAGATCCCCTGGAACAGGAGTTACAGACAGCTGTGAGCTGTCATGTGGGTGCTGGGAATTGAACCTGGGTCCTCTGGAAAAGCAGCCAGTGCTCTTAAGCACTGAGCCATCTCTTTAGCCTCCCTTGCTTTGTTTTTTTGAGACAGGGTTTCTCTGTATATCCTGGCTGTCCTGGAACTTACTCTGTAGACTAGACTGGCTTTGAACTCACAGAGATACTCTTGCCTCTGCCTCCCAGGTGCTGGGTTAAAGACATGGGCCACTACTTTTTCATCCATCTGTTTTTGTTTTAATACAAGATCTTATGTAGCCCAGGTAACTTCAAATTCCAAGTAACCTAGAATTACTGATCATCCTATCTCCACTTTCCAAGTTCTGAGATTAATAGGTGTAATCCCCATACCTGGATTTTGTTAATGTAAATATAGTGTAGAGCTAGGAATTTTGTAGCACATACCTAAAATTTTTATTTTAAGCTCAAATAGTGGGTCTCAAAGTTAGAGGCCAACCTGGGTTACACAGTGAGACCTTGTCTATCCCTTCCTAAAGAAAATAAAAAGAAACTATGTGGCAGGAGGTGAAAATGTGACTAGAAATTGATCAGTACAGATGGCTCAGTGGTTAAGAGTATTGACTGCTTTTGCAGAGGACCTGGGTTCAATGCCCAATACCCACATGGCAGCTCACAGCTGTCTTTTTGTTTTGTTTTGTTTTGTTTTTGAGACAGAGTTTCTCTGTGGCTTACCAGGCTGTCCTGTAACTTGCAGAGATCCACCTGCCTCTGTCTCCCAAGTGCTGGGATTAAAGTTGGGTGCCACCACTGCCTGCCCCACCCTATGACTGTCTGTACTACAGTTCTAGGGCACATGACACCCATTGCAAAAACACCAATGCACATTAAAAATAAAACTAAATTAAAAAAAAAGAAAGAAACTGATTAATGCATAGCCAGATGGTGGTGAAGCAAAGCTTTTATCCTAGCACCTGGGAGGCAGATACAGGTGGATCTCTGTGAGTTAGACTCCAGCTTGGTCTACAGAGGGAGTTCCAGGACAGCTAAGGCTACACAGTAAAGCCTTATCTTGAAAAATCACACAAAATGATCAATACAAAAACCTGCCTATGTTATTTTGCAAAAGAATTTTGACTACCCTTCTACTTTCACATTTTCTTCACATGGTGGAGTTCATTTTAAAGTTTCTGATATTGTATATGTTCTTATTTTGGTGCAGTGTGATTCATTATGTTTTTAGTTTTGTCCCAGGTTATTGAATGTAGTAAATTTAAAAACTTTTTTAATATGACTTAGTCTCGCATTTTTTTAAATCAAATATGAAGTCTACATGGTTCTCATGTCTAAAATTCAAACACACAGCACAATCAGAAAAGTTTGAGGACAGCCTGGGTACATGAAGCTTCCTCAGAAATAAAACAAACCAAATTCTATAAAATTTATATAAACCCATTATTGAGAAAACAAGAATAGAAGTAGTTAAAATTCATACATCTAGTCTGCTTGAAAGTGTGCATACTAAATTACTAAAAATGCTTAGTTTGGAGCTGGAGAAATGGCTCAGTGTAAGAGCACTAGTTTCTCTTGCAGGTTTAGTTCCCAGCATCCATATGGTGGCTTACAACCATCTATAACTCCAGTTCTAGGGGATTCAATGCTTCCTGATAATCCTTCTGCATCAAGCATACAGGAAGTAGTACACATACATGCAGGCAAAACACTTATATATAGAAAGTAAAATAATTGTTTTTTAAAACGCTACTTAAGTTAGTATTGATTGACCTTTTACTAAATATACAAGCAGGTGGAGGTGTGTATTACATAAAGTTCTATAATTTGCTTTATGAATATCATGGGTGTCTTCTCATGCCAATAACTAAGTAGCTGACACCTTCCTGTTTTTTTTTTTTTTTTTTTGAGACCAAGTCTTGTGGTAGGTTGGGGAGAATGTGCAAATGCTAGCAAGGTAGTACACAGACACAAAGAAACAAACAAGGACAAGGTATTATATGTGCCCTATCCCCAAGGACCTACCTTGCTTTTTTTCAAGGCAGGATTTCTTTGTGTAGTTTGGCTGTCTTGGAACCTGTTCTGTATACCTCAAAGGTGTCTTCCCTCCCCTCCTCTCCCTCCCACCCCCTGCATAACACTGGCTGTCCTGGAACTTGCTCTGTAGACCAGGCTGGCTTTGAACTTGAACTAAAATCTGTCTGCCTGTGCCTTCTGAGTGCTGGGGTCAAAGGCATGTGCCACCCCTCCTGGCATAAGACATACTTTTTAAAACTAGGCCCTACCTTACTGAGTGGTGGTGTTAGAATGTGTCTGTCTAGTGGCTATTATTGCATGATGCAGAGCTAAAGTAATTTCCCATGTTTATTGGCTATTGTAATATATATTAATATATATAATGTAATAACCCCACCTCCAGTATTGGGGGTTGAACTAAGGGCCTTATGCTTGCTAGTCAGGTGCTACGTCCATAGTGTCATGCTCCTGACCCTCATTTTAAGTTTTGAGACAATCTCACTAAGTTGCTTAGTCTGTACTTTAACTTACCTGCATCAGTCTCCTGAGTAGTTGGGATTGCAGATATACTCCAACATGCCTGGCTATTTTATTTTTTGTCAGTAAACTGGGCTATTCAGATCTTATTTTCTGTCTTTTTTCTATCTTATTTCCTGATCTTTAAAATTTAGTTTTTATTTATATGTATGTGTTTGTCTGTCTTGTGTGTGCCATGTATGTGCAGGTACTTGCAGAGTCTAGAAGAGGGTGTTAGGTACCCGAAGCTGTAGTTAGAGCAGCCTGGCATGGGTGCTGGGATCCAAACTTGGGTTCTGGAAGAATAAAT
The DNA here is from genome assembly GCF_943737965.1 of Phodopus roborovskii. Classification (NCBI taxonomy): domain Eukaryota; kingdom Metazoa; phylum Chordata; class Mammalia; order Rodentia; family Cricetidae; genus Phodopus; species Phodopus roborovskii. Next base: position 11,815,621 of record NW_026126408.1, on the reverse strand, counting down.
ATTCTTAACCACTGAGCTCTCTTTCCATTCTCTATTTCCTGTCTGTCTGTTTTTTTTTTTTTAAAGATATCTATCTCCCCAGTGTTGGGATTTCCTTCATGTCAATTTCTGAGTGGTTATATATGATTATATAAAACATATAATATATGTATTACATGTGTATTATATGTAATTTCTTATATTACAGATCTATTTTCCTGTTTTGTCTTTTGAACAGATTGGTGGAGATTTCTATACAGATTTTTAATTTGTGTTTGAAGTGTATACAAAATGAAGTTCAGAGGACAATTTTGTGAGTTGGTCCTCTCCTATGGGTTCCATGGGTTTTGTAGATTAAACTCAGGTTGTCAGGCTTATTTGGCAAAGGCATTTTATCTACACTGACCCATCTTATTGGCCCCTGTCTTGTGCATACGGATATATATGCATGTGTGTGTATGTGTGTGTAAAGACTTTTATTTATGTGTGTGTCTGTATGAGTGTATGCCATGTTTGTGTGCAGATGCACACAGAGGCCAGAAAAGGGCATTTGACCTCTTGGAACTGGAGTTACAGGTGTTTGTGAACCATCTGACATGAGCAGGAAGTGCTCTTAACTGCTGAGCCATCTCTCCCCCCCCCCCTGCACATATATATTTAAAAGTTAATGTAATCAAGTTGATTGGTCTCATATGGGATGTCCTTCTGTATGCTGTGAATATGCATTGCTCTTATTGGTTGATGAATAAAGCTGTTTCAGCCAGTGGCCAGGCAGAATATAGCTGGGCAGGAAATCCAAACAAAGTTGTAGAGAGAAAGAGAAGGAAGGCAAAGTCATGTAGCCATTGAAGGAGGAACATGCTGGAGCAGTACTGGTAAGCTGCAGCCTCGTAACAATACATAGATTAATAGAAATGGATCAATTTATAAGACAGAGCTAGCCAGTAATATGTCTGAGCCATTGGCCAAACAATTATAAGTAATATTGAGCCTCAGAGTGTTATTTCATAAGTGTCTGTGGGGTCCCATCTGGTGGAAGATAAGAGAAACCAGTCCATTGGAAATTGTCATGACAGAGAAAAAAACTGCCAACTACATCAGTCTTTTCTTCTTTCTTGGTTTTGGGAATCTTTAGAAATATTGTTCAGACCTTTAAGAGATTATAAATTGTGGGTTGGGAATGTAGTTCAGTCTGAAGACTGCCTGCCTAACATGAATGAATTGGTTCTATTCCCAGCACTGAATAGTTTCATAGCTTAAACTCAGTTATGGGCTTTACTCTTGTATGGGCTTAAAAGGTGGAGATAGGAGAATCAAGGGTTCAAAGTTATTTTCTGCTTCATAATGAATTTGAGGCCAGTCTGGGCTTGAGACCCTTTGGGGAGCTGGGGAAAGAAGGAGGAAGGGGAATATTATTAAGTGATTTTATTTATTTAGATTTTAGAACAGGATCTGATGTAGCCCAGGCTGTCTTCAAACTTGCTGTATGTCTGAGGATGACCTTGAACTCCTGATCTTCCTGAATGCTGAGATTACAGGTGGATGCCACTGTAATGAGAGATTCTTTATCCCAGCTAGTCCCGCTGCCCTGTAGTCCCAAATGAACACATGGATGCTATATTGGTTATAAAACTGTTACCTGATGGCTTGGGCTCCTTATTGGCTGGCTCTGTCTTAATTATTAACCCATTACTACTTAATCTATATATTTCCACGTGGTCTTGGCTTACCTGAGAAGGCCCGGACCTGTTATTCCTTTGGTGGCCTACATGGTGACTCTCCTGGTGGGGCCTTCTGCCTACCTTTTCCAGAATTCTCATCCTGGTCCCACCTATCTTCCTGCCTCATTGACCAGACAGTGTTTTATTCATCAACCGATAAGAGAAACATATATACAGAAGTACATCACCTGTCACATCACATTGACAGGTTTATGTGTTGGGACTCATGCCTTGCTGGGAATGAAATCCAGGACTTCCTGCATGCCACGCAAGCAATGTATCAGCTGAGCCACATCCCCAAGCTTCCATCTGGAGTCTAACTCACTGATATTTGAATTATTCAGCACCTTGCGTATTGGTACTCAATTGCAAATAAATTGTTCCTGTGGATGTTGTTAGTGCTTTCTGTTCCCTTTCTTCTTAGTTTTTTTTTTTTTTTTTGTTTTGTTTTGTTTTGTTTTGAAATAGGGTGGGCCTAGTATTTACCATGAATTCCAGGTTGGTCTCTAGACCAACAGTCAGTTTGAGCCATCAACTTAATTAACGTTATGAAGTTTTCCCTATTGTATCTATGTAAAAAAAGAGATAGGTAAAATAGAGAAATAATTTTTATTCTAGTAAGTATGGAGTTAACACCAGAAGGGCAAAGGCAGATTTGCCAGGATTTGGGAGCCAGTATGGGTTATATAATAAATTTTAGGCCAGACTAGGCTATACTGTGAGACTTTATTTGAAAAACAAACAGAGCAATAGAATCAAAACGGCCATGCTGTGAGCTGTGAAAGAGGACAGGTGGCAAGCAGCCCTTGTGAGTTGAGTATTAGTTAAGTACTAATGAAGACTTGACAGTGACTTTGGAATGAGGACCACAATGCTCAGATAAATTCATATTCTCACAGCCTGGTCTTTATGTATGTATGTATGTATGTATGTATGTATGTATGTATGTATGTATGTATGTTTGGTTTTTCGAGACAGGGTTTCTCTCTAGCTTTGGAGCCTATCCTGGAACTCACTTTGTAGATCAGGCTGGCCTTTCCTTGGCCTTCATGTTGTTTTCATTTTACATTTCTCCTACCCATTATGTATTACACATAAAGTTCTCCAGCTAAACCTTTTTCTCAAATTCTGTTGGGTCTCCTGAAGTGTAAGGAGGTTTAGTACAGTTCTTTCACACAATGAAATTGTACCATTTCTTTATTACAGTTATTTGTTTGTGTTTATTTGATGAGGTAGAATCTTTTAATATATAGCCTTAACTGGCCTGGAACTTGCTATGTAGGCCAGGCTGGCCCTGAGTGCTGAGATTTTAGTTGTTAGTCACCATGCCTGGCTTACTTATTACTGATGTTTTTAATTAATGTATCATACATAGTAATGGATTATATTACAACACTTTCATACATACACATGATAGACTTTTAAAAATGATTTTATCCCTTCTTGTCTCTTCCTATACCTGCTGGTCACCCTCCTCTTCCCTCCTTCTACTTTCTTTGTTAACAGTTTGGTGGCCCATTGAACTTTCCTTTGGGTTGCTTACAGGTATGGGGATGACGAGTTATTTACAGGATTGTGGGTATCTTCCCAGTGTAGCCATGGAAGAAAATACTCCATTCCTTCTCTAGCAGCTATTTACTGCCAGAGATTCCCAGGAAGGGGTTGGTCATAGGGGCCGCTCCCTGTTTGTTTGGTTCTTTTGAGATTGGGTCTCTCACACTAGTCCAGGCTTACCTCATATTCCCGTTGAGCTTCCGGCCTCAAACTCATAACCTATGCCTCATAGCCTCAGCTATGGTCATAGGTGTGAAATACCTCACCTTTTTAAGCTGTCTCACTTTGTCCAGACATTGCTCTAGGGAATAGAGTATACCTACTTCTTGTATGTTTAGAATCACTCTTTTACTTAGCACCTGTATATATTGTCATTGTTTTATGATACCACAAATTAGAAAGCCCATGAAAGATTGTAATTTTGTATATAACCATGGACTATATACATACATATTTTGCCCCTTGCCCCCTCCCACCCCCACACATACACAGGGTTTCTCTGTAACAACCTTGACTGTCCTGGAAGTCTTTGTAGCCCAGGCTGGACTTGAACTCAGAGATTGCTCTCTGCTTCCTGAGTGCTGGGATTAAAGGCATGTGCCATCACAACTGGCATGGAAAAGAATTTTTAAAGTTCAGGAGAATAGCATATTATATTATGCTTACCATTTATTTGCTCTTTATATATTTTTTTTTTTTTTGAGACAGGGTTTCTCTGTATTGCTTTGGAGCCTGTCCTGGAACTAGCTCTGTAGACCTGGCTGGCCTTGAGCTCTCAGAGATCTGCCTGCCTCTGTTTCCCGAGTGCTGGGACTGAAGGTGTGCGCCACCAACGCCCAGCTGCTCTTTATAATTTTTTAAAAAAGATTGTTTTATGTGTATTTTTTCCTGTATGTTTATATTCATGTTCATGTCTGGTGCTTTTGGAGGTAAGAAGAGGGCATTGAATTCATTGAAACGGATTAAAAACAGCTGTGAGCTGACATGTGGTGCTGGCAGTTGAACCAGAGCCTCTTGGAAGAACATCCAGTGAGTGTTCTTAACTTCCGAACCATCTCTCCAGTCTCCAACTCTGTATTATTTTTGTAATATTATGTATGTATGTATGCATGTATGATGTATGTATGTATTTTGAGATAGGGTTTCATGTGACCCACACTGGCCAGGAATTCCCTATGTAGTCAAGGATGACCTTGAACTTCTGATACTTATGCCACTGCCACCTAAGTGCTGGAGTAGATCATTATGTCCGACTTGTTCTTTCATTATTTACTGTTCAGGTTCTGATAGTATTTCTTTCCTGCCTTGAAAATTTTTAGGTATTCTTTTAGAGCATTGTCTCCTAGCAGTAGACTCTTAGTTTCTTTTTGTGGGAGAGATCCATGATCTCACCTCCAGGTTTGGTAATTCTTTAAGAAGACACATGTGGCTCAGCTTTTAGTGTCATACTAATAGTTGTCATTTATTGTGGCAAAGAATTCAGTTCAGAATTGGGTATGGTAGAAGCAGGACATGGTATGTGGGCCTATGCTCTCAATACTTGGGGTATATGGAAGCAGGGTTTGGATTGAAACCTTGTTTCAAGGAATAAAAAGGAAAAAGCTGGGAAGATGATTCACTTGCTTAAGTGTTTAGAAGCATGAGCACCTGAGTTTGGACCCTCAGCACCCACATAAAAATCCAGGTATGGTAGTGTATGCTTGTAATTCTAGGGTTGGGAAAGGAAGACAGGCAGATCCCTGGAATTTACTGGCCAACAAGTGAGTCCCAGGCCTAAGTGAGGATGTCTTAAAAAGGAAGGTGGAGAGCTGCTAAAGGAAATATACTTGAGGTTGACCTTTGGCATCCACCCACAGGAACACATACATGAATGTGTATTTGCATACAGAAAATTTAAATTGAAGTGAGTAGATGGAAAATATGCTTAGGTGAAATTTGGAGGAAGGCTTCAAGTGTTTCTGAGTAGAATCATACTGTGTGGTTACTTCTTCCAGGAATGAATTATGACAGGGAGTAAAATGTTGTCTGTCACAAAATGGTGCCAAGGAGTTTCTATTGAGAACAGGTCAGCATATATCACAAGTCCCAATTTCTAGAAAGAAGGCAGATGTTCACATAAATCTCAAGGATTGTACAGGAACATTTCTCTCCAAATCCAAGTTCCCATATACCAGCCAGTGGCAAGTTCTTGGAAGCAGGACAAAATAAGGATAATAGTTATAGACATGCTCTGTTCTTTTCCTTTTCTGCACATTTTCTATATAAGAATAACTTTATTTTTTATTTTATTTTATTTTTTGTTTTTTCAAGATTGTTTCTCTATGTAGTTCTGGTTGTCCTGGAACTTGACTGTAGACTAGGCTGAGCTTGAACCAAGAAATCCACACCACACTACCGCCAAGTGTTGTAATTAAAACCCTGTGTCACCACACCCGACTCTCTGACTTTTCTGAGGGCACTAAAATGTTTTTTTTTTTTTTTTTTTTTTTTCTCTTCAGTCCCATTAGCCGTCTAGTCTATTTGATAGTTGTTCTTCACTGGCTTTTAGAGATCTTGCATAGCATAGACTTCTAAAACCATCTTACTTTGCATGTGTTCTGTTTGCTCCCCTTGACTATTAGTTACCCTGTTTAAGGCTTTTTGGTCAGTAAATAATTCTTACAGCAGGGACAGACATTTAGAGGTTATCATATTGTTAACATTTTCAGCACTGGGGAGGCAGAGGCAGGTGGATCTCTGTGAGTTCGAGGCCAGCCTGATCTACAGAACTACTTCCAGGACAGGTTCCAAAGCTACACAGAGAAACCCTGTCTCAAAAAACAAAACAAAACAAAATTAAAAAAAAAAAAAAAAAGAAAATTAACATTTTAAATGTAAAATGAAATGATACAGGTTATACAAAATTCAGACTCATCTGTCTTTGCACTTCTTGAATGTACTTATTAGATGATTGATAATTTACTGTTTTTCATTTTGTTTTGCTTTGCTTTGTTTTGTTTGCAGTAGGGTCTTAGCCCTGGCCCACTTGGAACTTGCTATGTCTATCAGGCTAGCCTAAACTCAGGGGATCCAGTGCTTGCCTCTGCCTCACTGCCTCTTGGGTGCTAGAAATAAAGGCCTGCATCACTACTTCTGGCTAAGGAGTAGTATTAGTAAGTACTTTAAGAACCTGTTTATTGTCCTTGAGTTCCCTTCCTTCCTTCCTTCTTCTTTCCTTCCTTCCTTCCTTCCTTCCTTCCTTCCTTCCTTCCTTCCTTCCTTCCTTCCTTTCTTCCTTCCCTTTCTCTCTCTCTCTCCCTCTCCCCCCCCCCCCATGAATAGTGTTCTGCCTCCATGCCAGAAGAGGGCACCACATCTCACTACAGATGGTTATGAGCCACCATGTGGTCGCTGGGAATAGAACTCAGGATCTCTGGAAGAACGCTCGATGCTCTTAACTTTTGAGCCATCTCTCCAGCCCAATCTCTCTCTTTCTAAAGAATTATTTATTTTTACTTTATGTGCATTGCTGTTTTGCCTGCGTATATGTCTTATGTGAGGGTATTGGGTCCCCTGGAATTAGTTTTGTGAACTACATCTGGTTTTTGGGAATTGAACCTGGGTCCTCTGGAAGTGCAGTAAGTGCTTTTAACAGCTGAGCCATTTCTCCAGCTCTGTTCTTGAGTTCTTTATACACTGTTTATCCTTAAAAAATATTCGTTTATGTATTTATGTATTTTATGTATATGAGTGCTAGTTGCATGTATGGCTGCATGATGGAGGAGGGCATCAGATAGAAGGCATCAGATTCCTATGGTTGTTATCCACCATGGGGTGCTGGTAGTTAAACTAAGGACATCTCGAAGAGCAGGCAATGTGCCTTTCACCACTGAGCCATCTCTCTAGCCCTATACTGCTGATTTTTAACTTTTTTTTTCATGTTTAATTGTAGTGTCATAAGAGTAATTTGTAAATTGTAGAGTTTCAGTAGAATTTCTTGTAAGACAGACACTGCCCTCCTGTGGTTAGAATAAGGTACCTGTTTGGAAAACTGCTAGCCTACATTTAGCGTGTGGTTAAAAAAATATATATATATACTATGGTATGCCACCCTTGGCATTCTTACCCCCTTCAAGAGTTTCCCTCACGTTTCCTTAGTAAATCTACACAAAGAAGGTTTAGTATTTCTGCTCAGAAATATTTTGATTTTTCTTTTCAGGTGTTTTTTTTCTCTCTCTCTCTCTATATGTGTGTGTGTGTGTGTGTGTGTGTGTGTGTGTGTGTGTGTGTATGTATATTTTTTTATTCTTAAATTTTCTTAAGGGAATTAGATAATTAAATATAACCTGGGTAGTGGTGGTGCATGCCTTTAATCCCAGCACTCAGAAGGCAGAGGCAGATGGATGTCTGAGTTTGAGCCCAGTCTGGTCTACTTCAGGACAGCCAGGCCTGTTACACATGGAAACCCTGTCTCAACACTCCCTCAACCCCCCAAAAGATAATTATAAACACAAATTGTTATCAAAAGGGAAATTGCCTTTTTTGTTATTAATATTTATTTGTATGCACATAACTCAGAAGACAACTTGCAAGAGCCACTTCTCTCCTGTGTGGGTCTTGGGGATTGAACTCAGGTCATTAGGTTTGGCACCAGGTGTTCTCACCTGCTGATCAACCTCACCATCCCAGGTCATGGTTTTGGCTTGTTTTTGTTGTTGTTACCCAGCTGTCATGGAACTCATTATGTGTCCCAGACTAACATTGAATTTGCTGCAGTATTCCTGTCTCTCCCAAGTGTTGTAATTACCGGTACAGATCACTTTGAGGGGTAGACAAACTCTACATATGTAGTCTAGGCTGGCTTCTAACTCTTGGAACTGCTGCCTCACCCTCTGAAGTGCTGGAATTACAGATACATACCATTTTGAGGCTTAACCAAAGTACTGTTGCATGTAAATAAAAGCGTTTTACTCATGATATTTTACTCTTGGTTTTTCTTACAGTATAGTGTAATTTCTGAACAGAGAAATGCTTTTTTTAAAATTTAATTTGTTTATTTTGGTTTTTTGAGACAAGATTTCTCTGTGTAACAGCTTGGAGCTGTCCTGGAACTCACTTTGTAGACCAGGCTGGTGTTAAATTCACAGAGATCCAATTTCCTCTGCCTCTGAGTACTGAGATTAAAAGGTGTGCACCACCACGATTGGCTCAGAGGGGTGATTTTTATGATGAGGTTTGGAATGTATGATTATTTTCTGTTTCTGTTTGGTTTTGTTTAATTAGTAAAAATACCATCATTAGTTATTTATAGTGAAAACTGCAGAAAAAAAAAAAACAAAAGGCTAATGGCTCAAGGAAAGCATGCTCTTTTGTTTACTTCATCTGAGTAATGCTGGTGAAATTTTTGATGAAGCTGACATCAGAAATAGAATATGGCAATGATTTTGGTGAGCAGGGGCAATTCTGCTTCAACATTGAGAGTGCTGGGATTAAAGAAATGCATTACCTTTTCTTTTTCTTTAAGATTTATTTATTATGAATACAGTGTTTTGTCTGCATGTATGCCTGCACATCAGAATTGGGTACCAGATGGTTGTGAGCCAACATGTGGTTGCTGGGAATTGAACTCAGGACCTGGGGAAGAGCAGCCAGTGCTCTTAACCGATGAACTACCTCTTTAATTCGCATCACCATTTCTTGTAGCATAGTTGCTTGTGTCTCATAATCTTCACATTTGGGTCTGTTGTATGTAATTTGTCTTTTGTGAGTTCTGTTTAGTGATTTCAGATTGACATTTTGATGCTGTTAGGATCACACAGCCATGAGGGGCTAGGGATATGTTTCATTGGGTAGTGTTACATAGCATAAAAGAAGACCTGAAATCCATTGTAACAAGAATCAGATGGATGTAGAGTATCTGAAATCGTAGCATTGAGGAAGTGGAGACAGGAGGAGCAAGAAGTTCAGGAGCATATGGGCAACCTGGGCTAGAGAATCTGTCCTCCAAAAAGCTAAAAGAAAATATCAAATGCTGTTTAAATCCTTTGGGGAAGTTTTTTGTTAGTTTTTGAGACAAGAGTCTTACTGTGTAGCCCTGACTGGCTTGAACTCACAGAGATCTGCCCACCACTACCTCCAGTGCTGGGATTAAAGGAATGTGCTACCATGCCTGGCACTATTAGCTTATATTCCTAAATTTCTACCAATCTTCTGCATACTAAATTTCAAAATATCTTAATTTTTAGAACTCTTGCAGTTATATGCATCTATTTTGAGTTTATGTTAGCTAGTGGCTAGTTTCAAAGTGTGACCTTGGTCTGTAGCTGCTACCATGTTGCCTGGGTAGATGTAGAGAGGAACAGGATGATGACATACCCCAAAGCAAGCCTAAAAACAAATTGGGAGAATTCTCTTCCTGTGTGACATTAGGAAGACTCTCTTTACTGTTTTTCAGAGCAAGAACGACATAATTTGTCTCAGATCACTCTCTATTCTAGTGTGCCCTTGCATTTCAGGTTGCTGTTGAGTTCAGGTCAGGAGGTTGTAGAGAAAAGAAAACCAGGAAACCCACTTCTGACAACCCTGTGTTTTTTCTAAATTGTGGTTTCCTTTTATCTGCTACCATTTTCAGAATTCTCAAATTTTGATTCCATTCATTCTGTCCAGACTTTAAGTTAAATTTAATAGGAAAGACAAAACAAGCTAAGTTTATTGTCTATTGCATCTGAAACACTTTTTTTTTTTTTTTTTTTTAATGAAGCATGGATTTAGCTGGGCATGGTGGTGCATGCCTTTAATCCCGTATTCAGGAGGCAGAGGAAGGTTGATCTCTAATCTCGAGGTCAGCCTGGTCTACAAAGTGAGTTCCAGGACAGCCAAGGCGATTTTACACAGAGAAATTCTATTGGGGTGATGGGAGGAAGCATGGGTTTAATTTAACTTAATAGTTTGAGGGTACAGTTAAATCATAGTGGGGAAAACTTGATGGTAGGGGCGTGAGGTAATACTACATTTACAATACTACATTTACAGTCAGCAGAGAGAGATAAGTATTTCACAGATGTAATTTAATGTAGTTATAAATATATGTTCATTTATTTGATTAAGAATTTATTGTGTATTCATGTAGTAGTAGTTTTTGATAGAAAAAAAAATTTTTTTTTTGAAATAGGATTTCCTCTGTCCTGGAACTCACTCTGTAGACCAGGCTGGCCTTCAACTCACAGAAGTCCACCCGCCTCTGTCTCCTGAATTCTGGGATAAAAGGCATGTGCCAGTTTTACCCACTAAAGTAGATAATCTTAAGATGTGTACAGTGGTGGGCCACAAGTAGGGATGTGATATGGGAGTGGAGACTAAAAGTAAGCAATTTCATATTCATTTATATGAGTAATTAAAAGGTTACTTTTAGCCTTTAGGATCTAGTTCTGCTTCAGAACTTGACTTATTTGTGATAGGAAAAGATTTGGATGAAGTCTCTAGATAATTTATGTCTTAGATATAATTATTGAACTAGTTATAATAATAGACAATTATGGAATGAGAACTTAAGTTAAGAATCCATTGTTATTATTTCCTTATTTCTCAGGTCTTAGAAAAATATCCCAATACACCCATGAGTCATAAGGAAATTCTTCAAGTTATTCAGAGAGAAGGACTAAAGGAAATCAGGTGAGTTATTAAAATATTACTAGTAGTAATTATGTTTGGTTAGAGAATCTAATAATTAGTATATGTTGGTATCCTTTGTTTTAAACATTCATTGTTTAGTATAATGTACTTTATGAACTTCAGTTTATTCATCTGTCAGTCCTTGGGGTTTTAAGTCATAGCATTTATAAGATCAAAAGTAAGTAAAGCAAATTCTTTAAGAGAAGGTAAGTAGTTATCTTTCAAAGCCATGGACCTTGATTCTTATGAAGGCCTGAAGTCATCTTTAAGCTGTTACCTATCACTTTGTGCTTGGTGATTGGATAAAAATTATTATACAGCAGCTTTAGAAGTAGGCAGTATAAGAAGGAAAAAGACATTCAAAAGAATGAAATGGGGCCAGGCAGTGGTTGTGCATACCTTTGATCCCAGTACTTGGAAGGCAGCCGCAGGCAGATCCCTGTGAGTTCAAGGCCAGCCCAGTCTACAAAGCTACACAGAGAAACCCTGTCTTGAAAACAAACAAAAACCAAAAATAAACAAAAAGAATGAAATGGGAAAGATCTTTGTGTATCAAGAAAAATGCCCAGCAAAGGGCATTATGACACATGCCTAAGTCCAAGATGCTTGAGAGAGGCTAAGGCTGGAAGCTCACTTGAACCTGAGTTCTAGACAAGCTTGGGCTACATATACATAGCAAGATCCTCTCCCCCAAAACAAACTATCAAACAAATATGGCTGCCAAGATATCCCAAGGCTTTTACAGTTAAAGAGGGTGCTAGAACTCAGTGGTTGAAAGCTTCTATCTTAGATAGCATGAGACAGAGTGAGCTAAACTGGGAATTAGGTGGGATTTTGAGACCTCAAATCCCACTCCCAGTGACAAACCACCTAATCATTCCCAATAGTTGGGGACCAAGCATTTAAGTATATGAAGTTGTGGGGATCATTCTCTTTATAAACTAGCACAACCTGTTTCATAACACCAAACCAAAGTAAAGATACAAAGTTTGTGGAGTTTTTTTTTTTTTTTTTTTTGTGTGTGTTTTTTAAACAGGGTTTCTCTGTGTAGCCCTGGCTATCCTAGAACTCATTCAGTAGACCAGGCTTGCCTAGATATCAGAGATCCTCCCGCCTTTGCCCCCCCAGTTTGGGTTGCACCACCATGGCCTGACTACTAGTGGTTTTTTGGTATGAGAGGAGCTATTTTTGAAGGTAATACTGAATGAGAAGAGGAGCACATCATATCATTTAATAGGTAAGTAATATAAACACTACAGGTTTCACATTGAAGAGAGTTGCCAGTGGTGCTTTGAGAAACACTGAGTTGGGCAAAAAAAAAAAAAAAAAAAAAGAATAGATTTTTTTTGCTCTTGGTTTTTCGAGAGAGGGCTTTTTTGTATTGTTTTGGATCCTGTCCTGGATCTCTTTAGACCAAGCTGGCCTTGAACTCACAGAGATCTGCCTGTCTCTGCCTCTCTAGTGCTGGGATCAAAAGTGTACACCACCAATGCCCGGCAACAATTACTGTTATCATTATTATTTAAAATATCACCACAATTTATTTATTTGCTATGTATACAGTGTTATGCATGCATACCAGGAGAGCGTACCAGGCAGGTCTCATTATAGATGGTTGTGAGCTACCATGTGGTTGCTGGGAATTGAACTCAGGACCTGGGTAGAGCATCAGTGCTTTTAACCTCTGAGCCATTTCTCTAGTTTGACAATTATTTTTTTTTTTAATAAGTAGCTATTGCATGATCTAGATTTTATTTTCACTTTTAATTTATTGACTGTGGGAGTTTCACATCATGCACCCCAATTCCACTCACTATCTGGCCCCCTCATATTTTCTGCTCACCCCTGCAGTGCCTCCCCCAAAGAAAATTAAAATTAAAACAAAGCAAGCAAACAAACAAGAACAAGAACTCTTCACTTCTTTCCCACCTCTCCAACACCTCTTCATTTGTCCTGGTGGCATTGGGGTTCTCTGTGTGTCACATACTATACCCCTCTTTTCTATCAGCTTTACCAGTTGATTGCAATGAGTCACTGGTCTGGTTCAAGCCCTCTGGTTTCTGGTACACCATCATCCCTGGATCCTCACTGGAACTTGCCCTGAGTCGTGGAGATCCTGGCAGTATTGTTCCACAGGACCAATCCCTTCACAAGCTCCAGCATGTCCTGCATGGGGTAGATTAGGGTGGGCCAACCCAAGGACCAGATGTGAGCCTGGATGGTAACTGAACTGGTCGGTAGGGACTACTGGGGCCATCTGCCTCAGGTGAAAGGGCAGAGTCAACTCCCGTACATCCCTGACCTCAGGATTTGTTTACGCTCACCTGCAGTGAATGGTGGGGCCATCTTTCATGAGGGTTGAGGCTGGCTCTCTTGATGCAGTGTCTAGCCACAGGCAAGACCAGCTTTCCCTGGGCCAGTAAAGGGTGGGGCTGGCTCGCAGAGCCCTTTGATTTCATCTCCATGGTTCCTGTGGGATCCGGTTGTGACACAGGTCACAGACATCAGAACAGACCCCAAGCTGCAACCAGGCTATGGACCTAGACATGGTCCTTGGCAGTAGCTAAATCTGGATGTCACCTTTGCCCCAGGTGGCAGCACAGGCCACTCAGATGGGCATGAGTCCCAGTGTTTGTGTGGCCCTCGGATGGCCCCAGACCTCATGTGTCTGTATGGCTTTCAGTGGGAACAGGAGCCTCTGAAGTCAACACAGATCCTGGCTGCAGTAGGGCCACAGACTTAGATATGGCACTCACCTGTAGCTCTGGCCCGAATGTCATCATGACATTGGCTAGCAGTGTAGGCTGCTCAGATCTGCGTGGCCCATGATAGCAACCTGGGTTTAGGTAGTTCACCTGACCCTGGCACCCATGTGGTCCTTAGTGGAGCCATATATGTTAATCTAGACTTTGGGTGTTATAGGACCAACGACTCAGACATGGTCTTCAGGAGCAGCCTGGGTGGGCCAGATGACACCATGGCTCCAGGTATCAGCATAGATCTGTATGACTCCCCAGATTTCAACAAGTCCATAGGCTGCAGCTGGAGACCCCAGGTCTCTATGGGTCCTAGTGGCTACTTTGGCCACACACTTCATAGACCCCAGCTGCATCTGGACCATAGATCCAACCATGGCCCCAGGTAGTATCCTGGCTACAGGAAGAAGCACACTGACCACTCAGATCAGGATGGCTCTGGCAGCGGCATGGCCCCTGGACACCAATAAGGCTACAGGTTGCAGCCTAGACCCCAGGCTCCATGTGGCTTTTGGTGGCAACATAGGCTGCAAACTTCAACACAGACCTCAGCTGCAGTATATTCACGGACACAGCCAGATATTCTCCTTGGCAGTAGCCAGGGTCTTTTTGTCACTATAGCCCCAAGTAGCTGTGAAGACCACCGAGATTGGCCCCAGGTGGCGGCCCAGACCACTGGAGTCAGCATGGCCCTCAATGGCAACAGGAGCTACTGAACACAGACCCTGGCTGCAGTAGGGCCATGGACCCAGATATGGCCTCCAGCTGCATCCCTGGCCTGAATGTTGCCATGGCACCAGGTAGTTGTTACTAAGGTCTATATGGCCTTGGCTGTATCATGGCCCTTGGGTACCAACATGGTTAATCAGACTCAGGCAACCAATCAGACAGCCTTCAGTTGCAACACGAGTCACAGATGTTGGCTCAGACCCTGGCTGCTGTAGAGCCATGGACCCAGGCATGGCGCTTGTCAGCCTGGCCTGGACATCACCATGGCCCCAGGTGGCAAGCAGTGTCTGCCTTCATTCATTTTCTTCATTTATTTCGTTCTGTCTCTTTCCAAAGTACATGAACCATTCTATTTCTCTTTCTTTCCCATTTCTCCACCACATATTTGCTCATCATTATGGAACTTACCTGCCTGGCACCTGGCTAGCCCCCACTTGAACAGAACAGCAAAAGGGGGGCCATGGATGTCTTCCTGCCAGCCAAGGCCTTGAGGACCCCTGCTGGCCTATGGTTGGCTAGCACTTACTCGAGCAGAACTACAGAATGGGGGTGGGTAGATATCTTCCCGCCATCTAGGGCCTTCAGACCCCCCCCCCCAAGATTTTAATTTTAATTTTCTTTACTGTGATACTATGCTTCAGATTTGCTTATTTTTGTGGTGCTGGGGATTGAATACAAGGCATTGTTGGATTCCATTTCGGTGAGTGATCTGTCCCTGAGTCATGTACCCAGCCCATGAGATATTTTCAGTTGGTTCTTTTCTAGAGCAAAAATTTCCCTTCTGTGTGTGAGAGGCACAGTAAAAAGACCACTGAAATGGCTTCTTTATTAGGGAATAGGTATTTACTGTGAATAAGAGAAAGTATCCAGAAGCATCTGGAAGAGTTCAGAGCACTGAGAAAAAGATGTAGATTGGTCATATATAGACAGGGCTATTTGCAAGAGAAGTGAAAGCATGGGTTAGAAATAGAAAAATGATGCCCCTTTAAAGAAGGACAAGAAGGGACCAGGGAGGGAAGCGCCTGGAGGCTAATGTGGACTTTGAAATGTGTAACAGGTATTTGTGATACCTATGGAGCCTGGAGGCCTGCGTGGGCTTTCATATGTTGATAGTTGCTACAGGTATATCCCAAAATGTCTCTTCTGTAGTTCATCTTGAGCTCATTTCTGGATATGTGAACTGTCTAAGACGGAAGTGCCCTTCCTTTTGGAGCTGGTGCTGTGGTGAATGTCTGTATCTCAGCTTCTTTGGGTAGTTGAGACTAGAGTATTGCACATTTCAGTCTGGCTGGAGTAACCTAGTAAGCCCCTGTTTTAGAAAGGAAGAAACCAAAAATCAGAAAGGGGCCAGTGAAATAGATCAGCAGTGCCTGCTGCCAAGCCTGGTAGTCCCAATTTGAGCCTTGGAACCCACATGGTGGAATCAGCCTACACATGAATGAGGTGAACTCACCTACACAGACTTTATAAACAAACATAGCAGAAGAAAAAGAAGTTTTAATCGTGGTCACACATTAATAAGTTGAAAATTAATTAGGTTTATTTCACTGATACGAAGTTATAAATGAGCATACCTCATTTTTGAAGTAATAGCTTTCTGTAAGTTTAAGTATAAACATTTATAAATTAAAACACTAAAAGGCTGTTTATGCCTGGTGGTGGTAGCTCCCACTTTTAATCCCAGCATTCAAGGCAGAGGCAGGCAGAAGCTCTGTGAGTTTGAGGCCAGCCTGGTCTACAAAGTGACAGTACAGCTAGGGTCTTGAAAAACCAAAAAAAAAAAAAAAAAAAAAAAAAAAGAAAGGAAGGATCCCAGCTGGAGAGATGGCTCAGTAGACTGCTCTTCCATAGGACCCAGGTTCAGTTCCCAACAACTGTGTGGTAGCTCACAACTGTAATTAGTTTCAGGGAACCTGACACCATGGCGAAACACCAATGCACGTGACAAATAAAAAACAACAAAAAATTGAAAAAAGAATGAAGTTCTTTTTCTTCGCCTGTAAGATTACTCAAAGGTAAAAAGCATTTGCTGTACACACCACAGTCTGGATCCCATGGTAGGAGTGGAAGGGGGAGAACCCACCAAAAGCACACAGGCAGTTTTCTTTTTTTTTTTTTTCTTTTTTGTTTTTCAAGACAGGGTTTCTCTGTGGTTTTGGAGCCTGTCCTGATACTAGCTCTTGTAGACAAGGCTGGTCTTGAACTCACAGAGATCTGCCTGCCTCTGCCTCCCTAGTGCTGGGACAAAAGGTGTGCGCCACCACTGCCCGGCTTCAGGCATTTTTTTTTTTAATTTTTAAGTTACATGTTTTTCTAAGATTATCTTATGCCTTTGTGGTTAAGCCTTTCTCTTATCTACTGGTTGTAGTCTGTCAAGCCTGCAAACTTGGTAGGATTGTCAAAAAGGAAAATATTTTATAAATAGAAACAAAACCAATAGATATTCATAGAAAAAACTTTTTGTTGTTTATTATTATTCCCTCTTCTTTTTTGGTGGGGTGGGAGGAAGGTAGGATCTCAGAATACCCAGGCTGGTCTGGAACTTTTGAAACTTGTAAGTGATGAGATCACAGGTGTATATCACCTTTTCCAGCTTCCTGTTGTGTTGTTTTTTTTCTTGAGCCAGGATTTACTTAGTAACCTATGTTGGTCTAGAACTCTTAGATCTCCTGAGAGTAGAAGCATGTTCCTCCCCCAACAGCAGCATCTGTTGTTCAGATTCTCATCAACTTCTATTACAGATCAAAGAGAAGAAAATAACCCCCCAGAGCCCATAGTTGATGGCTTTATGATGACTCCTTGCAATCAAAATGCATGGGGGAACAAAGTACTATTACAGAATTCACACTTAACTGTGAGCTGCTCTGATAATTACACTTTTTCATAGAATTCAAGTATTTCACTTGTTTTTCTAAAGTAATTTATTTAGACTATATAGCTGAATATAAGTGCAATTTAAACAGTGATGTTGTGGACTCATTTGTACATTTAAAAATTTTTAATGTTTTATGTAACAATATGGGGATTGTTAGTATTGTTAGAAGATGAAGCTTGTAAAGAAAAATTAAAATCTTTTTTTTTTTCCCTCCTCTTGTTTTCTTGGGGTACATTCCAACTCCAGAAGGTAAGAAGTATTACTTTATTCTAAAGGAGTATAAAACAATTATAATGCAATCTTTTACAAGTTTTGTTGAATGTACCTTTGTGTGCATGATTTTTACTTGTAATAGTATATAAATGTTAGTTATAAATGAGATTGTTTGTTAATTTTTACAATTTGTAACCATTACATGGCCATAATTTTAGAAATTGTTGACATTAAGATTTATCAAAATTGTCATTTGTCTTATAACACTGAAGTACTATTCAGCATGTTAATGAAAATACTTATACACCTATGTGTGTTGCCTATTGCTTATAAGATTGAAAATATATTTGCTTGATTGATACAGAGAAAATACTGGTAAATGCTTAGTTTAAACTAGCCAGAACAGATAAAAATTCATAGTCTAAGTCCTTTATTGAATTGACCTTTTGTCTGTGTTTGCTTGTCACTTTAACCTTTGGTAATAGCAATTCCCTTTTTTTATAGTATTTTTTTTTTTTTTTAAATTTCAGTCATGTGACTTTCATGTGAGGCTTGAGAACCAGGGAACCATATCTATTTTCATGTCATAGATATGCCATGTTTGCTTATAGCTTGAGATTAATCTCTCTTAACATTAATTAGTACTCTGTTAAGTTCATTTATAGTAACATACCCATATTGTTATGAATGAAGCTTAATTAAGGTTTAAAATTTTAAGTTATATGTGTGTATGATGTGTGAATGTAGTTACATGTGTATCACAGTGCTCTTGTGGCAGGATCTTTGATTTTGGTCTGTTGGACACTGTGCAGGTAGTAGTGGCGATCTTATCTTTGAGGTCATAATGACAGGCTGGGCTGTTTCTTGTCTTCTGGTCTGTTTTTGATTGTTTTGTTTTGAGCAGGTCTCTGTCTCCGAAATGCTGGGCTTAGAGATGTGTGCCTCCATGCCCAACTTTCTATGGTCTTATCCGTGTGCATGGTACCACCTAATAACCCATTCCTATTTTAGTATTTGTTTTTGAGGCTTGCAGTAAAAGCCATTTAATATAACCTAAGATTTACCATAACTCTAAGTTATGTCTCTGAAAGTATTTCTGATAGAAAAAATATTAGGAATTGGTTAAGTGGTTGAGTCATAATAGCTACTTAAAAAACTCAAGAGTTTCAACATCCGTATCCATGTGTGGCATGATAGCTCTGTCGCAGAGGTGGAAAGCAAAACCAGTCTATGGTCACCAGGCCAGAGCACTTGCTATTCATTCAGAGGACCCAGTTCTGTTTCTAAAAAGTAGCTTTTTAAAGAAACAGAAAGTAATTTGTTATACAAAATTACTTTGCCAAATAAGTCATAACTATCCAATAAGGACAGTGATATAACATTTTAATGTCTCCAGTTCAGTTCTTGTATAGTTATACTCATAATTTATTTTCTTCACAAAGGTTCTGGGCTTCAATTTCTGTGTTCACATTGGTAGCTCTTTTTCCTGGAACCATTAAGTTTTATACTTAGTTTCATATTTACTTTGGAGATTAACACTGGGATTTGTTAAGAACTTTAAGCATCTCAGCTGGGCCATAGTGGTGCACACCTTTAGTGCCAGCATTTGGAAGGCAGAGACAGGCGGATCTGTGAGTTCCAGGAGAGCCAGGGCTACATAGAGAAATCTTGTCTCCAGGAAAAGAAAATAAAGAAAACTTTAGGCATCCTAATCATCTGTAGTAAGATAGATAGGTCACAATACCCTTATAGGAATGAAGAAACATTCTGCTTCTTTCAAACCTACTTTTAAATTTTATGACCTATTATCATAAAATTAAAATGTTAGGTATTATAATGAATCAATATTTAAAATGACCATGGCTAAGATGGGAGTTAGGTATTTCATGTGTGTTATGTTTATATAAACTCTTAGATATCTTTGTCTCATAGACAGTTAAGTTGTTTTGCCCCTCAGTAACTGTGAGAAACAAGCAAACAAAAAACTACTTGAGGCTTTAATCAGACTCCAGACCATTCCCTGACTCTGTATATATACTTCTGTATGAACTGTCAACATGATTTCTTGTTACTTTTCTGTTTTCTAAGATGCATGGGCATATTGCTTTACATGTTGCAGCACCAAATGCCAGGCATAGTGTCCTATACTTGTAATTCCAATGCTTAAGTGATGGAACTAGGTAGATTGCCTTGAGTTTGATGCAGGCTGGACCACATTGAGAGTTCCATGCCACTTCAGACTTGAGCTACAGAGTAAGGATTCTATCCCAAAACAAAAACAAAAGAAATCCTACAAATCATACAAAAAATATCTACTTTTGTTAATACTATAGCCCTTGACCTTAGACTAACACTTGATTTTTAGGAATATGTTCTGTTATATTTTATTTTCTATATTTTATTACTGTCCTTAATTTGAAGTTTTTGTTTGTTTTTCAAAACAGGATTTCTCTGTGTAGTCCTGGCTGTCCTAGAACTTACTCTTATAGAGCAGGCTGGCCTTGAACTCAGAGATCGCCTGCTTCTGTCTGCCAAAATATGGGATTAAAGGCGTGAAGTCACTATGCCTGGCCTTCCTGTTTCTTAATGTACAAGTACTTAACATTAGCTCCATAATCTTTTCTTTTTCTTTTTAAAAATCATTTACTTTTTATTTTATGTGCATTGCGTTTTGCCTGCATGTGTTTCTGTGTGTGTTGGATGCCTTGGAACTGGGTGCTGGAAATTGAACCTGGGTTCTCTGGAAGAGCAGCAGCCGGTGCTCTGATCTGCTGAGCCATCTTTCCAGTCCTAGTCCCATTTCCTTAATGCAGTGACAAACCAATGTAAGGACTCTGTGAATTTTATTGCCACCCCCCAAGAGTACCAATAAGGTCTGATGACACTTGGAAAGGAGTTAAATACACCCCACACACACCAGGAGCCTGCCTTATATAGTAGAGAGTGGCATTGAACTTGTTTGCCTCAGTCTCCTAAATTTTGGGGTTATAGTGGGGTGCCATCATGTCCATCCAGAAAAAGATTTTTTGCATCTACATAATAAATTATTATGTACTTAAAATTTCAGAAAATGGGAAAGAAAGCTAATCCATGCAAAATCAGAAGTCTGTTAAATACCTTTTAAAGTGCTCGCCTGCGAAGTTTAAGTACAAGAAACCATGGCAACTTGTTTTACAAATCAGATTTAGTTTAGTACAACAGCATACAAGAGGATAAATATTTATTTGAACCTGTGTGTATGTGTGTTTGTTTGTGCATAAGTGTGAGCACGTATGAATGCATGTGTGCATGCTTTCCACTTTCATATATCCTTGTAAATAAAGTAGATTTGCAAAATAAATTTGATATTGCTCTATGTGGCTTTTTTGTTTTGCTTAAGTATTAGATGAAGGATATTTCTCCCCTTTAGATACTCAAGGATGAATTTTCCATTTTCTCTCCATGGCAATCTCTTTCTATACTGGTTTTTGTGTGTGTGTGTGTGTGTGTGTGTGTGTGTGTGTGTGTGTGTGTATAGTTAGTAAAAAATTATTTAAAGAAAGGGATATTAATTAAAATTTTAAGCCAGAATTACAAAGAATATTCAGAGATAATCTAATCACTATGCTCTTCACCTTCTTTGCTTTGTAGCGGGACTTCCCCTCTTGCATGCTTAAATGCCATGCTGCACACAAACTCCCGAGGTGAAGAGGGCATCTTCTATAAAGTCCCAGGTAGAATGGGAGTATATACTTTGAAGGTAAGTTTCTGGGGAGACAAGAAATAGTAAGTGACAATATTTAATAATTGAGTCACACAGACAGAAGTCTGTTTATGAGGGACTTATATCCAGGAAGAAATAATATTTCAACCCTAAAATAAGTAAGTAAATAAGTTTTGGGGAGGGAGGTGTTCTAGGAATTGAATTTAGGAGTCATGGATACTAAGAAGGCACTGTTGTATATATTCTCATTTAAAATAATTTGTTTGAGATTTATTTTATGTGTATCAGTGTCTTGCCTGCATGTATGTCTGTGTGCCACATACATGCAGTACTCATGGATTCCAGAAGGGGGTGTTGAATTTCCTGGAACTAGAGTTTACAGATGGTTGTTAGAGACTGTGTGTGTGTGTGTGTGTACTGGGGATTGAACCTGGGTCCTCTGGAAGAGAGGTCAGTGCTCTTAACCGCCGAACCCTTTCTCTAGCCGCTATTTCTTCTTTTAAAGATCTTCAAAACATTTAAATTACAAATTGGGAATTATTTTGAAACATACTGCATAGAACCATAGATTCTTTACTCATGGACTTTCCCACTAAAGGTTATTATTCCTTTTTTTATAATAAAACTAAAGTTGAAAAGATAAAATCTTGACCAGTGTTGATCATATTGCATTAGAACACAAATAGGAATTTTGAACCTTTGAGCCGGGTGATGCATGCCTTTAATCCCATCACTCCAGAGGCAGAGCAGGCACATCTCTGAGTTTGAGGCCAGCCTCGTTTACAAAGTGAGTTCCAGGACAGCCAAGGCTGTTACACAGAGCAATCCTGTCTCCAAAAACAAACAAAAAAGAATAGGAAGGTTGATCAGATTTAACTCCCACATTTCTTCTTTCATAACAAGCTGGCTAATATCTAATTTGTACACTGAAATGGTGACCTTTTCACTTATGAGTAGGAAAACCAATCTAAATGAGCTTAGTAAGTAGGCTAGAGAATTTATTAACTCACACAGGTAAACATTCGTGGGAAATCCATGCTGGATCCAGCTGATCAAAAGATGTCATCTGGTCTTGGTCTCTGTTCTTTCTTTTAGCTTTATTCTCAGTCAGCCTCTCCTCATCGTATATGAATTCATTCTGCGTCTCCATTCTACAAACTGTAAGTCTAGAGAGACAAGAGTCCAGTGACTAAAGCAAGAGGCTCCCACCTCATTCAGATTTGACTGACTTGGTTTGGCCCAACCCATGTGACACCATACATGAATTATGGCTATTGACATATGTATAGAACCATTATCACCCTTGATGTAAGGTTATGGTTAAGCTTTTGACAGCATGATAATAAAGGAGAAGGTTTGTTTCTCAAAGGGAGTTTATCAGCAAACCAGAATGGATGTTTGCAGACTATTATACCCAAGGTGACACATCCATAGGGACCTATGTTGCCGTACCTGTTATCTCTGAGCTATCACAATGCTCAGTGGTAGTATGGAGTCCACTAACATTAAGGACCTCTAGCTTGAGGTGCTGAGATAGTTCAGCATGTAAAGGCACTGACAACCTGTTTTTGTTCCTCTGGGCACATATAATTGAAGGAAAGAACCAACTCCCACAAGTTGTCCTCTAACTTTCATGTGTGTGCTATGGCATACAGGTGACCATAATCACACAGTAAGTAACATAAAACAAAACACAATAAATGAACATCTTCCAGGTGTGGTGGCCTTGCATCCCTTTAATCCCAATACTTAGGAGGCAGATGTAGTTATCTCTAAGTTCTAGCCAATCAAGCCTAGATCCTGTCTCAAAACAAAAGAGGAGTAAATCTGCACATATAGCATCTGAATGTGGTGGCATATTATTATCAATCATAGTGCTCAGGCCAAGACAAAAGATCGTGTCCAGTTCTAGATCACCCTGAGCCACAGAGTGAGCTCAAGGCTGGTCTGTGCAATATAGCACAACCTTATTATGCTCTTTAATCTTAATCTTAACTTCCTCTGACTCTTTATGGTGTCTAACTTGTGGGTGTTATGAGATCTTAGTTCCAAATGAAGCTGTTACATACTTTCTTTCTTTATTTTAGCTATTCTAGATTGCCCATGATTTTAATTGCATTCATTAAATGCACACTGCGCTGTAGAGATGGAAAGAAAAGCTCAAAATGTATTTTCTGTCATTATATAAAACAGTACAGTTCTTTTGATATGAGGTGTTTGGGTGTTTCTCCCTCATATCAAGCTAGGAGCCTTTAAATTTAACTCAGTTTTTACACTATCAGGCTGTTGTGACAGGCAAAGGGCCCAGTACCAAAGGATATCCTTCACTTTAGCTGTTAGTTACAAGTCTTTGGTTGTGACCTAAGCTCTGATAGATCAGCTATAATTGATGTTCCCATGTCCTTATTCTTAGATATGATTAACTTTGTAGACTTGCTTATGAGAGATGTAGATAAAAGACATTTATAAAGTGAGGTGTGGTCATTGAGTATGGAATCTGTCTTGGCCTCCAAGCACAAATTTGATTTTAGGCATGTGCTAGCTCATCCAAAACCCTGGTCTTTAGAGTTTTTATGGAAGATTTGTGATATGCTCATGATTCCATCATTGGCCATCAACTTAAACCTTCATCCTTGAGAAGTTGGGCTAAAAGTTCCAACTTTATAATCACATTAAAAAAAAAAAAAAATGGCTCTTAGTAGTCACCCTCCACTCTGAGCCAGGCCATTCAGAAGCAGATAGTCATCTGAACAGACTCTTAACCCGTAGGAGCTGCTAACTCACCTAGGCACTGTTTCCTGAACTAGAGTCAAAGACCAAATAGCAGACAGAACAAATAGACTTTTCTAATCCTGGTATTGGTTAGGAAAGTACAAAAGTTTTGATGCTGTATATCAAGAGCTCAGAATTGATTGTTAAGAGTACTTGCTGATGTTAAAGAGGAACAGGATTCAGTTTCGATCCTTGCGGCCTCTTCTGGCGTCTTCAGGCACTGCACACACATTGTGGAAAACTCTCACACACTTAAGATAAATAAAATATTTAAAGAAGAAGAAAACAAAAACTCAGAGTTCAAATAATTTATCTTATCATATTGTCAAATTTGTGTCAGAAATAGAGACTGTTGAATAATCTATAGTTCCTAGTTCCTAATCTCTTTAATGCTCACATTTTAATAATTAAAATATTTCATATTTATAAAATATACTGTGAAACTCTACCATTATAATAAAGCCAAGTAAAGATTAGTTTTGGATAAAAGGGTCTAGGAAGTTTGTGTTATTTATTTGTAAGATTTAAGCTGGGCGTGAACATATTCATAAAAGGAGTGAAGACCTTCAAGGATAAGTAGCGCAGATGAAGGGACAGATAAAATTCTGAGTGAATTTGAAAGAGAAAATTGGATTAAGTGATAATTCACTGGAGTCGTGATAATTGATAAACATTAGTTAATTATAGTTTCACCCTGATTTGAGCTCTTCGTTTGGGTGGGCTGGTGAGTAAGTAGATAACAGAGAGGTCTTCAGAGAGAACAATGTCATCAAATCTTATGTTTTAAGATTCTCACGGAAAGGAGATTACAGTTTGGAGTAGGAACTTAGGTAGACCCAAGGGCCATTTGAGGCATAGAACACATTGCGTTTGGTATGTGTTAAAACAAAACAAAACACAGTGGGTGAGAAAAGATATTAAGATTTGGGGCATGAGCCATTGATCCCAAAGGGATCACAAATTTTTTGCAAAAAGAAGATAATTATATTTGTATTTCAGATACTTGTTGAACCTACAGGTCAAGATGTCTGGCTGGCAACTAACTCTATAAAAGCTGTCCTGCATTTTGAAGGAAGGAATATAAAAATATGGGGTCTGTATTTTAAGAAAGTGTATAACATAAGAGATGGATTGGAGAGAAATTTAAGTGGAAAATAACTGTTCTTGTTCATTTGGACTTATGGTCTTGGTTATGTCATGTGATGCCAGTTAGATGTAGGGTAACTTTTTTGTGTCTGTCAGTTCACTTTTTAATGTGAGTATAAAAATAAATATTTGGGACAACAAAGTGCAGATGGAAAGAAAATCCATAAAAGAAATAACACTTATTCCCATTAATTGTATATGTTTTTTGTACTATGTAAATACATAGTAACTAATATTGAGCCATTGTAAAGGCACTATTGTGAACATATTAGCTAATTTAATTGCTATGTGATGTTTTAAGGTAGGTGTTATTACCCCACCTTAGAAATTAAGTTATGAGAGATTAATTTAGACTCAGACTGTGTAATTAGGAGAATATAAAGCCCTACTTCCCTAGGCTTTCATATGCTACTACCCTACCCTTTTTTTCTCATATTAAATGGTCCTAGTTATCCTTTCTGGTTAACATTCTCATTACTCAGAGCTAAAACTAAAGAGATTGATGTGATTCTTTAAAAAAGGGAAAAAAACGGGTTGGGTAGTGGTGGCTAACACCTTTAATCCCAGCACTCAAGAGGCAGATGAAGGTGGATCTCTGAGTTCGAGGCCAACCTGGTCTACAAAGGGAGTTCCAGGACTGAGAAACACTATCTCAAAAACAAAACAAGCAAAAACAAAAAAAATACATACAAAGAACAAAACAAAAATTCCTTTTCTTGCTGCTATTCATTAATGAACTTTGAGGATCCAGTTTGGTGAAAATAATGCAATGATCTTGTTCTCCTGACTTTTAATTCTGTAATTGAAACACACACACACACACACACACACAATCATATGTCTGACAAAATTATTAGCTTTTTAAACTTGAACATTATATCTTTTACCTGGATTTATATCTACTAGTTTTGGTGTAATTTAAATATACATTGTGCCTGCATATATGAACGTTATCAATAATTTTTATCTTCTGGATGTAGATGGAAAATTAACTTATTTGACCCAAAAAAGGGAAGTATCAGGATGTCAGCAAATATTGGTGGTTTTACTATTTTATAATAATAAAAATTAATCAGTTAATTAAGTTACTGCATTATGTATTAGAAATTTAGTTTCGATTTGCTAAAATGGTGATAATCCTAACAGGATATGCCTACATTTTCAGAAAGATGTACCAGATGGAGTGAAAGAGCTGTCAGAAGGTTCAGAAGAAAGCAGTGATGGTCAGTCAGATTCTCAGAGCTCTGAGAACAGCAGCAGCAGTGATGGTGGCAGCAACAAAGAGGGGAGAAAGAGCAGGTGGAAGAGGAAAGGTAATCGCCACTGCTCCAGGGCAGTGATTTATCGCTCTCCCCAGCCGTCAGCTTATTCCCTTTAAGCATAGTGCTCTGCAGTAGCTTCCTGCAGGGGTGGAGGTGGTTGTGTTTTCCTTGCCGGACACAGTGCAGCAGCTACCAGCCTCATGGACCTCTTGGACTGTGACTGAAGAATTTTCAAAATTACTTTTCTAGCTGGGTTTGGTGGCACACACCTTTAATCCCAGCATGTGGGAGGCAGAAGCAGGTGGATCTCTGGTTTTCAAAACAGGCTGGCCTCAAACTCACAGTCAAACAAACAAATCTATATCTCTATATCAGTATCTCTCTATATAGATGTCTACATACATACTTTTAGGGGCTGGGAGTTTGTTCTGTGACTAATATGCTATGTAAGCATAAAGATCTGAGTTTGGGTCCCTACCACCTATGAATATATAACACCAATAAAGGGGATGCAGGGCTATGCATTTCCTGGATCTCACTGGCCACGCAGCCTAACCAACACTATGAACTCTGAGAGGCCTTATCTCAAAAGTGTGTGTGTATGAGTATGAGTATCTGGACTTTGTAGAGTAACAAAACCAAAAACCATGAAGTTGACAGAGGTGTTGTGCTGAGAGCTGTAATAAGCATAAGGACCATAGTTCAGACCCCCAGAATATAAATGTTGGGGCAGTCAGGACAGCTGCCTGTAATCTCAGTCAGCACTTAAGCAAAGACAGGATCCCTGGTTAGCTAGACTAGCTCAAGTTGACAAGTTCAGAGTTTGGTGAGAGATCCTGCCTTAATATATATAAAGTGGAGAGTAATAAAGGAGTACACCCGACACCAGTATTTAGCCTCTGGACACATGTGACATGTACATAATAACATATACATATAAAGGGGGGGAAAAACCGTGGAGCGTGATTAAGGAAGACCCCAGTCTCTATAAGTACATTCACTGTGAGCATATCTGCACTCAGCATACAGACAGTAAATGTCCTTTTGGAGGATACTCTTAGGTCCCAGTTGGTGTAAAATATGGTGTTTCTTTGCTTTGTACTCTACATATGCACAGCTTTGCTCACATCATATTTTGTTGGTTTGTGCTTTTTCGCTTAGATCTCCGTCTCTTGAGTGCTCAATTGCAGGCTGGAAGCTACGTTTTGGTGGTACTTGTGTTTTCACAGTCAAGTTTGTCCCATGTCTCTTCTTTCTTTTGTCTGTTCTACATTTGTTAGTTGTAGTTTGTAACTTATACTGGTGTGTTTTTGTTGTTGGGTTTGTTTTTTTTTTTTTTTTTTTTTTTTTCGAGACAGGTTTTCTCTGAGTAGCTTTGAAGCCTGTCCTGACTAGCTCTTGTAGACCAGGCTGACCTCTAACTCACAAAGATCTAATTTCCTCTGCTTCCCAAGTGCTGGGAATAAAGGCATGCACCACCAACATCCAACTGTACTGGCACATTTTTATCACAGGTTCTTTTTACTTTGGAATTCTCTCTTGGTAGTGTAATTTCTAAAACTTGGGAACATGCATTTTTACAAAGACATGTATGCACATGTATCTTACAGTATACTTTGACTGCTCTAAGTAGTTTCTGATCCATCTACATTGTCTTCTGGCTAACTTCTGATCTTTTCTGCTGTCTTCATAATTTTGCCTTTCCAAGACTTCCAAAAGGGCATTGTTTCTTTCTTTCTTCCTTTCTTTCTTTCTTTCTTTCTTTCTTTCTTTCTTTCATCCATCCATTTATTTATTTATTTGATTTTTGTTTTTTAAAGACAGGGTTTCTCTGTGTAGCCCTGGGTGTCCTGGAACTAGCTCTGTAGACCAGGCTGGCCTCAAACTCACAGAGATCCGCTTGCCTCTGTCTCCCAAGTGCAGGGATTAAAGGTGTATGCCACTATTGCTTGGCATCAAGTGGGCATTGTTTTAAAAATTACTTTAAAACAATTTTTTTGAGTCTGTTCATTTACACACCTACATTCACATATGCATTGGTGCCATGACATTTGTATACAGATCAGAGGACATCTTACAGGAATTGATTCTCTCCTTCTATCCATGAGAGTATGATCACACTCAACTGGTCAAACTTGCTGGCAAGGTGTTTTCCAACCAAACATCTTCATTTGCATCAGATTGGCGTCATAATCTGTGTTGGAGATTTCTCCGTGTGTTTTCATGGCTTATGGTACATTTCCTTTTAGAACTAAACAGTATGTGCCATAATTTGTATACAGCCATTCCCCAACCAAAAGATGTATTTGTTGCGTCATGTTTTAGCAATTATAAATGAAAACTACCATGAGTTTTGTGTGTATTACTGTGGGCATATCTTGTCTCTGTGTAAATTCACAGGAGTGTGACTTCTGGATTATGATGAAAGTATGTTGTTTTGTAAGAAGCTGCCACACTGCTGCAGTGAATGGCAGTTGCTGTTGCTTTATATCCTTACCAGCAGTTTATGTTATCTATCAGTCTTCTAGATTTTGGTCATTCTAATAGGTGCATATCAGTATATCACTGTTGTAATTTGTATTACATATTGATTGCATATGATGTAGAAGTCTTTCTGCATGCTTATTTTCCATTTGAATATGTTCTTTGGTGAGAAGTGTGCCCTGTTTCTTGGACCATTCTTGTTAAAGTTAGGATGTCAGGTTTTTTGTTTTGTATTTTTATAATTGGCCTTCAGGAGTTCTTTGTTTATTTTCAATAGCACTCTCCTTTTCTTTTAAGATTTATTTTTATTTTATGTGTATGTAAGTTTTGTCTGGGTGTATGTCTGTATCATGTGCATACCTGGTGCCCCACAGATGCCAGAAGAGGGCATTGGATCCCCTGAGACTGGAGTTATGGATGGTTATGAGCCACCATTGTGGGTGCTGGGAAATGAATCTGGGTCATCTGCAAGAGCAGCCAGTTCTCTTTACTGCTGAGCCAGCTCTCTAGCCGGGCATTATAGTCTTTTATTTGGTAAGTTTTTTTCTATATATTTCCTCAAAAACTATAGTTCCCTCTGTCCCCCTTGGTAGTTTCCCCCTCTCCAAATGTGGTATTTATTTATTTATTTATCTATCTATTTATTTATTTATTTTTATGTGTGTGAACGAGTACATGCTCACACATGCCACGGTGTAGAAGTCAAAAGACAGCTTTCAGGAGTTGGACTGCTTACACCTTGTTTTGTGGTAGAATCTCTTATTTCTGCTGTTCCCCTGCAGCTTCTGGGCAGTACCTCTGTTTTTACCTCCCGTTTTGCCTTAGGAACACTGGACTGTGTGTATGTAAGTGTTCTCAGAGCTGTTTTTTTGTTTTTAATGAGTCTCAGAGATCTGAACTTCAAAAACTTGGTTTTTTGGAAAGCACCTGTACCAATTGAGCCATCTCCCCAGGCCTGGCTCTGGCAGATTCTTTTTACAAAGCAGAAGTTTTTAATTTGAATGTAGTCCAGTTTATCAGTCCTTTGTTCTGTGATATTAAGACTTTGTTAATTGTATCTAAAAGTGATGACAAAGCCCAGGCTTGCCTATATTTCTTCTGTATCTTCTAGAAATTTTATAATCTTGTTTAATATTTAAGTCTGTGATTAATTTTAATTAAAAAAATTTAGAATGAGTATGTGTATGCTGTGTGTGTGGAGGGCAGACTGTGAGAAAGAGACTTGTTGATATGGGATTTCTATCATGTGAAGCTCATAGGACTTTTTCAGTCCTTCACCTGTTTTGAGGCTTGAACTCAGATCACCCCTACTTGCTGAGCCATCTTACTGACCTCATTTGAGGTCATATTGTTGTGCTAAGTCTGCTTCTTGCAGTGTGGGTCCAGTTAGCTGGGTATAGTGGTGCACACCTTTAGTCCCAGCATTCAGGAGACAGATGCACACAGATATGAATTCAAGGCAGCCAGAGCTACATAATGAGGTCTTTTTTACGTCAAGAGAAAAAAATAAATACAAGTTTTATTTATTTATTTATTTTAAATTTTCTAGAGTTTTCCTTGATTTATTCTCAGCTTTGACCACCATAGAAGATTCTTACGATTGCTAATTTGCAATACTTCTCTAACTCTGCCTTCCAAACTTGGAGCACCTGCTGTTCTCAGCTCTTATTACTGGGTAAAGAATGTTCATACTACTAGCAAACACTAGATGTAGTCTACCTATCTTTTGTAGCTATCCAAAGACATGTAAGGAATAGTAGTTACATTATAGCACTTTCCCTGGAAGGATTTCCTGTTTATGAATAACATTTTATCATCTATTCCTGTTGATTTTTGTTAAATTCTGTTTGAAGAAGGAACATTTTTTAAAAAATCCTCTTATTAAATTTTGGATGGACTTCCCTTATGGGGATATAGATTTTCCTGGGTAGAGCAGACATTCTGTTTTCTCCAGTTTGAATATCTTCTAAATTTGAGTGATAAGTATACTGCCTTAAACTTTTAAGTTGTGCTTCCTGTATCCATAGACTTGTAAATTAGCTACCTTGGGAACTGCTGATATGCCATATCAGAAAAATAGGTCCGTCCCTTCTCATCTCCAGTGTAATGATTGCGCTACTCTGGAGAGCATGGCAATAATTTATCAACTTGTTTATGTTCTCTGATATAGCCACTACACACACAATTCAAGACAGCTAATCAGACAACCTGAGTTTAAGTTACAAATTCATTGGAGAAAGCACCTAGACTCCCTCTGTTGCAAATACTTGACGGATCATTTCAGAATAATCCCTAGAGGATGAACAGCAGCTGTAGCCCCAGAATCTTTTATTCTGCAGATTCACTATGTAGCCCTGGCTGTCCTGGAACTCCCTCTGTAGACCAGGCTGATCTCGAACTCTCAGAGATCTGCCTGCCTCTGCCCTTGAGTGCTAGGATTAAAGGCTGGGCCACCACCACCCAGCTAATCTATAGATTTGGGAAGGATAAAGCTGCAAGTGAAAGGCACTTTGTCTTTCCTGCACTTCTCTCCAGCTTGGACCTTTCTCTGTAGTTTGAAAATTGTAGAACAAAGCCAAGTCATCAGGCAAGGGAAATAACTAGCAAGATTCATATTTTCTAGATAGCATTCTAAACAAGGAGATCAACCTTAAAGGTGTCCAGTCTAAACTGGGAATGGTAATCATTGTCTTGGAGCATTTTACTTGGGAGTGTAGTGCTCACAGGTTCTCATGTTGCCCAGTGTAGTCAGGAACTGTTTAGCCAGAACTGGCTGTGCATTCCTAGCTTCCTTGCTTCTGTCTCCCAAGTGCTGGGGTAACAAGCAGGTTACCACATCTGAGTTTATTCTTGGTTTTTTTTTTTTTTTTTTTTTTTTTTTGAGACAAGGTGTTGTTGTATAGGTATCACTGTATAGTCCTGCCTGGCCTTGAACTTGCTAAATAGAGATCCATATGCCTGGTTCATTCTTTTAAGAGTCACATGTGCAGGGGCTGGGTGATGATGGCTTAGCAGTTAAGAACACTTGCTCCTCTTGCAGAAGATCTGGGTTTATTTTCCAGCACTCACATGGCAGCTCAAAACCTTCTGTAAGATCAGTAGGGAACCCAGTGTCCCTTTCTGGCCTCTGTAGGTACTAGGTATCACACAGTATACATGTGTACATGGAGGCAAAATACTCATTCATGTAAAATAAAGGTGTGGGGTTTGTTTGTTTTTTAATAAATTAAAAAAAACTACACATGGTGCAATAGCTCTTTGAATAGTGGCTCTTGCTAGTGCTTTTGTCTGTTAATGGCCATGTCAAAAAATTTGAGGTAAATTCAGTGTGATACAGAAGTATTTTAATAAT
The DNA here is from genome assembly GCF_943737965.1 of Phodopus roborovskii. NCBI lineage: Eukaryota > Metazoa > Chordata > Mammalia > Rodentia > Cricetidae > Phodopus > Phodopus roborovskii. Next base: position 11,783,425 of record NW_026126408.1, on the reverse strand, counting down.
AATAAAATTTTGTTGTCAGTAGCTCCATAGGCAAATGTGACTATATCACATTACTCTACATTCTACATAATAATAAGCGTTAACTAGATAATAACAAATTCAGCATTGCTTTTGATCTGCCTTTGATTTCTCTTCTAGAAATAAGTACAGTATTGGCTGCTTCTCTGTGAATTATAGTATGATGAGATATTCTCTGAAGTTACCTAATGAGGTGTACATGTAACTCATGTTTACTTGAGTAGCTCTGATATTGTCAAAAAATGGACAAGTGATATGTAAATGCTGAGCTAGCAGTAATATGGAACAGTTTCTCATGTCATCTAACTTTATTCATTTTGAATCATTCCTAGTATAATATCCTTAAAATGTTAAGTATGTGTTACATATTTATGACCGTCTACACTCCTGTGGAAATCAATGTGGCAGGCCTGTAGCCTAATAGGAATAGCTACATCACTCAACAAGGCAGTTCCAAGCTTGGCTGAGGCAGGACTTTGTGTTGGAATGCTTCCTGGGCTACCACACATGACTGTCCAAAAAAAAAATACTGGAGGATTGGCTCAGCAGATACACTTGCAGCTAAGCTTCATCATGACCTGAGTTTGCACCTTGGAACCCACATTGTAGAAAGAGAGTGCTGACTCCCAAAGGCTGTCCTCTGACTTCCACAGATATGCTTCCACACAACAGCTTAGCAAGGCAGTTCTAAGCAGAATGAGTTGGCACACATCCTAGCTCCTAGCAGTCGGCAGGTGGAAGCAGGAGTGTTGCAGCAAGTTCAAGGTTAACCTGGTCTACAATGTGAGTTCTAGGCCACTCATCACCATGCAATGAAACACATTCTGAAAAGGTTGTTTTTTGGTTTTTCGAGACAGGGTTTCTCTGTGTAGCTTTGGAGCCTATCCTGGCACTTGTTCTGTAGACCAGACTGGCCTCGAACTCATAGATATCCACCTGCTTCTGCCTCCCAAGTGCTGGGATTAAAGGCACGAGCCACCACCACCTGGCTAATTTTGAAAAGATTTTAAACACAAAAATATTGAAGGTACTTAAGAATAAAGCAAACTAATCGTGGCAAATATTGAAAAGACAGTTCTACTTAAGAATAAAGCAAATTAATCGTGGCTGTTCATTTTCCTTATTTAGGACTTTTGCTCTCAGTTTGACATCACTATTTCAACTGCATTATAAGACAGGAAGAACATTGAGATAGTATCAAAACCCACTTCCTTTTTATGTGCAAAAATATAGAGCTCTGACAGCAAAACTGATACTTTTAGTTGAAAATTGATAGAAACTCTTGATATATGTACACCTTTCAGGCAAATAGGAACAGATTAGAACTCGGTCTAATATTGAATCTAGCTAATTTCTTTATATGTAATGTAAAGGAAATTCCCAGTTTGTAGTTTCAGTTCTTAGTTTTCAGACAGGAAGCATGTTCAGAGACGAGCTTAATGGAATTTCAAGTCAAGGTAAGGTGGAATAATGTCAGTAAACTATTAGTCAAATCATCGATCTCTGTAATGTTTTATGGTCATAGCTAAGGGAAAGCTCTGTCTTTTCCCCAAAATACTATACTATACTATACTATACTATACTATACTATACTATACTATACTATACTATTACTATTACTATGAAACAGCTGCATGGATAGTTACTTTGTTTTGTCGTTCCCCCCTGGAGACAGGCTCTCTTTGTGTAGCCCTGACTGTACTGGAACTCATGTAAACCAGACTGGCCTTGAACTGCCTCTGCCTCCTGGGTGCTGGAATTTAAGATGCTGCATAGATACAGTTTTTATCTTGTTATAAGAAAAAGTTGTGAGATTTGGTTTGCTATTGCTATTTTTTTAAGAAAAAAAAAATGAGTCCTTTTCATTGTAAGGAATCCCTTTTTCCCTAGGGCACATGATTGTTAGCCTTCTAGCATTTTTATATATGGAAAGTTACTCAGTGGGAAAAATTGGGTTGTTTCAAATGTATCCTGGAAATGAAACTTTTGGCAAAGTTAACTTAGGTTGAAAGACTTCTGGGTGATACTCTTATTGATAGTGGCTGAGGTGAAGGTTTGGGCACAGCCTGTGTTAAACATGGCTGCACTATTAGGTAAAGGAAAGTTCCTGTCTCCCAAGTGATAGAATTAAAGGTGTATGCTACCACACCAGGCTTGATTTTTTTTTTTTTTTAATTTAAACATTTCAAATTTATGTTTCAAATATCTGTAAGTTGATAGTAATACTTTAAAAACTTATAAAGTGGTGGTGGTGGTACACACCTTTAATCCCAAACACTTGCTGGGACAATCTGGCCTACAAAGCAAGTGCCAGGACAGCCAGGGCTTCACAGAGAAACCCTGTCTCAAAATCAAACAAACAAACAAACAAAAAACTTTACTATTTTGTTCCTGAAGCAGCAAATTACCACGAACTGTGTGGCTTAAGAAACACAAATTTGTTTTCTCACAGTTCTAAAAGGCCAGAGTTCATAAGCCCATGTGTCAGCAAGGTTTCTTTATCTCCAGATGCAGTCAGAGACTCCTCTGGCCCTTTCTTACTTCCTGAAATGGCTAACATAATAACTGCATTGTGGCCACTTTATTCTAACCCTGGCCTTTTCTTCACCTACTTTGAATCTGCCTTCACTATGTAGCTTATAAAAATACTTTGTTGTGTGGGGTGTTGTGGCAAATAACTTAATACCAACACTTGGAAGTTAGAGGCAGGGGTTGTCTGTGAGTTCAATGCCAGCTAGGACTATAATTGAGATCTTATCTTGAAAAATAAAAAAAATATTTTGTTAAGACTAACTTGCATAATCTCGATAATCTAATCACAAGATACCTAACCCTTTCACCAATAAAGCAACTTCTTCATTACTCTAAAAATAAGACTCAGATCTTGCTTTTGTTCCATACTAGCTTTGTAGTTTTTCTAAAGCTACTTCAGTTTTTTGATATGTAAATATAGGGATTGACAACATACATAGCAGCCAATATGTATCTTTGTATTATTTTATTTGTACAAAAAAATGTAATCATGCAAACCTAGTTAGTTAGATTAAGTTATATCTGGAAATAGAATTTCAGGAGTTTGGAATAGAGAGTGTAAAACTTTCATTAGAAAAGAGAAGAGTTGATCAAAATCTCATTAAATAAACTTAGTATAGTTTTAGGTACATAGAGAGATTTGCTTTTTCTTACTAAGTTGTAGAAGGGAATATTGAGAGAGGTTTCTCAGCGTATGTTTAAGTCTTGTTTGCACTTTGAAGTTCTGAGATGTTAGCATTTAAAGAGAAGATTGTTTTAACTTTCATAGTTGTTGAGACTAGAGCTTAATATAATTTCAGCCCTTATTGGTGGGTTTGATATATTTGAGTTGGTTTAGTGATAGGTTTGTGCTTTGTATGTTAAAAAAGATATTTGCCTTAAGAAAGAACCTTTCAAGTAACATGTCTTGATTATTACAGATAGCTTTATTATCTTTTTAAAACAATGAAGTATGATTCTTGGATTCTTTAGTAGGGCTGTTGTGAATGTTTGCTGTTTATAACCAGGCAGTTTTTAGGAGAAATGAGAAAATGTATATTATGAAATTTTTGCAAGGCTTTAGCAAAAAAAGTTTAATCTTGTATTTTCATATGTTCTGTGTAATATCATTGACCAAATAAAAAAGACAATACATACTGACAGTATATAGAGAAAGTGGAACCCTCTTGCATTCCTAGTGGAATTGTTATTATTTTGTAAAACTGTATGCTGCCTCTGCCTCCTGAGTTCTGGGATTAAAGGCATATGCCATCACCCCCGAGCCTTTTTTTCTTTTCTTTTCTTTTTTTTTTTTTGTGGTAGATTATAGGTGTTTTATTTTCCTGTTTTGTTTTTGCTTCAAGCTGATTGTATATCAGTTCCTTCCCATATATATAAACATGACATTTATGAAGATGAGGATACAGAGCCAAAGTTAAATTAGGACATTTAAGAGGACAGTGGCAGCCTGGCGGTGGTGGTGCATGCCTTTTGTCCCACTACTTGGAAGGCAGAGGCAGCTGGATCTCTGTGAGTTCAAGACCAACCTGGTCTACAAGAGTTAGTTCCAGGACAGTCTTCAAAGCTACACAGAGAAACCTTGTCTTGAAAAACCAAACAAAAATAAAAAAGAGGACAGTGGCATGTTATACATCAGGCATTGTGTAATTCATTATATATATCTTATTTTTCTGTCAGTTACCTAGCAGCATATCATGTGTCTTAAACCTTCTTGGTCTTAACCATGCAATATCATTTTGCTATAATTCTTTCAGGTCAAATTAAGAAGACATTAGGCAACATCTATTTTTCAGGAGTCATCTTTAGGTTGTTTCTCAAATTGAACTTCCTTGTTCTTACATGAGATGTCTGAACCAACAAAATTTTTATCTTCTTAACTAGCATATTCATTGGGCTTGTAGAAGACATGAATTTGGCTCCCAGTATCCACGTTGGCCAGCTCACAGTGTGTGTAACTCCATCACTAGAGGATCTGATGATCTCTTTTGGCCTCCATGGACACTGTCCTCATAGGTACCCACATACACACACACGGACACTGTCCTCATATGTGTACACAGGCACAAAACCTTAACCGCTTTTTAAAAAAGAGGGCTGGAGAGATGCCTCAGTAGAGTACTGGCTGCTCTTCCAAAGAACCCAGGTTTGATAACAAGCACCCCCATGGCACGTCACAACTATCTCTAACCTCATTCCAAGGCATGCTACATCCTCTTCTGTTCTCTATGAGCACCAGACATTTAAAAATAAGATTTAAAATGTACTTATATAGTGTTAAACATTATAGTGCATAAAGATATGCCTGCCATGACTTCAGTGTATTTAATAGAGAGGTCTTCAAAGTCCCTCTTGTACAGATAAGCCTAAAGCTCGTGACATGAGGGAAGGAATGATATGGTTATAACAGTGGAAGAACTTTGAAGTGCAAATGGCCTTATTGTCTTTTCACAACTTTGCACCATGTTGGATTGTTATTATTCACCTTCAAATTACCTTAAGACCATAGATCGGACAGAGAGCCTTGGGACCTTATTCTAAGTTCTAATTTGGTAACATTTATACATGACTTCCTGCTCCTTTAATCACTCTAATATATTAAACAATGAGAAGTAATATATACTAATACTCGCCCCTTCCCCGTCCTATCATTCTACACTAGAACTTTCTGAGGAAATAAAGTGAAAAGGGAGACTGTTTGCAGGACAACTCCAAAGAGAAGATCCTTCCCTAAAGTGTTTGGTCACAGTTCTTAACAGGTAGCAGCATATGATCTGGGGAAGGAATGGTGCTTGATATCAACTCTGATAACACATTTCTTCCTTGTCAATTTTCCCTAGTATCGTCTAGACTGTCACAGCCATCATCTCCCCAATCAGGCTGTCCATCTCCCACCATTCCAGCAAATAAAGTCATTTCTCCATCACAGAAGCACAGCAAAAAGGCATTAAAGCAGGTAAGCATTAAGTCTGTTTATCAGGAGAATAATCCCTCCAATTAAAAGTAATTATGAAAGTCAGGGCTGTCACAGAGAAGGTGTTTGTGTGAGCATGTGTGCATGTGCGTGTGTGTGATGACCATGTTTATATATACATGTTTCCATGTCTATGGGAGACAGATATGGGTGAATGTTCATGTCTCCATACTTTATATCCATGAGTATTTATGTGTATATATGTTTCCATGTCTGTGGACACACTGATGTTGGTGCATGTTCATGTCTCTATGCTTTATGTCTCTGAGCATGTGTGTATATACATTTTTCCATGACTATGGAAACACAAATGTGGCTATGTGTTCATGTCTTCACATCTTATATCCAAATTTATAAGATTTGTAAGAGGGAATTTTTTGTTTGTTTGAGAACTCTTTGATTTTGTGTGGTGTGTCTGTGTATGTCTATGCCTTTGCATACAAGGGAGGTCAGAACAACTTTTGGGAGTCACTTCTCTTCTTCCACTGTATGATTCATAGGTACCCAACTCTGATATCTGAGCCATCTATTTCAAATGGCCCTCTTTCTTTTGAAATGGTCATTCTAAATAATATCATCTTAACTCTATTAATTAACAACCTCTTAGGAATAAAAATGACACAAAACCAGGTGGTAGTGGTTCCCAATTGCCTGTAATCCCAGCACTCAGGAGGCAGAGTGTGGTGGGTCTCTGTGTTTGAGACTAGCCTGGTCTACAAGAGTGAGTTCCAGGACAGCTAGGAGAAAAAAAAAGAAAAGAAAAAAAAGGGGGTGGGGAAGACTATCATTTGGGCAAGTGTCTTCATTCTTACTAAAGGTAATTCAAATACTTATTAAAATGAACCATCTGTGAAGTATAAATAATACAAATATTTGCCGTTTTTTTCCCATAGAATCAATGCATATTGAACTCATACTGGTACATCGCTTAGAATTCTGTTTTCAGCAATGATAAAAGTGTGTAATTGTCTAATTAGAAGAATGTAAATTTCTTTCCTTACTGCTGACTTTTAAGTTCTTGGGGGGGGGACAAAAAAATCTAATAATTTTTCCTTACAAAGCTATGTGTAATGGAATAATCTTGGCCTCCCCCCAAAGCTCCCAAATTCTATAGGTCATTTAGGCCTTGTGTCAGTTTTGTTAAATTTAGGGTCTTGTTTGTATTGAATAGATATCAGAATAAGTTCTCACCATAACTGATGTCACTCACTGAAAACCAGTTTGCTTATTTCTCACTGCCAGTTTTTCTTTATAGGCCCTAAAGCAGCAACAACAGAAGAAGCAGCAGCAGCAATGCAGGCCAAGCATGTCCATCTCCAATCAACACCTCTCTCTCAAGTCCGTCAAAGCAGCCAGTGACAGTCTACCTGCCAAACCTGGTAGGCAGTTTGAGTATTCGTCTCTCCCCAATGGGATTTTCTGTTTCTGAGCATATTTCTACTTTTGATGTTGTAAATTTTTATACTGTATTGTTTATTTTTAAATTGCTATGATACTAGCATAATCTTTCTGCTGCTACAAAACTGATTTAAATCCTAGAATAAGGTGTGATGGTGGTGGTACATGCCTTTAATCTCAACACTGAGAGGCAGAGTCAAGCAGATCAAGGCTAGCCTGATCTATATAGAGCTAGCTCTAGGACCACCAAGGCTACATCAAAACCCAGTCTCTAAAAACAAAACAAAAAGCAAAACAACAACAAAACCCTAGGATAAATAGAAAACATTTTAATATAAAATTACCATGTACTTGATAAAGTGAAGGCATAACATTTGGAAGCCTATATTAATTTTATAAAACTGTTGTTTCTAAGGTCAAAGTGACCTGTGTATCTGTGTAGCAGATGCATACGTTTGTGTGTGTGCATGTTGAGGTCAGAAGACAGCCTCTTGTCATTCCCCTGTACTATCTATCCTCTGGTGGTTTTGTTTTTTGTATTATTTTGGACAAGTCTCACTCACTGACCTGTGACTTGAGGTTCCGCCTAAACTGGCTGACCAGCAAACTTTAGGAATCCTCCTGTCTCTGCTTCCTGCACTGGGATTATATGTTTGCTATACTTACTTTGGCTCTTTATGTGGTTTCTGAGGATCAAACTTAGGTCCTAGCAAACTTATGCAACAAGTACTTTTTTTGACTTCACCATCTATGCAGCCCTAAAGTGAGCTCTTTACCAGTGTTCTCATTTAAAATATGAAGATGGGGCTGGATAGGTGGCTCAGTCAATAAGACTATGTACTGGTCTGATTCTATCTTCTGGTATCTGTGGGCACTGGGCATACAGGTGGGGGAGTAGCATACATACTGGAAAATGTTCATACACATAACATCAAAATAAATCTTGAAATGGAAAGTGAAATATATATACTCTTTAGTTTTAATTGGATATGTTTCATGGACTTTATTTGTTGTTGCTTGTTTTGTTTTTTGCTTTATTTTGCCACAGACTTTGTTTTTCATTATGAATACCATAAGTGATTCTAGGAAGTGCCATAAAAGTCAAAGGTCTGAGTCTTACACATCTTTTCATTTTTGTTAGAAAAAATATTTATCATTGGAGATAAATAATGTGAGAGAAGATGTAAGGGATTTTATTTTACAAAGCTTTCAAGAGACCTACATTTCTTCATTTATAACTTTTGTAGTTGCCATGAAATACTGATTTGACTTGAATAATATTTTGATATTTTTATTTTATTTTTTTAAGTTATTGTATTTATTGGAATCTGGGGAGCAACATGTGGAAGTCTGGGAGTCAGCTTTCTCCTGCCATAAATCAGGCTGTCAGGGTTGGTACAGCTAGCTTCTTGCTAACTCCTTGTTTATGTATGAATCTCGGTATCACCCATCTTCACATTTTTCCCTTAGCCCTATGGGAAGGAAAGCAATCCGATGGACAGTCAAGCATTCCCCAGAACTCAAACTCCAGCTTTTCTTCCTCAGTGAAAGTGGACAATTCTCTTCTAGGATTGGGGAAGAAGTCTTTCCAGAGGTCTGACAGACTCCACACAAGTAAGTTAGTTTTCAGTGCAACGACGTGTACACAGTGTGCTTAAAATTGTCAGCTACTGGCTTGAGTTTAATGTATAACTTGAAATTTATTTTAAAAAGCCAGATGCCCTCCCTCCCTTCTTTAACAAAAATCAGATGTCTTCTGTAAGGGTTTATGTCTGGGTCTTCAGTTTGATCCCATTGATCATTATGTCTGTTTTTATGCCAATACCCTTCTGTTTTTATTACTGTAGCTTTGAGATCATGAATGGTGAGACCTCCTTCAGTTCTTTTACCATTCGGGATTGTGTAGCAACCCTAGGTTTTTTGTGTTTTCATAAAAAATTGAGAATTGTTCTTTCAAGATTTGGGAAAATTTTTGATCATGATTGCATTGAATCTATAGACGGCCATTTTTACTATATTAAACCTACTGATCTATGAGCATGGAGGAATCTTTCCATCTTCTGAAATCTTCAGTTTCTTTCTTCAAAGACTTGAAGTTTGTTTTTTGTTTTTGCTCCTTTTGTTTTGCTTTGTTTTTTGTGTTTTTAAGACAGGGTTTCTCTGTATTGTTTTGGAGCCTGTCCTGGAACTTGCTTTGTAGACCAGGCTGGCCTTGAAGTCACAGAGATTCTCCTGCCTCTGCCTCCTGAGTACTGGGATAAAAGGCATGTGCCACCAATGCCCGGCAGACTTGAAGTTTTTAATCATGCCATTTGATATGGATTGTATTTATTATTTGTTTGCCATTTGATATGGGTTATACTTATTATTTGTTTGTTGGTTTTTTTTCTTTTTTTTTTTTTTTGGACAGGATTTCTCTGTGACTTTCTGCCTGTCTCCTCAGTGTTGGGATTACAAGCATGTACCTTCACATCTGGCTTGGATTTTCTCTTTAAAAATCTTCAATGGCCTCTGTGTGTTATGATTATGCTTGTATACATGTTGTGAGCATGTGTATATCACAGTGTCTATATGGAGGTCAGAAGAAAGTTTCAAGTGTTGGTCCATACCATGTAAATTGTTTAAGGCAGGGCTCTCTCCTCATTTATTCATTTGAGACTTTTATATATAAATGCAATCTATTTTGATTTTTGTCTATTCCTGCTTATTCCCCAGGTTTCCCTTGATCACCCTTTAACATTTCTTCCTCCCAATTTTATGCCTTTTTTTCTTTTTAATAACCCATCAAGTCTAATTAGTGCTAAAGCAAGGTCTCTGCTGTTTGCAAACACAGATTAGCTGGCCAGTAAGCTTCCTGTCTTTACTGCCCATCTTGCTATAGTAGCCATGGGATTATAGACACATTACCACATCCAGCTTTTAAATAGGTTCTGGAGATTCCAATTGAGGTACTTATGTTTACAATGTTTACATGTCAGGTGTTTTTGCCCATGGTGCCATCTCCTCAGCCAGACTTTCTGTTTCAAAATATTTTTTTATGTGTATACATGTTTGTGTGAGTTTATAGGCATCAGTGGCATGCAGATACCTACCAAGGTCAGAAGGCAGCCTTAGTTCCCCTGGAACTGTAGTTACATGGAGTTGTGCGCCACAGGATGTTGGGGACCAAACCCAAATCCTCTGCACAAGCAGTTAGTGTTCTTAACCACTGAGCTATCTATCCAGCTCCAGTTTTCTATTAAATAAAAAACAAGTATTCTGTATATGTGTCATTTGTCATTTCTCATCAACTTGTTTAATTGAAGGAGAAAGGTATCTATTAGTTAATGATGAACAATTTACTTTTAGAGTTCTATTTTTGTAGATTATATTTTTATTCATTGTAAATAAGCAAAATTTCTTTCTTTTTTTTAATCTTTATTTTGTGTGCATTGGTGTTTTGCCTGTATGTTCATCTGTGTGAGGATGGTGAATCCTGGAGTTAGACAGTTGTGAGCTGCCATGTGGATGCTGGGAATTGAACCCCAGTCCTCAGGAAGAGGGTTAGTGCCCTTAACTGCTGAGCCATGTTTCCAGCCAGAAGATATTCCTAATATCTTTAACTCTGACTTCCGAGTTTAGTGTTTAATTTCTTCCTCTCTTCCTCCCTTCCTTCCTCCCTCCTTTCTTCCCTTCCTTCCTTCTTTCCTTTTGTTTTTACTTGAGGTACTGCATGACAAGTTATGGTTATGAACAAAACTGTGAAAGGAGAGTCAAATGGTAAATTATTATTTTCAACATTTCGTAGGACAAATGAAAAGGACTAAGTGTGCTGACATTGATGTTGAGACACCCGACTCCATTCTGGTTAATACTAATCTTCGAGCGCTGATTAACAAGCACACCTTTTCAGTTCTCCCTGGAGACTGCCAACAGCGCCTGCTTTTACTGCTTCCAGAGGTGGATCGACAGGTGGGTAATGTCACACATGAGTGATTTTCTCACTGAATGAGGCTTCTGGCATTCATCACCTTTAGAACTTAATATGGTTTTGTTTTCTTAAGATAATATCTCATGTATTCTAGGCAGCACTTAAATTTACTATGTAGCTAAAGATGTCCTACACTCTTAGGTTTACTTCTGAGTTTGGGGTTACAGACATATGTCACCATGTATTTGTATCTGTGTTGCTAGAAATAAAATCCAGGGCTTTATGTGTATTAGGCAAACACTCAGCTGAGTTACATGCCTAATTCTCAAATTTTTTAAAGGATCTTTTTATGTATTCCTATAAACGTGTGGTATTGTTGTGTGATTTTTTTTTCCTTTGGAAAGCTATGAAGACACATACCAGATAAAGTACCACCAATCAACAAAAGAAAAACCAAAACAAAAAACATGATGAAAGGAAGGCATTTTCCTTATTATGTAGTAACAGACTATCTTCCCTTGTTTAAAGGAAGATATTCTCAAGGTAAACTGCACAAATCATTATGGCTAATTGACTACAAAGTACAAATGAAGTATTTCTTGTTCTGAATGAAATATTTTTCTTTTTGTTTTGTTTTTGAGACAGGGTTTCTGTTTGTAGCCCTGACTCTCCTGGAACTTGTTCTGTAGATCAAGCTGGTTTCAAACTCAGATCCTCAAGTGTCAGAAAAAAAAAGTCTCTTTCTGAGACTTGCTTTGATAGCAGTTTCTTAGTGCTGTAATCAGCATACATGAGTAGTCCTTTTGGATAATTGAGTGAATTGGGTATTCTTCTAGCAATAGGGTCTAAAGGAGAGCTGTTCCTGGTGACTGCAGTCTCTGCTTCCAAGAAGGAAAAAAGTTACCTTGGAGGACACTCATGCAGTTAATTCTTGATAGAGGGTGGGTACCCATCCAGTTGATAGAAGAAATTAGGAGATTGAAGTCTCAGCCCATTCATTCATTCATTCACTTATTTGTTTGTTTATTTATTTATTGGGGGGGTGGGTCAGTGTTTCTCTATAGCTTTGGAGCCTGTCCCTGAAACTTGCTTTGTAGACCAGACTGGCTTGTAACTCACAGAGATTGAGCTTTCTCTGCCTTCTGAGTGCTGGGATTCTGGAATTAAAGATGGTGTGAGCCACCACTGCCTGGCTCCAGCATGGTTTGGCTGCTCTCTTCCGCTATGTGTCTGTATGTTTTGTGTTATTCCCACCCTCCAAGTGGAAGTGTTGGCAGAATAGTAAGCTAGAAATAATATATGAAGCATAACTAATAGCCTATTTGTGCAGTTCCAATGCTGTTTTCTGAGAAGCATTGATGAACCTTTCTACCTTCTGATACAAGATTGCCACATGTAGTTTATTGTGGTAATGGGGTTAAAGATATTCTTTAATTTTATGAGTGTTTTGCTTACATGTATGTGTATGTGCAATATATGTGAGGGTGATACCTGAGGTGACCAGAAGAGGACCCTGCATCTCCTGGAAGTAAGTGTGTGTGTGTGTGTGTGTGTGTGTGTGTGTGTGTGTGTGTGTGTGTGTGTGTGTTTCTCCCCCAGACAGGGTTTCTCTGTCGAATAACTCTGGCTGTCCTGGAACTCACTCTGTAGGCCAGGCTGGCCTTCAACTCAGAGATCCTCCTACCTCTGCCTCCCCGGTGCTGGAATTAAAAGTGTATGGCTGCACACACCCCATCATCCCCGGCGCCTAGTGTTGTTTTAATAAAACTGACCCTAATAGTTTTCTAGTTGAGATTCCCACAAATGGCAGTCCTACAGGGTTTTGTTGTTGTTGTTGTTTATTTGTTTGTGTCTTTTTCAGTAGGAAGCTAGTTGGCCAATATTTGAGATGTGGATATGATTAGCAATGAGAGCAATACTGAGAAGACACAGTTTTAATTACCTTAAATTACCATGTGTTCAATGTGGATAATGTTCCTGTTGAAAATACTCTAAACAATTTTTGTTGTTGTTGTTATTTTGTTTGTTTTTGGTCTTTCAAGACGGTTTCTTTGTGTAGCTTTGGAGCCTGTCCTAGAACTAGTTCTATAGACCAGACTGGCCCTGAACTCACAGAGATATGCCTGCCCCTGCCTCTCAGTTAAAGTCATGGGCCACCACCACCAGGCTTATGAACAAAGTATTTTTGAACATGATATGAGTGGCACTTTTTTAAAGAGTATTTTAAATAAGAGTTAATTTTTATTTAAAGATAGAAAAATTCAGATCTTTAGATGTATAGTTTTTTTAAAAAAATTTTTTTTTCCATTTAAAATTTTCTAATGTCCTGTGGTTTAGTGGGTAAAAGGAGTTGCCATTAGGACTGACAACCTGAGTTCAACCCTAGTACTCAGCATTGTGAAGAGAGCAAGCTAACTCATACAAGCTCTGACCATACAATGGCCATACAGATGCCATTGCACAAGCTGGGTGAGCACACATACAACCAATGTAATGAAGTCTGTCCTGTGCTTTGCTCTCTATCCTGAAGATGCATCCCCAGCTCCCAGAAAAAGAATTGAAACCTTGTGGCAAAGCATCATAAATGAACTCAGTACACATGTGAGGGGAAATACAACATCAGTAACCATAACTGTATGTGAACATGTCTCACAGTTTGATAAAAATAGCAGCCTAAGAATATAATGGAAACTGACACTTCTCAAGACCACCACAGACCTCCATGTTTAACAACAATGCAGCAATAGCAATCAACACAGGGGTCAGGAAATCATCTACCATTTCACATGTATGCAGTTGACAAAAATTAATTACATGTTGATTGGCAAGGAAAAGGGTATTATATGCTCATATATTGTTTTTAGCTTCAGCCTTTTCAGAAAGTAGTATAACAATATTTGCTTACGCACTAATCCGTGTTTTGTATTTCGATCTAGGAACTCAATCAAATAAAGTCCCTGCATGGCGTGCTGGTGAGCACCTTTAATCCCAGCACTTAGTAGGCAGAGGCAAGCAGATCTCTGTGAGTTTGAGGACAGCTTGACTGATACACAGAGAAACCCTGTCTTGAATCCCCTCCCCCCACCCCCCTCACCCCCCAAAAAACTCTATAAAACAATAAAAGTCCTGGTGCATCCATCTCTGCCGGGATATTTGTTGCAGCTTTATTGATTATGGGAAGACATTGCTAACAAAGTACATGTTTATCATTAGTAAACATGTTTACCATTATTTGATGAAATAATATGCAGCAATTTCAGAGATGCTACATATATGCCAGTTGACTTGAATAGATTTTCACAATGTATTCTATGAGAAAACTAAAGTCACAGTGTGTTATATATAATTTGGTTCCAATTCTGTAAAGAAAGTAATAAACTCTGTTAAGAAAATACACACGGATTTATGTATCATTCAATGAGCATTATTTTTCCATCCTTGTGGAATGGAACTGAAAACAGTGGAAAAGAGATATATGGGGGAGGGGTTTGTTTTGTTTTTAAAGGAGAAAATGGTATTATGGTTTAAAGAAAACAGTTAAAAAAAAAAAAGAGCTAGCCATGTTTGGGTAGTATTCTCTCTCTCCTCTTCCTCTCTCTTAGAGACAGGGTTTCTCTATGTAGCCTTGGCTGTCCTGTAACTCACTCTGTACACCAGGCTGGCCTTAAATGCACAAGAGATTACTTGCCTCTGCTTCTGGTGTACTGGGATGCCATGCTTTTATAAATGGACTTTGTATACATTCTCTCTCTCTCTCTCTCGTTTTTTTTGAGACGGGGTTTCTCTGTATTGCTTTGGAGCTTGTCCTAGAAGTAGCTCTGTAGACCAGGCTGGCTTCAAACTCACAGAGGTCCACTTGCCTTTGCCTCCCCAGCCCTAGGATTAAAGGCGTGTGCCACCAACACCCGGCTGCGTACATTCTCTTGTAACAAGAAATAAATGTCATCACACCATTTCTTTGAACATTTTCTTTGGCTTGGTCTTTGACCTAGGTTGGTTCAGATGGATTGATGAAATTGAATGGCTCAGCCCTTAACAATGAGTTCTTCACTTCTGCTGCTCAAGGCTGGAAGGAAAGGCTGTCAGAAGGTAAGTGTTGCCCTGTGGCTTCAACAGTGTGTGTGCCTAAGTACTAGAACAGATTTGGAAGGTGAATGTATTAGTCATGGCTAGCTAGAGGAACAGAACTTATAGAATGAATATCTATAAAGGGGGTTTAATGTGGCCTAGCTAGTTCAGCTGTCTACCAATAGAAGGTCCAAGAATTCATTAGTTTTTCAGTCTTTGCCACAATCCCAAAGTAGGCTATAGTGTCAATGAAGGAATGGATTTCCCACAAGGGCAAGCACAAGCAAAGAGTGAAAGCTTCCTTCTCCCATGCCACCCACAGGTGTGACCCAGATTAAAGATGAGTCTTCCCACTTTAAATTAATTAAGAAAAATAATTCTTCACACTTGTGCCCAGCCTCTTGGGTTTTAGTTTATTCCAGATGTAGTCAAATTGACAACCAAGACCAGCCGTCATAGTGAAGATGACGAAGTTTCCTAAACATAGCTTTTTCTGTTCCGTGTGAAGCGTTTAGACAGACACCAATCTGTAGCCATTTGTAAGCCATTTCTTTAGCCCTGTTTAAAGCAATGTTTCTAACCCCTCTGGTTCAGTATCCTACTGTACTGTCACCTCCAGTGTGAAATGGACAGAAAGGGAAAAGCTGAGTACACATAATGTAGGATCCACTCATTTGAAGTGATAGAACTTGCTCTGTAGACCTGGCTGACCTTGAACTCACAGAAATCCACCTGCCACTGCCTCCCAAGTGCTGGGATTAAAGGCATGTGGCACCACTGGCTGGCTCTGGTATCAGGTATTTCATTACTGTCTTAGTTACTTTCCTATTGCCCTGACAAAACATCATGACCAAGACATCTTACAGAAACAGCATTTAATTTGCACCTTGCTTACAGAGGGATTATGCCTAGGAGGAGAGGCAGAGAGGTAGAGGCAGCCAGATCTCTGTGAGTTTGAGGCTGGCCTGGTATACAGAGCAAGTTACAGGACATCCTGAGCTACACAGAAACCCTTTCAGGGGTGGAGTGGGAAGTAAAAAACTCAAGCACAGCTTTCTCAGACTTTGAAATGGCAAGATATTCAGTGGCATTATTTATTGAACGCACGTTTGTCACTCTTCTAGTTGGCAGTAGAACTTGGAGAATGGAGCTGATAAATGAGGAGGTCTGAAGTCTCATGCAGTAGCCAATTTTACTCATAGCATCAGACAGTTTATACTCTAAGGCTTAAGAGGAGTCACATGGGCAAGCTGCATGTGGCAGGCAAGCTGAATATAGCTAGCTTTAATGAAGTAAACTCACTCCCCTATACCTGGGAGGGGCACAAAAGCATAATCCAAGAACAACTTGTGCTTTGAAGAAACTGAGGTCACAAGACTTGTTTTCTTGGAGTTTGTTCACAGGCACTGAGAATTCTCACATGACTCCATTCTTGGACTGTGTTCCGACACACATTTATTACTTTCATTCCATTAGGAAATAAACTAAAAATTTGGGATTAGAGGCAAGAAGAAATCTGTATGGTATATGATGCTTGTAATTGGAAAAAGATACTTTAGGGACCACCTGGAGAACAAGTGCTTATGGGCCTTAGCTGCATATTAAAAACTACAGAGTAATATGTGACTGCCTGAACTCCACCTAGTGGCATTCCTGTCTCCTGTCTAGCTAGTTTTTTTGGGAAGCTTGTTGCTTTGATATGATAGTATTCTGTTACTACATGAGTCTTTCATGATTAAAATTCGTGAATAATGCCTTTCTCTTGTCGATGCATCGCAGGTGAATTTACCCCTGAAATGCAGGTAAGAATTCGGCAAGAGATTGAGAAGGAGAAGAAAGTAGAGCCATGGAAGGAGCAATTCTTTGAAAGCTACTATGGTCAGAGGTAAGATATTAATTCCTCCACATGTCATGTGATGCTTCCATGTTTTTAACTTACTAGAAAGTCCAGTGTCTAGTTTCCTATAATCTTTATGTGTGTGTGTGTGTGTGTGTGTGTGTGTGTGTGTGTGTGTGTGTGTGTGTGTGTGTGTTTTGCTTTCTGAAACAGGGTTTCTCTGTGTTGCTTTGGAGCCTGTCCTTGAACTTGCTCTGTAGACCACACTGGCCTCAAACTCACAGAGATCTGCCTGCCTCTGCTTCCTACGTGGGATTAAAGGCATGTACCAATACCTCCTGGCCTGGCCTCATTAATTCTTTTTCATCCAGAACATTAGTTTCTTTCTTTTTATTTTTTTATTTTAAGAATCACAGGTTGACAGAATTTTATCCTTGGCCCTTAATTTACATCGTTGGCAGAGTAGGTCCCGATCACTTAAAATGGATTGGATTTTTTTTTTTCTTCTCTTTTTACTCTTAAATTAGAGTCTTTCCTTCTAACAGACTGGCTTTTAGTAATTTCATGGGCTAGAATTATATTTGAGAATTCTAGCTAACATGTAACTTACTCAAAACCAGTCAGGAATCCTAAGAATCATGTAATGTGGGCCATTATACCAAACATGTAATTAAAATCCCTTTCCTCTGTGACTAGGAGATGTGTATAACTAAATCAAGATTTTGTTTTTTCATGCTCTTTTTTAACAACCAAAAATAAAGTCAGAATGAAATTGTACTGGAGACATTTAATTGAAAACAGCCACTTAGTTTGAATAATAGTATTGTGCATTCCAACCCCTATTTGTTAGTCTCTCTTTCTTCTTTATACATACCTGTGAAAGCCAATCAGAGGACTCCATTGATCATAGACTGAGAAATTAAGGGCTTTTTCTTGGTTCCAAATAGTATTCATTGATCCTCTTCCTTCCTAATCACTTAAGATAGACCCTACTGAAATTAAGAATCTCAAATGCTAGCCCAGCTGTGATGGTGCACACTTATAATCCCAGGACTTGGGAGGCAGATGTAGGTAGATCTCTAAGTTTAAGGCCAACATGATCTACAGAGTTCAGGACAGCCAGGGCTACAAAGAGACAAAACTCAAAAAGTCTTAGTTCCTGATTTTTCTGCTATAAGCTATAAAATTGGTGGTGAGTGTATTATTATAAGTTAGAGTGATTCTATGGGTGCATGTGCTGCAGTGTGCTTTGGGAAATCAGAAGACAGCTTTTAGGAGTTTGTTCTCTCTACCACGTGAGTTCCCTGGTTTGAACCCAGGTGATCAGGGAAGCACCTTTTTCTTCTGAGATATCTTGCAGGCCCTAGATAGACTGTTTTTTGATGGTTTGTTTGCTTGATTTTTAACCAATTCTTTTAAGGTGGGAGGGTTTAATTGATTATTGCTTAGAAAAAGAAGAGAAGGGGAAGAAGGAAGGGAGGCAGGTAGACAAGCAGGCAGGCAGGCAAACATTAAGAAGATGGGTGCCACTTATTGCTAGGCCAGCTGTGCATGTCACACATGACTTTTACTTCTGGATAGCTCAGTGGCAGCATCCTCAGAACTTTGGATGTGGTCTGAGTGTGATATCAACAGGCTCTATGCAAAGTCATTCCTGGTCTGAACTTCTTAAGCGCATCAATAACTTTGTTGCTGTCTTCTCAGGTTGGCTCTCAAGGCTTGGGTCAGGCTTTCCACAAACACTAACGAACAGAATTGATCACAGTTCTTGTAGGTGGCCTGAGACTCTGTAGGTAATATGACTCCCATAGAAGCAAAACTGATAGTAACAGCTACCACTATCTAACTTTTACTGTGTGTCAAGTGAAAACTTAACATGGAATAACTTAACTTCATCATAGCAAGGTGAGGAAGCCTAGTCAGTCAGTATCTTGTCTACAATCATCACCAGACTCAGAATTTTAATTTAGTTACTTTGACTCAAGATTTCTATAGAAAATGCTATGTGTCCAGGGTTTTCTAGTTTCTGATATAGTCTACTTTTCTTATGTATTAACTAATGTGCATTGTTTCCCAACTAACAACAGTTTCTTCAATATTTTAGTTCTGGCTTAAGCCTTGAAGATTCACAGAAATTGACAGCTTCCCCAAGTGATTCCAAAATAAAGAAAACCCCACCTGAACAACCAAAATCCATATTTCCTTCAGAGTCCTCTCCTGTCAGAATCATCCCAGTAGTTCCCCAGTCAGAGTGTAAAAAAGAAGCAGTGCAAATGCCATCACCATTCAGAAAAGAAGAAAGCCAAGAGGAGGCACAGCCAATTTCTGAATCCCCAGAACCCATCCCTGCCACAGCCAATTGTACAAGTGAGCTTATCACCATGAAGTCTGTCAAGTGCCCTAAGGATGAAGAGCTCTTAGAGCAGAAGCCAGTTGTCTGTGCTGAACAAGAGTCTGAGAAAGAAAATCAAGTCACCGAGACTTCTAACTGTAACAAAGGTGAGAACCAAGAAGTGTCAGCTACCTCCCCAAGCAAATCCAAGAGTTCTGGGTTAGAGAAAGTCGTAACAAAGCCTGTTGTAGAAGCAGGTCCACTGGACCATGATGCGAGGATGCCTCCTGCAACTCTTACTGATCAGACCCCAGAAAGTCTCAAAAGGAAATCTTCTCTTATCCAAGAAGACACTGCCAGCAGCTGGGAGAAAAGACCACGTATCACTGAGAATCATCAGCACCAGCAGCCATTTCAGGTCTCACAACAGCCCTTTCTTAATAGAGGGGACAGGGTCCAAGTGCGAAAAGTACCACCTCTCAAGGTAAGAAAGTGACTTTCATAAGAAAGTTAAGTTTCATAACTTGTGCTATTTACATAGAAGCAGTAGTACATATTTAATATATGTATAACTGGTATTATATAAATACTAATAATCAGGCTCTAGAACTGTAACCCCCCCCCCCAAGTGCTTTCTTGATATTTGAGTAAGGACCCTGAGTATGCAAGCTACCCCAGCCCCTGACAACTCCTCTTTGAGGCAGTCTTGATACAGAACTCAGAATGGCACTGATGGATTCTTATGTTGCTGTCGTTTTGTATTGTTTTGGGTTTTTATTTTCCCAATGTCTCACTGTGTAGTCCTGGATGTGCTGGCACTAGTTTTGTAGACCATACTAGCCTTGAACTCACAGAGATCCACCTGTCTCTGTTTCCCAAGTGCTGGGATTAAAGGTTTGGGCTCCCACCGCCTGGCTCAGGAATGATTTCTAGACCTAGGAACCATATTACATCTTGGTTTACTCCAGAATGGTTCTACACTGAACACTTGAATCTACTCTGACCAGATTAATATTTTCTCCTTCATAGGATTTTGTCAGAAGTTATTTAACTTTTTTATGTTTTACCCTATCTAGCTTTCATAGACAGAGTTTAATATAATTTATAACAGGTCAGGGGGTGGTGGCAGGCGCCTTTAATCCCAGCACTTGGGAGGCAGAGGCAGGTGGGTCTCTGTGAGTTTGAGGCCAGCCTGGTCTACAAGAGCTATTTCCAGGACAGGCTCCAAAGCCATAGAGAAACCCTGTCTCGAAAAACAAAGCAAAACAAAAAAAAATTTATAACAGAATATAATGTTTTAGGCTGTTTGTTTCTACGTGCATATAATACCAGCACTAGGAAGATAGTGGAAAAAGATAATGAATTGGCTAAACCATCGAGGCCTTGTCTCATAACAACAACAAAAACAGCATTTTAAGTAAATTTGAATTTTAGTATAAATGTTACAACTTGATGTTTTTTGTTTGTTTTATATTAAAAGTAAAAAACTCTAGCTGGACGGTGTCGGCACATTTCTTTAATCCCAGCTTCAGGAAATAGAGGCAGGCAGATCTCTGTGAGTTCAAGGCCAGCCTGGTCTACAGAGAGTTCCAGCACAGCTAAAGCCTCACAGAGGCCCTATGTCTAAAAAATTAACAAAAAAAAAAAAAAAAAAGTAAGAGGATCTAATGACTTTATTATGTATCCACTCAGTATTGTTTTCCCTTCCACCATAGAATGGTTTATATTCTTGAAAGCAAGCCATAACATCTCATTAATGCTTTATAAATACAGTAATAATTCTAATTTAAAAGTAAGAAAGCTTTATTAGCTGCTTTGTTTAGTGTCAGTATGTTAACACTGATGGCTTTTAAGTTATCATGTGCTATGTTAAGTAACATGACATTCTCAGGAGTGTTATGAGCCTGGTGCAGTGACACATCTGTAATCCCTGTACTTGGAAGGATCACAGGTTTGAGGACAGCTATGATCTACAGTATATATACACTCCACACATGCACACACTCCCCAAAAGTGTGTGTGTGTGTGTATACACACGTAGTACCCTATGACCTTACACTTGAATTATCTAAATAAGGTCATTTTTTTCCCAAAACAAATTTCTTGAATTTTAAAGTTTTACCTATTTTCTCCCATAATCTCTTCTCTGTATTAATAAGAGTCAGTAATAATTGCTTCTTTTTCCTCCGTGCCACTTATAAACTACCATGTGCTGAGTAAAAATGTTGTCTAAGCTTTGACAACTAAGTATTAAACACACTTTTGTTTGTTTTATTATGTTGTTTTTTGTGGTTTTGAGATAGGTATTCTCTGTGTGGCATTGAACTCAGAGATCCTCCTGCCTCTATCTCCTGTGTGTTGGGATTAAAGGTGTGCATCACCACTGTCCAGCTAGACAAACTTACTTTTTAAGTGTATGTATTTTGTGATAACTGTTACAAAATACCACACTGATTTCTATAGAGAATTGATTCATAGTACTTAGGACTTTTTGAGTACCAATGTAAGACCCTAATTCTGGGGTCCTGATGGGCCGATGGGATAGCTCCACGACACAAACACCAAAACCAGGAGATGCAACAAGCAAGAGGTGTTTATTGTACGAGTGCACTCGGGTGTCAGCGATCTTGGGGAAAGCTGCACACCCCTCAAAGGGTTCAGGCTCTTTTTATAGAGAAGACCACAATCAGCATACATGCAAGGGGCACAAGGTGATTGATTACAAAGTATGATCTCATGTTTGAGAGATCACCCAAGAATGACCTGTTATTATTTAAAGGATAAACCATAGAATGACTTGGAAAGTCCCCAGACTGTCCGTTGGCCAGGAGTGATCCAGACAGGGCTGATCATCTGGAATTACATGTTTCAGGGTTGGGGGCCTATTTCCTTGTTGTGGGCCAAGACCTGTGAGAAACTTTTTTCATATTCTGGCTTTCTCTTGACTATACATTTAGAGCTTTCAGTTATTCCACAAAGGTTTGATGATTCAGTAACTAGCCCTATTTAACAAGATAAGCCTAGCATATAACCATTAGCCCCATCACCATAGTAACCTTTCTTATTCTCATAATTCCTGTTCTTTCCTCCCATGTCAGTGTCCATATTTTATGATTTTCTATATTCTGCTTGCAAGAATTATTTTTCTTCTTACATCTTTGCTCTGCAAACTAAAATCTTTCACTAAAATGTAGTGACTTCACAATTAATTTATAATTGAAGAATTTATAGAAACATGGCATAATTTTCTTGGAATTTAATCACTTAATTTTTTGAAATTAAATACTCCACAAAATTAACAATTTTTCCTCCTTTAAACTCAGCCTGATACTTACTGAAAGGGTTGATATCTGAATGCACTGTAGTTAATTTCCTTAACTTCCAAAGTTTTATATAGGACAAGAATCAGATTCTTTTATGATGTAAAAAACAGTTTTTTTTTTTTTTTTTTTAGTTGGGCATAGTGACACATAGTTTTACCTTTAATAGCAGAGCCAGGGGGGTGAATCTCTGTGAGTTCCAGGATAACTAACTATTACATAGTAATACTCTGTCTCCCAAAAAAAAAAAAAAAAAAAAAAAATCAGTGGTTTCAAAGTCAGTAGTTTATTACAAATTTTTTTTTCTTTAGTGTAATACTCATTTTTCTAGCCACTTTGATTCATAAATTGGGGGATTAGATCCAAAACCACATGCATTAAAAGTTTACACAAATAAGGACAGTATTCACCAGGGTGAAAATGCCTGGCAGACATTATGTTTGTGGTCCCTTATGTGGGTAGACAGAGTAGGGTTGGACCCTCAACATGTATGTATTCTTAGTCATAGAGAAACCATGAATTTCATGAGTGCATTGTGCACATCTGCTCTAGTCAGATCTGAAATTGATCTCTGCTCCCCCCTCCCCTCTTTTTTTCAGATCCCGGTCTCCAGAATCTCCCCGATGCTGTTTTCTACATCGCAGGTCTCTCCCAGGGCTCGTTTTCCAATCTCCATCACTAGTCCTTACAGAACAGGAGCCAGAACTCTGGCAGACATCAAAGCAAAAGCCCAATTGGTCAAAGCACAAAGGGCAGCAGCCGCTGCAGCCGCTGCAGCTGCTGCAGCCGCCTCAGTTGGAGGGACCATTCCAGGACCTGGCCCTGGGGGTGGACACAGTCCAACAGAGGGTGGAGAAAGAAAAACTGCTAGAGGAGGGAGTCCAGGCTCAGACAGCGTCAGTACAACTGGAAAGGGTCCCACACTGGAACTGGCAGGAACTGGAAGCAGGGGAGGTACGAGAGAGCTTTTACCCTGTGGTCCGCAACTTGAGACCAATATACCAGGCCAAGCACAGCCTCCTGGTGTCTTTGGAGCACAACTACAGCAAACCTCCTCAGTGCCTACAGCACTTGCCATCAGTAGAACATGCACAAACATCCCATTACCAGCCCACATAGAAAAATCAAACAGTGAAAAACTGAACCCCCCCAAGGCAACAGCCTCAACACCCTCTCCTTGCCACCCTCAAGACCCCAGTAGTTGCAGACAGGAGAAAGCTTCTTGTTCAGAAGGGCCTGCTCTGATGTCAAGAGCTTCACCTGTTTGTTTTGTAGTTGATGGCACACTTGAGCCCAAAGCAGGCTCTAACAAGAATGCACCAAAGCCTTCAGTTTCATCAAAGGTAGCTGCTTCTGCTCGACTGGATATGACTTCCCCCCCTTTAACATCCTTACTGACAACAGCCAGTTTAGAAAAACTCTCTGTGCCCCAGGTCAGTGGAACTGCACCATCTACTGGATCAGCTTCATCCTCAAGCACTTTGCCAGCAACTTCTAGCCTTAAAACCCCAGGAGCTTCTGCAAATATGAATGGACCCGTTTCAAGACCAAGTTCTAGTATCCCTGCTAATAACCCTTT
Source organism: Phodopus roborovskii (assembly GCF_943737965.1). NCBI lineage: Eukaryota > Metazoa > Chordata > Mammalia > Rodentia > Cricetidae > Phodopus > Phodopus roborovskii. The sequence goes on along the minus strand of NW_026126408.1, from coordinate 11,759,460 downwards.
AGTTACTCAGCTTCTCCAGGGCAAAGATGTTCCCATGGAGCAAATTCTGCCTAAACCTCTCACCAAAGTTGAAATGAAAACAGTCCCACTGACTACAAAAGAGGAGAAGGGGATAGGAGCATTCCCTGGTACCAGTGTAATGGAAAGTAGCACCAGAGAGGAAGTTAATGGCAGGCAAGCCTATCTGGCCATCCAGCAGCTGGGGAAACCCTTGCAGAGTAAGCAGCTTCCCCAGGTCCCAAGGCCAGTTTTCGAAGCGAAAGACCCGAGGGACTCTGGCATTGACACTCACCAATACCCCGAAGGACTAAGTAAAACAACTCAAGATCAGCTTTTCCAGACTCTTATCCAGAGGGCTCAGAGACAAAGTGTTCTTTCATTTGTGCCACCCTCTCAGTTCAACTTTGCTCACTCAGGTTTCCAGTTGGAAGATGCAACCACAAGCCAGAAATTCATGCTGGGCTTTGCTGGCAGAAGGACATCCAAGCCTGCAATGGCAGGTCATTATTTACTTAATATTTCTACCTATGGTCGGGGTTCAGAGAGCGTTAGGAGGACCCATTCTGTAAATCTGGAGGAGCGATTTTGTCGAAGTAGCCCTACTGAAGACTTGAGAATGGGTTATGCAGATTGTAAAAACACAGCTGGAGACAGCAGCAGCAGCAAAGAAGATGAAACTGATGAAGAGAGTGTCGGTGATGAGCAGGAGCCTGTGTCAGTGAAGGAGGAGCCCTGGGCTTCTCAGAATTCTGGCAAGCATCCCCACAGTGGGGAAACTCCATCCACCAATGATTGTTTAGCTAGCAAGAATGGTAAGGCTGAGACACCCATGAATGAGCAAACCACTCTTGGCAAGGAGAATTACATATTCTCTAGAGGCCAAACATTTGATGAAAAGACCTTAGCAAGAGATTTTATTCAAGCAGCACATAAACAAATGGCTCACGCTGTGAGAGGTAAGACAGTATGTAGCAGCCCCGAGCTTTTCAATTCTACTGCTCTTTCTCTCCCTGCAGACAGTCCCACGAATCAACCTCTACTCCTTCCACCACTGCAAACCCCCAAATTGTATGGAAGTCCCACACAGATAGGGCCAAGTTACAGAGGCATGATCAATGTCTCCACCTCATCAGACATGGACCATAGCTCTGCTGTACCAGGTAGCCAGGTATCTAGCAATGTAGGGGATGTGATGTCATTTTCAGTGACTGTCACTACCATCCCTGCTAGCCAAGCAATGAACCCCAGCAGCCATGGCCAGACAGTTCCTGTTCAGGCCTTTCCTGATGAGAACAGCATTGAGGACACACCCTCAAAATGTTACTGCCGGTTGAAAGCCATGATCATGTGCAAAGGCTGTGGAGCTTTCTGTCATGACGATTGCATTGGCCCCTCCAAACTGTGCGTCTCCTGCCTCGTCGTTCGGTGATAAGACTACAAGTATGTAAAGGAGGGAAGGGTAGGTGTAACCAGATGTGTTCTTGCACCCTTTGAAATCACAGAAATAAAGTTTCAGTTGTCTCGAGAGACGTTAATCAGGAATGCAGAATGCAGGTCTTCACATTTACAGGAAGAGCACCTTGTATAGTAAGTCTGAGTCAAGTAGGTCTATGAATTGGTGACAAGTTTGCACTTAAAAATCATGTAAATATGTCACATTTTGTTTTAGCATTGTTTTCCAAGTATTTAGGTAATGATGTGTTAACTTTACATTCAGATTTATGTTCCATTTCTTTTTGGCTCTGAAAATAGTTGTGTGGTATGAAAGGAAGTTGTTTGCCTCTGACCTTTCCCAGACTGAGGAAAAGGAAAGAGTGGTCAGGAAATGAGTGACCATCATGCTGATTTTGTCTTCACAGACTGGATGCAGGTCCTTCACAAATAGCATGCTTTTGTGGGATTTAGATTTGCGGTTTACTCATTCCTCTCCTTTAGGTGGAACCATTCTAAGTGGAATTTTTAAAAAAGAAAATCACATCTCAGTGTTTTTGATCCTGACAGTCTTGACTTAGCTTTTGGCTTCCATGAATCAGTACTGTTATCAAGCCTAGCTCTGCTGTTGCCTTGACAGTGAATGCCATTTAAGAAGGGTCTGCTTCTAAGGGACTCCTGTAGTCAGTCTAGTCTTTGCATGGCATTAGTTCCATCAATAATACATCCTGACACTGCATCGTTCATGGGTTCCCGCAAATAGGTCTGAAATACCAGTGTAAAATAAAATGCACAAACACATTAGTGTGTGTGTGTGTGTGTGTGTGTGTGTGTGTGTGTGTGTGTGTGTGAAGTGTCTTGCTGGCAAAGGGGAATGAAACTGAAGAAACAAACTTAGCTTGAGGAATTTGGAAAAGTGATTTTTAGCACTGGACATAAAGTATTTTCTTTTCCTATTCTCTCTTAAACCATTTCGGGTAGAAATGCTCTTTGGTGGGACCTCTTTTCTGCTTTGACATCCAGGCATGAGAGATGGGTGCAGTGATCTTATGTCGTTTTACATGTTTACATCCACACACACAGAAAGTAGACAGTTGGCTGTTTTAGAAGTGAGTCTGCTAGTCTAGGATACCTGATGTAAAAGGGCATTATGAGTGACTAATCAAAAAGCTGGCTGTGAAATTTTACAGTTTTTCTTTCCTTTTGATTATTATTCTTAAAATCCTTCTCCCAACACTCTGGAGGCAGATGCAGGCTGATCTCTGATTTCCAAGGCCAGCTTGGTCTTTATGATAAGTTTCAGGACAGCCAGGGCTATATAAAGAAACCTGTCTCCAAATCCTAGATAAATTTTAAAAAGTCTGTTTATAAAGCAAAACAAAGCAAGTACAAAAAGGTTTTCAAGGTGGTAGACCTGTTGACACACACATAAAATCGCAGCACTTGGGAGGCAGAGTCAAGCAGATCTCAGAGAGTTCAAGGCTAGTCTGGTCTACATAGCAAGTTCCAGGGTACACAGTGAGACACTGTCTTTAAAACAAATACAAAGAAGTAGTGACAGATTTTAAGCAAATACTAAAGTCACAGTTAAAGACAGATAAGGAAAACATCAGTTCACCAGAATTTAGTATCAAATACCCAGTGTGTATTGTTTGATTTCAAGTCTCCTAATTTGAAGTAATATTGCAGCCCAGTACAGGTGGGTTTCAAAAGCTATTCATAAACTCAGGGCAGTTTAACCCTGTTAATTACATCACAGGTAAGGAGACAATACTGTGCTTTGCCTGCCTTGTCCTCATCCCTGGCCATCCAACTTCTTACATCCTATGCATGTGCTTCCTCAGTCCTTGCTCCAAACTCTGAAACTCATGTTTCATTTTTCTTTCCTGCTCTTGTGGCCCTAAACATTACAGGCTTAAATTCTGTGTTTCAGAACCAGTGAAGACAGAATAATGTCTTTCCATCTTGCCTTTATTCCAGTAATAAAGGCACAGCTAAGAGAAAAGAAAGGCCGTAAGATTTGGGGTTAAGGTCGGTGTGTGTTCTGAAGTAAAGGACCAGTAGGAAATAGAAGCCAGGGTTCTGCTCCCAAACCTTCAGGACCTTGGGTAGTCCCCATGGGACCATGGAAGACCCATATCTGAGTAGTCTCCTTGTCTAGCCTGCTGGAAGAGGGTGAGTGATGCAGAATGAACCTGGTGCTGGCAGTGGCTAGTCTGTATTGTGGAAAGTAATTTAGAAAAGTTTTGCTCTATGGTTCTGTTAATGTAAAAATGGGTGGACATTAGGGACTGTCAGATCCATTTAAAGAGGAAACCAGCTAGTTTACATCTTATTATTCCAAAAGCAGAACCTGCCAGCTAGGTACATTGCCTCAGACTGACAAGAAACAGGTATGAATCTATTTAAATGGTTTCAGATAGAATAGGAACGTTCATCTTATAAAAGAACAGGGGAAAAAATTGGCCCTGTAAGTTGAATAGGTACGCCAGTACCTATTAACACATTTTTTTTTTATCATAACTTTTTAGCTGTTTTACCTTTAAATTAACTCTGAAATGGTTCAATAAGTGTTAAGTTTATTCTTTGGGCTCTAGGTGGCAATTTCCAGTGTGGTTTTAAATATCATTTCTGATCCAACATGCCAGTGTGTCCCCTCCAGCCTTCACTGAAGTTACTTCAGCAAGAGTTCTCTGGGAGAATATTAATGACATGTCATCTCAGGATACTTTTTAAGTGTTCTGAGTTGCCTAAGTAGCACACTCCCTGAATTATACAGTTTTTTTTTTAATTTTTAATCAAAATTCTTTATCCTATTAACTTAAGGATGGGGACACAAAAAACCTGGAGTTGTTTGCCCTGCTTCAATTCCTTAACCCCTGTGCTCAAGACACAGTGTTCCACGTAGCATTTCTTAAGAGTAAAAACTGGCTTTTGTTGAGGAGTGAAGGCTGTACTTCCCTGGGTGTAGAGATGTGGATATTTGAGAGCCTGTTTCAAATGTAGATTAACAGCCAAAAGAAGACCTCACTGGCTTCCAGGTGAAGGTGAAGTGTCCTGTGTATAACAGGCCCATCAGTTACCATTCTAATTGCTCTATACTGCCTTCCTCCACTTTAGAAAATCTTAATGAGCTCTTTGGTTAAATGGGTTGTTGGAATGAGGGACTTCACTTCCTTTGGTCATTATACTGCTATTTGTTTTAGAGCTCTTTGCTAATGAGCATTGTCAGCTATTTTCTCTCTGACTGCACATCATAACAAAGAGAAGGAAGCTTCCAGTTTCATCACAACAGTATGTGCTAAGTAGAAAACTTGGCCATGGGTAGTTTGTACTCAATTTATAGAACAGTCCAAAGAGACTTTGTGAAACATGATGACAGGCAGGGACCTTTTCCTATGTGTTTCAATACCTACATACCTATTGAACAGAACAGTAGGTAGACATTTCCTAAAGTTGAAGCAATAGCTTCATAGAGTCTTGGTTACTTTATTTTTTTTAATGATTTACATTTGATACAACTATTAAAGATCAATTTTAAAATAGCTTTCCAGTAATATATTTTAAGTAATATATATTTTAATATCTATGTAAAAAGTGACAGTGGAAGACTGAATTTCTCATATATGGTATGTTTAATGTAGGATCTCACTGTTAAGGCACAAATTATTTCAAAGGAGTTACTCTAAAAACACTCAGATTATCCCCCCCCAAAAAAAAAAAAAGAAAGGAAAAAATGCAATAAGGGGAGTGACTTGGGGGCTTTATTTTTATTTTTAAAGAAAATTGACTTATTTACCACAAGCTATTTTTCCTTCTCTGGTGATAAGGTTTGTACAGACTGGTTTGGTAAATTCTAAATTTTTGTGTCTTTTGCCTTTTTAAAGGGATTGTTAACATTGGAATTGAGGGTATGTACAGAGAAGTTGGTGTCGACGCCATTTAATAAGTCATATTTTTTCACAAATAAGGAAAATCATTTTAATAAGAATTTTAAGTATTTGCAATAAATATATGTATATAGATTGTATGTATTCATATATTATTTTTCATTTTATTATTAAGTAAAAGATAATTAAAAGTGAAATTTAAAACCTTGTAGTTTTTTTGATGAATCTTGAGATCTGACATCTGGATGTGACATGGGGAAGGGACCTGAAATAGTCACCTTACACAGTTATGGTATGGTCACCACAGACTGGAGACGAGTAACTGAGGAACTTGGCCATAAGTCAGGGTAGTGTATTTCAGAACTTAAGTAAAAATATTAAAACTTCATTACTTATTCATTTGGTGTTTTCACCCTTATCTGTTCTTTCTCCTAACCACATAATGTCACTGGAAGGGTGAGAAAAATGGTAGTCTCTTGTAGCGTACCTGTGGTTTCTTCTAACACCAAGGCAGCTAAAGAGATGTTAGGGGAAACAGGCTTTACCTGTATAGCAGTTGATGCTTTGTTAGATATTGATGCCACAATATACCAAGCCCTGGGGATGTTGAAGAACTAGTTTCTTAAAGATGCAGAAGGTTTGGTTTCTGTTGCCCAGTTGTTCTCCAAGGTGAGTTTCATAGCCAAATTGATGGCCTGCTAGACTGATCTATGCAGGTCCAAAGCTACATCTGTGTCAGAGGAACATCTGTGTTTAGCTAGGTTCTGTTTCCACATAATTCGCTTGTATCAAGAGCATTTAGGGAAGTGAGCAATGACAGAATATTTGAAGTTAATTGTCTTTGGTACCACACCTGGATTACTGTTGAGTCAAAGAGAAGTCACTTGTGGTTGTAAAATAAATGTTAGGATGTAATGGGGAGAACAGAATATCTATATAGAGGGTCTTAGAGATAAAGATAGCTTGTATAACTTGGGTAGTGAAGGGCTGGGATGGAGTTCAGTGATAAAAGTACATCCACTTGCTCTTCCTCCTGAGCGCTGGTGTTTTTAAAAGTACTGTTTGAGTCCAACATCTGAATTACATAAAAACATTGAACTTCAGCCATCTAAGAGGATAATCTTAGCGATCTAAGCCGACTGCAAGACCCCCCCCCCCCCAAACCCACATAGAAGGTGCACGTTTGTGGTGTTTTGCTTTAGGGAGTAGAGCAAGGCTTATCTGGAGCTTTCCAGGCCAGTTAAGCTCCAGGTTCACTGAGAAAACCCTGTCTCAAAAATAAGATGGAGAAACGACCTGTACATGTGCCCATGCAGGCAAGTGCGCTTGAATACATATGTGTGCACACACAAAAGAAATTTTGTTAACTCAGGGAACATGTATCTGTCATAATTCCTACTCATGAAAGCAGTGAAGGTGATATATTTATGTGTATTGTGACCATTAAAATAACTTCCATTTATGTAATAGTACATACTGAGCTCAGTCCCATAGTCATGTGATATGGGACTCTTATTTACTTTCCAGAGCCTTGGAAACCTGTGTTCATTGCGTTTCACATTTCTCAGCTTTTATATACAAATCCTGTTACTAAGTATTTATTGGGTGCTTACTGTGTGCTCAGTGTTGGTAAAGTGCTGATTATGCAAAGAGAAAACATTCACCTAAACAGTTCTTCTTAAAACTGCAACCCTGCAGCACAGGCTGTAGATTTTATTATTCAATTAATCAATGCTATGTTTCCCAAAAGAAGTATAAGTGAGTTGTAAAGTAGAAGCTTTGATCACCAAACAAACCAGTAGTGACATGAAAAGACATTGCCACTGGATGAAAGCAGCTAATACAGACCTAGGAGCCACATTAATAAGACGTACGGTTTGGGATCATTGCAGGATAGAAAGGCTGGTTAATAAACACCTGTAGCTTTAGGAAAATCTTAAACGTTGAGTTTCATATTCTTGCTGAGAAGAAACTTGAGTTCATTTGAATTCTTGTGTCCTTTTCTTTCTCCATAATGGATGGATAGGATCGCTTTAATAAGTTATCTCAGTATTGTAGAATTGCCCTTAAGCCACAGGATGAAAATGCACTTCAGCCTCTTTTCCTTAGGCCACAGTCCTAATTCTCTAGGGCTTTCTGATAGGTTAAAAGTCATAGTCAGTACTTGCTCTTGAATTTTCCTCACCTCTTGTCTTTAACCAGATGTTTGGGTTCACAACCTGATTTCTGTATGCCAAAATATCTATATCTACACTTGAAAGGGAGCCTTGGTGTATTTATTTCACCAAGCTCTGTCCAGGACACTTGCTGCCCTTGGGATATCTCACAGAAGGAGTGACTATTTCCTTATACAGTAGCTTCACTCTTTTTCTAAGATGGGGAGTTCCCAAAAGACAGAACAGGAACAAGAAGCCCTGAAAGAGCCAGATGTGGAGGCTGGCTGTGGCTTCTCTTGAGCTCAGTCTCATTTTTCTTGTCAACACTCCAAGAAGCTGAGGGGTAGAAATAAAAATCAAAATCTTGATGCTCATATTACCTGCAAAAACCTAAGGGGAGAAGGATAAACCCAAGATGAGGTTTTTAAATGGATCCCAGTAAAATTTCAATTGAGTGCCTTAAGTCCTTTTAAAAGGATTTTTAAAGGATCACAGGTTCTTTCAACATGAGTCACCATGAGTGTTGCATGGAATTTGATTTGGGAAATGGACTAAAAGAATAGGTTTCTGTGAATAATGGCAGCTTTTGCCACAGTCAGGGTGTTGGGCTATGTGTCTGTATCTGAACTTCAGGAACACCATTTTATTAAATTTAGTCAAAATTCTTCAGAAGATATGCTGGAATTTATTTCACATATAGTCCAGATCCCTCATATGGAACATGTAGAATATAAAATTATTTTAAAAACCAGAGTCTCATATTTTCAGACAACCTATAGTTTAGAACTGAAATTGGAGTTTACCCCCTCAAGTTGGGAATTCTTTTCAAGTCAGGGTATCAGGCAGTGTTAACATTTGGGGACATCTAACATCTGGAAGTGACTGCCAGAGTCACTGTTCAGGCACCAGTAGTCAAGAGGAGGGTATGGTCACATGCCTAAAGTTCCAGCAGTTGGCAGGCGAATGCTGCAAGAGGGCACATTCAAGACCAGACTGGGCTACATGAGACCCTGTCTCAAGAGGGAATGTCCTGGGCTGGGAATATGATGCTTAATCAAACTGTTCTTGGGAAAATACATGACATTTCTTGAACACAGGAAAAATGTAGAGTATACAACAAATGCATCTCTAGAAGTTAGAAAGCCTTCTGTAGCTGTAAGTGCGTCGATGTGTATTAGAACTCCTAACTGGGTGAGTTTCTACAGCACACTTTTCACCAGCAGCAAGAGAGAACAGAAGAGATGGCCTTGGCATTACTTGTTGACTGAAATCTTTGTGCATGTAGGCCTCAGTGCTTTAACACAGTCTGCCTTTCAACTCCACACTATCATCCGTTCTTTCACTTTCTACTCTTTTATTGGTACTACAGAAGCTGTCTTCTTGAATGTATGATATGGTTGTCTTAATGACTCTTGTTGAATAAAGGCATAGAGTTTTACTCTAATTGTTGTGCCTTTTCTTTCCTAGAGGAATGGAACACATGGCTTACTTGCAGCTGGTATCTCTCCTGGGGTCATCACTTAACTGTAATGTTTCTTTAAGACACATTCAAAAGGAGTTCAGGAACTCCATTTAAGCCCCAGCCTGTTTAAAAAAAAAAAAAAAAAACAGAAAAAAAAGTTTAGATTGCCTTATTTCACCACCATGTTAGGAGTTTGGGGTTTTCATCTCTCACGGTCCTATGGCACTTTTCAGAGTAGAGTTGGTGCCAGTAACTGACAGTTTGCATAGTTTGGATGTATATGGATGTCCCAGTGAGCTTTAAGTATTCCCATGTGCTATAAGTCTTTGTGGTGGGGGTGGGGTTTGGGAGGAAGCTGAGCTTGGTGGCGCATGCCTTTAATCCCAGCACTAAGGAGGCAGAGACAGGTGGATCTCTGAGTTTGAGGCCAATCTGGTCTACAAAGCAAGTTCTAGGATAACTAGGGCTGTTACACAGAGAAACCCTGTCTACAAAAAAAAAAAAAAAAAAAAAAAACCCAGTGACTTGAAGGAATATAAAGAAAAGTTCTGTCAAAAGGAATCAAGAGGTGTGTTTTCTGGCTTTCAAAATTTTGCAGTAAGTGTTTATATTTTCAATAGCAAATGTGTGGAAGGATATGTCCTATTTTGCTTTGCAGTTACTGTGATAAAACACTAATCAAAAGCAACTGAAGGAGGGAATAGCTTATTTTAGCTTACAGGTTATAGCATACTGTTGGGAGAAGCCTAGGCAAAAACTCAAGACCAGAGCTTGAAATAGAAAACAAAACACGAACTGTTTACCGTCTTGCTTCCCACAGTTTGACCAGCTTGCTTCATTTACAGCCCAGGTTCTACCTAGGGCTGGCATTGCCGCAGTGGGCTAGGCCCTCATGAGTCAATAATAAAAGGAAAGGCCTTGCCCTTTGATATGCAGTGGTGACCTCTGACACGCTGGTGCAATAGTGGCACAACCACTGGGCAGAGGTGGGCGGGTCTTTGTGAGTTCAGGGCCAGCCAAGCATACACAGAGAAACTCTGTCTTAAAGGGGGGGGAGGGGAGGTTCCTATACTCCAACAACTAATCAAAACTAATTCTTGATGGGAGATGTCATTCTGTAAATATGTTTCTCTTATTGATTAATGAATAAAGCACTGTTGGCTAATAGGGGAGCAAGACTAGGAGAGGTGGAGGATTCTGGGAAGCGTAGGAGGGAGTTGTGATGTGATCTCAGGAGAGGATGTGTGAGTCTGGCATTCTTGGTAACATAAGACCATGTAGAAGTACATATATTAGTAGTTATGGGCTTATATTAAGACAGCTAGTCAATAAGGAAGCTCTAGACATTGGCCAACAACATTATAATTAATACAGCATCTCTGTTATTTGGGGTTGATGAGACTGTGGGGCCAGGCTGGCCGGAAAGTGCTCATAACAAGTTCTGGCAAGAGGACAGGCCCCATTGTATGGGGTGCCCCAGAAGCAAATGGTTTTCAATATGTCATGATCAGTTAGTGAGAAAGGGAAGTTCTCAACCAGTGTGAACACTTATTACTTGATTGTTCATGTGTAAAATAATGAATGAGACCTTTATCTAATGCTTAGAAATTAAGTCAATCAGAAGAAAACAGAACATGCTTTATAATTGGATTTGACAATGGTTTTCTGGTTGTGAAAAGCCAGAAAAGGAAAATAGTGGATACAAACTGAGCTTAAGCTGGGCATGGTGGTACATTCCTTTGATTCCAGCACCCAGGAAGAAGGGGCAGGCTGATCTCCTGAATAGTAGGCTAGCCTGGTCTACATAGGTAGTTCCCTGCTACATGGTACTACTAGTGAGATCTTTTCTCAAGAAAATTTATATTTTAGAACAGCTTAAAATTTTGAGCACCAGCTGGGCAATGGTGGTGCATGCCTTTAACTCCAACACTTGGGAGGCAGAGGCAGGCACTGTGAGTTCAAGCCCAGCATGATCTACAAAGTGAGTTCCAGAACAGGCTTCAAAGCTACACAGAGAAACCTGTCTTGAAAAACTAAAAAATATATTGTGCATCAAAGAACATTATCAACAGAATGAAAAAGCAACCTGAAGAATTACAGAAAATACAATGATATCTAACAAATTCTGTATATATGAAGAAAAAAGGTTGGGGGCCGTCTGTGTGTTTGTTTTAAGACGGGGTCTCTAGAGCCTTGGCTGGCCTGGAATTTTCTCTAGACCAAGCTGGCTTCAAATTTACAGAGAACACTTGTCTCTCCCTCCTCAGTGCTGGGATTAAAGGCATGCGACACCACCTCCCGGCTTGAGAGACTACCTTAGTCACTATTTGTTGTGACGAAACACCATGACCATGGCAACTCATCATTGGACAGGCTAACGGTTCAGAGATTTAGTCCATTATCATAGCAAGGAGATTGGCATTGGGTACCATCCTGACCCACGGAGAGTGGTGGGGAGAGACAGTGTCTGGGCCTCCTATGGGCTTTTGAAACCTCAAAATCAACACTAGAGGCACTTCCTTCTACAAGGCTATACCTCCTATTCTTTCTGCTCCTTCTCAAATAGTGCCACTCCCTGATGACCAAACATTAAACAGTGAGCCTATGGGGCCAATTCTTATTCAAACCACCAGGGCAAAAGATTTGACAAAAATGTCTTGGAAGGTGGAAGGTACTAGGAGAAAATGGAACCCTCATGCCTTGGTGGTAAAAATGTTAAGACTGTGGCTAGTTGTTAACAGTCCTGTTTTACCATTGTGACAAGCACTTGGAGGAGGAAGTCTTTCTTTTAGCTCCTACTTTCAGTCCATGGCCAGCCATCTCTATTCCTTCTGGACAACAGTGTTGAGACAGAGTATTGTCATGACAGAAGGGATTTGTGGACCAGAGTTGCTTACCTGTAGTGAAAAGCAGAGAAGGCTAGGGTGTGGAGGACAAAGTACATCTTTCCAGCACATGACCCTTGTGAACTATTTCTTCCAGCTTGCCTCCATCCATCTGTTTTCTCTCCCCTCTCCAGGTAGTACCAATGTGAGCCTGCGGTGTGCACACCACATTCAAGCCATATAAACAGAATGAAAATTACCATATTGTTCAGCAATTAATTAGGAGTCTGGTATATAGCCAGACAAGTAAGCACAAAGGGGCTCAGATCTTAATTTTTGAGACAGTTATGTTCAGATGTAGTTGTACACCAATGTTTGTGGTATTACAATAGCCTTAACAGAAACAACCCAAACCTTCACCAACTGATGGCAAAAGTTGTTTTATAAATATAGTAGAACATTATTAAGCCTTAAATCGGGAGGAAAAAGTGATATTTGGCAACATGTTCAACCTTGAAGTCATACCCAATAAATAAGCCAGACTCAAAATGAACAATTAGTGCATGATTCCAGGAATGTGAAACTCCCAGAGTTGTGAAAACCACAGCCAGGAGTGAATGGATGGAAGAAAATGGGAATTGTGTTTATGGGTTCAGAAGTTCAAAAAAACAAACAAACAAAAAAAAAAAATGTGCTGTGGTGGTGGTATAGTTTTGATTGCCAACTCCCCAAAGTGTAGCGTTATCTAGGAAGAAAGCCTCAATGAGAAATTACGTTATGTGGGTCTGAGTACATACCTATGATGGATTTTTATTGAGTTAAGTGGGAAGTTCCACCTTGAAAATGGGTGGCACCATTCCCTAGGCTGGGCCCTGCATGTAAAGAAGTTGCTGAGCCATTGCTTCCCTGCATTATCTGCTCTCTGGTCCTAATTATGGATAGTGGTGCATGCCTTTATTCCCAGCACTTGGGAGGCAGAGGAAGGAGTATCTCTGTGAGTGTGAGACCAACCTGGTCTATGAAGTGAGTTCCAGGACAGGCTCCAAAGCTACAGAGAAACCCCGGAGAGAGAGAAACAGACAGAGAAAAAGAGAGAGAAGAGAGAGAGATGCATCCATTTTCACAACTGTGTGAATGTGTGAATGTACACTGTGTAAGTAACCATTTCAAATGCCACCTGTGTGCCATATGTGCACATGCATGTGGTCCTTGTATGTGCATGCAGAGCCAGAAGAAGATGTTGGGTGTCTTGCTTTGTCTGATTTCTCTTGTTCTTTGAAACAGGGTCTCTCACTGAACTTAGAGCCCCAATGACTTTCCTGGCTCTGTCCCCAACCACCGTCACCACAGTGGCGGAGGCTGATAACTTGTTATTCGTTTTTACTTCATCATACATTTCTTTTGGCCTTGGCTGTTTTTGTTTTTGTCTCAGTGCTAGGTTATTGAATCTAAAGTGTTTTCAGGCAAGCATTCTACCACAGAGGAATATCAGTCTCCAGTCCCTCAACTCAGTTGTTGTCAGGTGTACGAAAAGCTGATTCTTCTTTATTGCTGGGCACTATTGTGTGGTTGTTTTATAGTTAGCCAGTGAGTGATTGAGTTGGTTTTAGCCCTTTCCTAGTCCTAATAAAGCTGCTTTTGTACACATCTAATGGCATATGATTTTGTTTCTCTTGGGCAAAAACCTCTGAGAAATGGCTGGATAAAGTGATGATTACATGGTTAGCACTCCATGAAATACTTGATTTCCTAAATAATTGTAATAGTCTATGTTCCTACCCACATTATGAAGATTCAGTCATTCTGAGCCCTTGACAACATTTGGGTCAGTGTTTTGGCCATTTAAACAGATGTGTAATGGCATCATTCCAGGGAGGAGTGCTTGACAACCATAGATCTTCTTTCATGACAAATTTCAGTTAACTTTTAGATACAGTGAGAAGTATAGCTCAAAGTGCTCACTGCATCATGGTTTCTAGTTGCTCTAGCCTGTTTTTTTGTTTTGTTTTGTTGTTTGTTTAAGACAGAGTTTCTCTGTGTAGCCCTGGCTGTCCTAGATCAGGCTGGCCTCGAACTCAGAAAGATGTGACTGCTGCTCTAGCACATTTTAAATGACTAATTTTTCCACAGAATGACATTTGTACCTCTGTTGAAAGCCAGCCTTGTAATAGATTTGTGGGTGAACTTAATTTTTGGACTCCATTCTATTGGCATAGTTGTATATCTGAATATTACAACATTGAATTAATTACCACAGCTTTATAAATAGTTTTTGAAGACAGGTAGTAGTATTAATCTTTCAACTCTACTTTTATAAAATCAGATACAATGTATTAAAGCCTTTATTTCTATATGGATTGGAGTACCAGATAAACAAAAACTTGTTTTTGTAGAAACTGGTTATTTGTGTGATTTTTTTTTTTTTTTGAGACAGGGTTTCTTTGTGTAGCTCTGGTATTTCTGGAACTAGCTGTTTAGACCAGGCTAGCCTGGAACTCTACCTCCTGAGTGCTGGGATTAAAGATGTGTGCCACCACCTCCCAGCAAAAATGTTTTGTTTTAATTTTTTGGAATTTATTGATTATTTTGTCACGAGGTTTCACTCTGCAGTGCTGGCTGGGCTAGAATTTACTCTGTAGCCGGGGATAGTTCCAAACTCATGGCAGTTCTACTAAGCCTCCCAAGTCTGAGATTACAAATATAATTCCAATTTGAGATTATATTTAATGAATCAGTTGGGAAAAATTGACATCATAATACTGCTTGATCATTTATGACGTATGATTCTTTTGTTTCAGTTAATAATAAGTTCTTTTGAATGAATATGCCTTCTACATCTTTTGTCATATTAACCCTGAGTGATATTATAGGTAAAATTCAATCTTAAATGATATTACATATACAAATTAACTGCATATTATAAATATCTGTTTTTGTTTTTGTTTTTCTTTTTTTTTTTTTTCTTTTTCTTTTCTTTTTTTCCCCTTTCAACAAAGTTTTTCTGTGTAGCCTTAGCTGTCCTGGAACTAGCTCTGTAGACCAAGCTTACCTTGAACTCAGAGATCTGCCTGCCTCTGCCTCCTGGGTGCTGAGATTAAAGGTGTGTGCAGCCACTGTCCAATAAATACTGCAATTTCAATTTTGTTGTTTTGAGACAGGGTCTCATTATGCAGCTCTGGCTGTCTTGCTCACTGTATAGACTAGGCTGGCTTCAAATGTACAGAGCTGCTCATTCTCTTCTCCCAAATGATGGGATTAAAGGCATGTACCATTATTCCTGGCCTGATTGCAGTTTTAAAGCTCAGCCTTCATGCATGTATAATCTCAGCAGAGTCAAGGGACTGTCATGAATTCAGACCAGCTAGCGTTGCACAGCAAGGTCCTATCTCCAAGTTAAACATAGGGCCAACAGCTTGATAACCTTAGATCTGACCCATGAAACCCACAGTAAAAGGAGACCAACCTCCTAAAAGCTTTCTTCTCATCTCTGCAGGATAGCAGCACGCGCACGCACACACATACACATACAATCATTTATGACTGAATTGATGGATACAAACATTATTTCTTTTTATGCTGATTTGTCTTCCTCTGTATTGCTAAATTAACATTTGTAAGTCTTTTGGATGTTCTATCCAGATAGCTATGCCATCTCCAGGAACAGAACACATTATTCTCAACTGCATCCCTTGATGGACTGCACTGGCCTTGAAGCCTCCAGTGCAGCATTGAGTAGAAGTAGAGAGAGGCAGCCTGGATCTGTCCTTAGAGAAAGGCAGCTGATGTTTCACGCCAAGTGTGATACTTTCTGCTGGGTCACCACAGTGTCCCATGTCAGGCTCACTTGTGTTACCTGCTGAGAGCAGACTACTTCTAATCAGAAAGGAGAGCTGGGTGTTCTCTGCATCTGTCAATATGCCTGATGTCTTGGGCCTGTTAATGCTAAATTGTCTTGAGAATAGCAAACCAGCTTCGGGATTTACCAGTTTTCCATTTTCTAGTTTTGACTTACTCACATACTTGCCATGACTTCTTATCTTCTACTTAGTTTATGTTTCATTTGTTCTTGTCTCATGTTTAATTTTGAGAGCTGATGTCATTAATTTGAGACAGTTTTATTTTTTGGAGGAGAGCATCTACATTTGTAGCCCAGATTAGCCTGGGCACACAGTGCCATGACCTCCTCCTCTTTCTATCCCTTCTTCCTTCTCCTCTTCCTCCTCTTCAAGTTTCATTTTATTTTATTATGTGTATGTGTTTTGTCTACAGAAGATGGCACGAAATCCTTGGAGCTGTAGTGTGTGAATGCTACACACACACACACACACACACACACACAATGTGGGTGCTAGGATCTGAACTCTGGTTCATGGCTACAGCAGCAAGCACAAGGCACTCTTTAACCACTGAGCCACCTTGCCAGCCTCCAGAGCCTTCTTTTTCTAATAGATATGCTTAGTCTGTAAGCTTCCTCCCAGGTGCTACTTTTGCTAGGTTCTTGTCTCCAGTAAAGTTCCACTTAAGTGTGCCTTATAGGGGATGAATGTAGTAGCCCACACATTTAATCCAAGCAATAAGCAGGAAGAAGCAGGAGAGTCTTTTGAGTTTGAGGCCAGCCTGGTCTATATCGTGAGTTCAATGCCAGCCAGAGCTACAAAATGAGACCCTATCTCAAAAAGAGAGAGAGAGAGAAGAAATAAAGAAGAAAGAAGAAAGGGGCTGGAGAGATGTCTCAATGTTTAAAAGCACTGGCTGTTCTTCCAGAGGTCCTGAGTTCAATTCCCAGCAACCACGTGGTGGCTCACAACCATCTGTAGTGAGATCTAATGCCCTCTTCTGGCCTGCTGGGATACACATGCAGGCAGAACACTGTATACATAATGAATAAATCTTAAAAAAAAGAGAGAGAAATAGAGAAATACTGAGAAGATGGCTCACTGGCCTAGAGGGCACACTGCTCGCCCAGAGAACCTGGGCTCTGTTCCCAGCACCCAGAGGCTTACAGCTCCCTGAAATTCCAACTCCAGAGGGATGGGCAACCTCTGCCTCCAAGGACACTTGCACACACCCACACACAGACATGCACATTAAAATAATACCTTTAAAAGTCGTTTATTAGGGTTGTGCTGGCGCACAACTTTAATTCCAGCATTTGGGAGGCAGAGGCAGGTGAATCTGAGTTTGAGGCCAGTCTGGTCTACAGAGCTAGTTCCAGGACAGGCTTTAAAACAATACAGAGAAACCCTGTCTCAAAAAACCAAAACCAAAGCAAACAACAAAAAACCAAACAAATTACAACAACAATTAAAAAAAAAAAACAAAACACTTGTTTGCTGAATGCAAGGCATAGCAATTATTTTGGCAAAAATTGTTTGTGTGGCTGAGTCATGATGTAAGCTAGGCTTTCAGCATGTAACAGTGATTAGGGAAATGATGAAGTGATAATCTTGAGGCTTGAACATTTCTAGAAATGAACAAACTTAAAACAATAGGTATTGTTTGTTAGCAATGATGAAATTTGAGCTTTTAAGTAAAAACAAAATTACCACAAAAAAGTTTACTTGCTACCTTGAACTTGACAGATTTCCATCATTTAAAATTTTCTAAGAAATTAAAAATACAAAAGACACACCCACATGCCTTTGATGTTACATAATGAATTTGAAAGCTCTTTCATCCTCCTACCTTGTGGGGACACAGAAGCTACTCAGTGGCAGAGTTGGGGACTGAACCTTATTTCCTGATGTGCCCCATGATACTTCCCCTTTGAGCATGTCCTGCTGTGGCCAGCCTGACCCCTCTACACTCTTCCCCGCTGGCATCAATATCTGCTAGGGAGGAATCCAAGACTCCTCTGGAGAATAAAAGCTGTGCAATTAGACTAAATATAGCTGGGAGAGGCTGCATCTCATTTGGACTAATTATCCTGTCACCCATTGGTAAGAACAAAGAGTGAAGAATTTCAAGCCTCATCATCTCCATTCCTTTCAATAGCTTGGGCTTTTATGTAATGGACCTGACCCTGGGGCCAGGAGATAAACGTTAACCTGATCATAAATGTTGGCTGGCTGAGACTTAAATGCCTGGGCTGCTGAGGAAGACAATGGCAAAGTATTGCTTCCGTCCGTTCCTGGCACAAGGACTCCATGAAAAGGAGGGAGGCTGTGGCGTGGGATCCCGGAACTGCATGGGATTCTCTGGTGAACATCCTAGCCAATAGGTGACCACACCATACAGCTGTAACTCATTCTGCAGAGTCCTTTATTTTTTAGCCTCACAAATGCTGAGCACCCGCTATGCACACTTTTGTGCAAGCATCTACTATGCAATAAAGAAACCAAGGAAACTCACAGAATCTCTAAGACTGTAATTCAAAACCAAGATTAGAGAAATTCAAGAGTGAGACAGGGTAAGCCATTAATTAAGGTTTGGAATAACAAAGGCTTTAGTTACTGAAAGTTTCTTTTGAGATGAAGTCTCATAACTCTGGCTGTACTGGAGCTCACTATGCAGACAAGAAAGAGATCCTCCTGCCTCTGCCTCCCAAGTGCTAAGTGCTGGGATTAAAGGTATTGACTCACAGCTGTTTCTTCTCTCTTAAGCAGTTCTCTCTTTTTTTGAAATTGATATAGAATACACTGTGTAGCCTTGGCTAATTTAGAAGTCAATATGTACTCCAGGCTGACCTCTGCCTTCCAAGTGCTGGGGTTGATGGTGTTTGCCACAACACCCAACCTGTTTGTTGAAACAGGATCTATGTAGCCTTGTCTGGCCTAGAGCTCACTTTGTAGACCAGGCTGACCTTGAACTCAGAAAATTTACCTGCTAAGTGGTAGCATCAAAGGTATGTGCCACCTCATCTAGCTCATGCTTTCCCTTCCCCCACTAAGATTTATTTACTTTATGTGTATAATTGTTTGCCTGCATGTACCACATGCATACCTGGTGTCCACAGATGACAGAAGATGCCATTGGACCCTCTGGAGCTGTATTTTTTTCTTTGTTTTTTTTAATGCTTTTGAAGCCCCCTTATAGGGGAACCAAAGCTGGATCATCTGCAAGAGCACCTATCCACTGCCCTTAACCACCCTGCAAGCACCAAGGCACCAAGGGTAACTGTTTTTTAGATTCTTATGTTGAGGAAGCTCCATAGAACATTTACAACCAGCCACAACAAAATAATCACATGATACTTGATAAGAAAAAATTGTGTTAGTCACAGCATTACTTTCATTCTGTGACTCTATGATGCAGACAGAGTATCGGTGCAATAGCTCAGAAGCTGTTGCCAACGCAATCCATAGCAATGAGTGTCTATAGTTTAACATCTGTAATGCATTCCAAATAGAAGCTGTACTGAGAAAAGGTTTTATATGTCAAATATCAATGCTAACAAAACAAGATTCCTGGGACAGTTTATCAGCCAAGTGAAGACTGGAGACTTGGCTCACTCACCTCATATGCAGAAGCAACTGGTAAGTACTCATGTTGTAAGTAGGCACATAGCATGGGGCACATAGCCTGCTGATGCCCTAGTATCACAAGTAAACAGGCCAGAATGGCTTTGCCCCCTTTTACAGGTATACTCCTTCAAGACAGGGCTGTGCTCAAAAGCCAGTGTGAGACCAGAGCTGCCCCTCTACTCAGAAGCTGGAAGACAGGGAAGCAGGCTGGGATTAAATTCAAGGAGTTGAGGGGGCAGGATGCGTGAGAGCAGGATTAGAATTGGCCATTAATTGTCAGTCTTTCCGTGTTTGTTAGCTTCTACACCCTTGGTATGTTGTAGCATGAGTTCTAGTTGGTCTTAAAAATAAAAACCAGGAATCAGATATTAAGGGTCGAAAGCTGAAAGATCAGAGAGATGAAGGAGCAAGCCATAGCTACCTTTACCTTCCCAGCAGAAAAGATGCTGAGTTCCTGTCTCTTCCTGCCATACCACTTCCTGTCTGACTGTACAGACTTTCAGACTCTATGTTAACTAGTGGCTAGCTCTGCCCTCTCATCTTCAGGCAAGCTTTATTTGTTAGAGTATGAACAAGATATCACCACATTTCCCATTTTTTGTCTAAAAATAAAGGTTATAACTAATATAAGAAAAACTATATACAATAAGTATGATAACTATAATATATACAGGTAATAAATATAGCAACAATGTCTAGTCCATTAACAATTGACAAATTCAGAGGAAATACTCCATAGCTATCCTATCTAGGTGAGTTCAAAAGGTTGTACCTAATTCACTTTTTATTCTAACTTGCGTTACCAAAACTATCTTTTTATGTCTCTCAACCTTATACACTTAATTTACATTTCTTTGGTGAATTTCTTTTCTGACTCTGGTAACAAAGAAAACTATAACTATAGTCTTCAACTCTATCAGAGACCCAAGAAGGAAATAGTATTACCTGAGTGAGTAGGAAGTGCAAGCAAGAGACTTCAGAAAATCCGAGAAATGACAGAAGCAGCTGGCTGCCCTGGACAGTCACCAAAGATAACCATCTTTGGCCTAGAGGCCTAGCATATCTGACAGACTTTTCCATAAAGCATGGTATCTGAAGGTTTGTCCTACCATGTCTTGGCAAAGTTCAGCAGTCCTTTCTTTTGTGTCCTGGTTGTCCAATTTGGACAGCATACTGTCAGCAGTTGAGGCAAGAGTACTTTCTTGCCCAGAGGCTTACCTTTGCCACAAAGAAAGTAAACTCCATGTGGAGTTTTTTCAATGCCCCAACATCTTCTCTGAAGAAGATTAATGCTGCCAGGAGCAGGCATGTCTCGTGATAAAGAAAAGAACCTATTGATGGGGAATGTCCTTCTGTATATGTTTCTCTTATTGGTTGATGAATAAAACACTGATTTGCCAGTAGCCAGTTAGGAAGGACAGGTGGGGCTACCAGACCAGGAGAAGGCTGGAGGGGGAGGCAGAGAGAGGCCAAGGAGACACCAGGCTGCAAAGGAGTAACATAACGGATTACAGGTAAGCCACAGCCTCATGGCAATACATAGATTAATAAAGCAGAGCTATCCTATAAGAAGCCTGAGCCATTGGCCAATAGTTTATAAAATAATATAAGTATTTGTGTGTTTATTTGGGGCAAAGTGATTGAGGGACCAGGTGGAACTGAAACCTTCATCTACAACCTAAAACATCCTAAATGCCATTATTCTGTAGATCTCTAAAGTGTTTGAAGATGACCTGTCTATCTAAAATATATCTTTGTTTTGAAAACATACATATGACTACAAATTTGATTGTAATAGTGACCAATTGCTAACCTGCATTTTTTTATTATCCTAACTAGTAGGTAATAACTTTCCATGGCTAAAAATTTTAATTACATTGTTAAATGAATTGCATAGGTACAATACCTTGAACAAGTTTAGAAATATATGTACAGTGTGTTCTAACACAAATAATCTCAACTTTGTATCAATATACAAAAAATCCAAGCCAATGTAAAATATTTAAAACTAGTAATTGCTTTTTTGGTTTAAGAGTATTTTCAGCCAGGTGGCGGTGGTGGCTTATGTCTTTAATCCCAGCACTCAGAAGTTAGAAGCAGGTGGATCTCTGTGAGTTTGAGGCCTGGTTCTAGAACAGGATCTAAAGCTACACAGTGAAACCCTGTATCGAAAAAACAAAACAACAACAACAACAAAAGAGTAGATTCAATAATCTACCTTTTATCACATTCTATGTCCCCCCTTTTTCTTTCTAGAATAGATTCAGTAATCCACCCCCATATCCTATTAGAGTGTTTGTTCTGTCTCCTGCTCCAGCTCGCCCCCTCTCTTGCCACGACCCCAACTCTGGCCTTATTTTACTTAATCTCAGTCTTTACCATCCTCAGTTTTGTCCAAATCTGATTGTTTTGCTGGATGAACGTGAGAAGAGCAACAATCAAAACCAGTCAGTGTGGGAGCCTAAAGACCAAATTGGATCATTTCTGTTTTAGTATACTTTTAAAAGAGAGACAACAAGTGAACAGAAAACTTGGATCCAGTGACCTAAGCATGATTGGCTCATTTGCCTACCTCAGTAGAGTTTTGTAAGGATAAATGGACATGGTCTTTTTCTGGGTCACTGTATGAATAACCTGTTTATATAACACAATTAATCCCTTCCTAGTACAAGGCTCTGGACTGGGTCTCCAGTGCCACCCTGGGGGTGGGGGAATCCGTCAAATATAACCTTACCCAATGAATGATGTCAGAATGCAGAGCACTGCACAACAGCACTGTGCTAGCTTGGTACTGTCAGGTGGCTTTCCAGTATTTCTGAGAAGGTAGTCTCCTTTGCTTAATCCACTCTCTCCTTGGTCATGGAATACAGAAGGCCAAGTTACTAAGACTTTAGAGTAAAATGTGTTTTTGTCTGGGTATAACTTGAAACAAATGACCAAAGACTCAGAAGTTTCTCTTTAGAACAGTGGCTCTTAACCTGTGGGTCACGACCCCCTTTGGATTTGAACGACCCTTTCACTGGGGGTTACCTAAGACCATCAGAAAATGGATGTTTACAGTATGATTTGTAATAGTAGCAGAATCACAGTTATGAAAATAATTTTATGATTAGGGGTCAGCACAACACGAGGAGCTGTATTAAGGGGTGGCAGCATTAGGAAGGTTGAGAACCACTGTTACAGACAATGGTTTCTAACCTGGAGTACTGCTGAAATCTGGGATGCTGTCCTGTGCCTTCTAAAATCCTTAGCACCTCCCTGACCATAACCCACCAGACACGAGTGGTGGAAACTCAGCCAAGTTGACAACAAAAATGTCACCACACATTATCAAATGTCCCTTGGGGAGTAGCACTGGAACCTATGAAAATGAGTGTTCTAAGCCAGACGTTGGTGGCTCACGCCTTTAATCCTAGCACTGGGGCGGCAGAGGCAGGAGGATCTCTGTGAGTTCAAGACCAGTCTGTCTACAGAGTAAGTTCCAGGACAGACTCCAAAGCTACACAAAGAAACCCTGTCTCGAAAAACCAAAAAAAGAAAGAAGGAAAGGAAGGAAGGAAGGAAGGAAGGAAGGAAGAGAGAAAGTGCTGCGAACCAGACTGGGGTCCTCAAGAAAAGAGGTCTTCTCTAAAGGATAAAATGATGGGGATATAGCTAGAGATGGGATGTATTACACCATACACACTATGTGTGGTCCATACTCAGTGTATGTCTTCTGACCTCAAATGGCCCAGGTTTTTAGGGTGGGTCTCCCTACTGAGCCATCTCTCCAGCCCCTTGTTTAATTTTTTTTTTTTTTTTTGAAGAGTCCCATGTAATCCAGATTGGGTTCAAACTCACTGTGTAGTTGAGGATAACCTTGAATCTTGATGCCCCTCCCACCCCTCTTGAGTGCTAGAATTTTAGGTCAGCATCACCCGCACCAGCTTCTTTTTCACCTGGAACAACCCCGTAGACCAGGCTGGCCTCCAAATCAAGGTTTCCCTGCCTCTGCTTCTAAGTGCTTGGATGAAAGGCATGTGCCAACTGCCTGGCTCACATGTTAAAATTTCAGCAACACATCCTTGCATTTTACAAGACTGTCATGGTAGGGTTTTACGGCATCAACTCCTTGGCACAAATGAGAAACTGAGGCCCTATGACGTTCAGGTCACAAAGGTGCTATACAGTGACAGTTAGAATCACACAAGGTGCTGTGTCTCTTTTTACTGTCACGATTCCAAGCTAGGAGGGCCATTCCCAAGCTCAGTATCCTGAAAGCAGGCCCCTCGTGTGATAAGTTACTGGAAGATTTTGAGTGAAGAGATCACATTCTCCATGGTGTGGGCTTGGAAGGGGCAGAGGAACAGGACCTGGTGTGGAGCCAACAGCCTCTAAGCTATGCCAAGCCAGTGTGGCAGCAGGGACACAGGATGAATAGCAGGCAGGACTGGACTGGCCTGGCCAGAACAGGCGGAGGCAGAGCATATAGCAAGACGAGGCAGAATCCAGGACCCAGTGTCTCTCTCCACTCCAGCTGCATACAGGACAATCGAGTGCATCCCTCCTCCAGAGAATCTGGTATCAGATAAGCCAGGACACTTGGCAGGCTGCCCCCACCCCCAGTGTTGGGGCAAGCCAAGGACTGAAGAAGGACAAGTTTAACCAGTCACTAATTATCCATTGTGTGTCTACAATTTGGTAGGCACTGTATTGATACTAAGGGTCAAAGACAATTAACACATCCCCTCACCCATGGGAGAGACAGATATGTCCACGATTATCTGTGTAAAGTAAGAGGCTTTGGGGATGGCTCCATCAGTAAAGTGTTTGCTATGTAGATATGAGGACCTGAGTTCACTCCATGGCACTCTGGTAAATAGGCCTGTAATCCCAGCACCCTCTGGGGAGGTGGAGACATGGGCAACCCTGGAGCTCTCTAGCCAACAAGAATATCAGAATTGATGAGTTCCAGGTTCAGTGAGAGATGATGTCTCAAAAAAGTGAAATGGACCTGGAGAGGTGGTTCAGCAGTTAAGAACAAGTATTTCTCTTCTAGAAGGCTCTTAGTTGTCAGGCAGTTCACAGCTGCCTGTAACTCCATATACATGTGGCTGACACGCACAATTAAACATTTTTTTTTTAATCTTAAAAAAAAAGATGCCAAGTGATTGGGGAAAGCACTCAACATCTTTGGCCTCTACACTCATACACATATATACACACAACACAAATTCCACAAGAGGTGGACCAAACACTCAAGAGGGATGCAGTATTCATTCTGATTAGAGGTGGTCCAATAGGACATACTATGTGGTCTGGGCTTTGAGCATGGCACCTTCTTCACAAGGAAACAGTATGCATGCTCCATGCAGAAGAGATGCACTGCTTAGCAGCCTCTTAGCACCCTGCACTCATCATCTTCTTCACCCTACCAGTGCCCCTGCCTCTCAATGGATCCTTTAAGGGATGTCATTAAGTTTCACGGAGAAAGTCATGTACAAGGATCTATGCAAACCAGACATTAGTACTCTCCCAGGAAGGACCGTTTTCCACAAACATGGGATTGTAGCCACAAATGAGCTATCAGCCTGCATTTGTCCTTGGGGCTATTCCACCTGAGTCTGAGTCCCTGTTTCTATGCAACCCAATGGCACCTAGGCATTTTTCTGAATATTTCAGGGAAAACCACTCACTGACTACCCTGAGATGCCTTTTTAAAATTGAGAATATGGGGGCTGAAGAGATGGCTCAGTGATTTGGAGTACTGACTGTACTTCCAGAGGCCCTGGGTTCAATTCCCAGCAACCACATGGCAGCTCACAACTGTAATTCCAAGATCTGGCATTATCACACAGATAAACATGCAGGCAAAATACCAATGCACATCAAATAAGAATACATAAATTATTTTAAAAATTAAGAATACAGGGAGGTTTTTTTGTTTGTTTGTTTGTTTTTGTTTTGTTTTTTGGTTTTTCTGTGTAGCTCTTCCTGTCCTTGCACTCACTCTGTAGACCAGATTGGCTTTGAACTCAGAGATCTGCCTGCCTCTGCTGGCTTAAAGGTGTGTGCCACCACCACCAATATGAATACAAGGAGTTTTACAGTGGAAAAAAAGGCATCTGAAAAATGTCTGTCTTAGTGGTGGTATTCACATTTCTTCCTTTGTTAATGTGCCTTTCACAAGACAGAAATGGATTAAAGCATGTTATTTGCTTTCTGCTGTCTTTTGGTAGGAAGTTTAAGATTTATTTAATGTACTATGACTTACCAAACTTTGGGGTTTTGTCTGCATGAATGTCAATATGAGGGTGTCAGATCCTCTGGAACTGGACTTAAGACAATCCTGAGCTGCCGTGTGGGTACTGGGGAATTGAACCCAGGTCCTTTGGAGGAGCAGCCAGTGTTCAACCACTGGGTCATTTAGCCAGCCCAGTACAATGCTTTTGATGAGCATATATTAATGATACACAATAATGGGTTTGTTTTGTTATGGCATGGTCATGCATTAATAATGTATTTTGAGCCTATTTTTTTACTACCCTTCTTGTTCCCCTGCTAATCCCATTAATGCTGTTCCTCTTCCTATCACCCTTCCCACTCTCTCTCTCTCTCTCTCTCTCTCTCTCTCTCTCTCTCGTGTGTGTGTGTGTGTGTGTGTGTGTGTGTGTGCGCGCACACACACGCGTGCCCTGAATGAAGAGTAATCCACAGAGACATGGGCTCCTTACCAATGGCTACTCCACTGAAGAATGCCCCTCCCTCCCCCATCAACCCTTAACTCTCTATAAATCCTTCAGGAGTTTCCACTTTCAGGCTGAACCTCTTCTCTAGACCCACTGCCCTGCCAGCACTCCCTCAGCTCTCCTCTGAATAGTACTCATTTGCTAAAGTCCCTTAAACTAGAAAGCCCTGTGAGCTGAAGGCGGCAACAAGCCACCCTTGCACAGAGGCTGGCAATCCGACAGTGACAGCCGCAAAGCAGATGTACAGAGAGGCAAAATGAGATGGCTGTCAGCATAGGCACTGCCCTCCCGGTTGGTTGCCCAGCTCTGTGTCTAAGCCTTCTAGGGATTCCGGTCTATCTGTTCTCCTTAGGGCCACAAGATTCCTGTCTTTGTAGTAAATTTTCCTTTACTGAAACTAATTAGCTGAAATTCTACCCTCAAAAGGAAGCAACTGACCTCATGAGGACAAACCTGACTGCCTGTATCAACAGTCCACATTCTTGCCATTCTCAGTGGTTAAGTGGCCATCCCCAAATGTTCATGCATTATGCAACTTCACAAGATCTTGGGCCATTTCCAGCTTTTCATGCTTATTGATGGTTCCACAACCAACACAAGGGACAGTTACCGTGCCCACAGACCAGATGAAATAATGCTGAGAGCTTTGTTTGTCTGTTTTCTCCAGAACCCCCTCCAGCTCACAGACACCAGCTCTCATGCAGCATCTTTTCCCACAGCCCTACTTAAACCAGATTTTATTTTTATTTCAATTTGTGTAATGATACTTTGCAATCACTTAACTGGTGCTTCTAAATTGCTATTTAGATTCAGTGAGAATTAAATTGGATAATATACACAGAGAACTGGCATATACCAAATTGGATTTTTAAATCATTATTCTGAATATTATTTAGTTAAAACTTAGATATTACCTTATTATAGATTTTTAAAGTATATTTTGCTGAGCAATGGGTTCTCTTATCTACACAAAACTCCTTCCCAGCCATAGAGCTACGCTGGAGCTCAGCCCTCAAAGTCCCTTCTCTCTTCCATTCTCACTGGTAGGGCATCATGTATGACTTTCATACTGTCTACATGCTGGGAACTCTCTAATTTGTTTCTTCAGAGTGGCCCTCTCCTCTGTCCTTAAGCACATCTAAGTGCCTTTTGGGTCTTTCCACTTTAAGGTGGCATATCACACTGATCTGTCAGAGCTGAATTCCTGCTCCCCTCCTTAGCAAATACCTGCTGATGCTTCCAGGCGCTCAAGCCAAACACATTTGAGTTATTGCTGCCATATCTTTTTGGCGCTATATTTTTATTTTTAATGTTGATGGGAGTTTGCCTATATATATTTTGCAGCAGTGTTAAAATATATACTAGGGGCCAGAGAGATGGCTTGGCTGTTAAAGGCACTGTTTGCTCTTTTAGAGAACTGTGGTTTGGTTCATAGCACCCTGGTGGCAGCTCATAACCATTTGTAACTACAGTCCCAGGGGATCTGACACTTCTTCTTGTTTAGCTGGAGCCTCTGGCTGGGCCCCTGCATGGTTCAGAAACCCCTGTCTCTCTCCAAACCCTGCCTGATCATAGAGTCTCCTAACAAAGGAAAGGCACCAAAATGGCCCATTCACAATTCTTGGTGCCTCTTGCAGCTTCCTCCCTTGAAGTTGCCAGCTGCTCAAGTCCCTGCCTAAATGCTCAGCTTTTGACCATCCTTGGCCACAAATCCAGTTTGTGGCAGATATGTCATCTCCTATAACCTATAAAATCTCCCTGCTTTAGTTTGGGGGTGACACTTCTCTGGCCTCAGTCTCTGAGACCAGAGAACCCACCCTGGAGTGGCTCTCAGATCTGTTATTAGACTTTTTCAATTCAACTTGATCTGGCTTGCTGCATGTCAGAGAGACTTACATTAATGTGGGGCAGAAACACCAATTACTTCTGACCTCTTTGGGCTCCTGTGTGCTCGTGGTACTCATACATACACACATATAAAATAGAATAAATTGTTTTAAAAACATATGCTAAACAAAATGCCATCTTTACACTGTCCCAGCAACCTCTCATCTTCATTCTTACCACCCTGGCCAAGACACCATCATTCCTCAGCTGTAAAGCTTTCTAGCCAGGCTTCTGACCATCTACATGGATCCCGATGTTACCTGGGCCTCATTCTCCTGCTCATTAGGCCATTCAGCAGTGATGCATTACAGGATGCAGGTTTGGAGGATGCTGCCTTATATGCAAAGTGAGAGAACCACTCCTAGCTCACCAGCAGATTACTGGGTGGCTCAGGGCCAATCAGGATTCAGGGCCTGAAGTGTTGACTGCTTTGGCAAAGAGAGCCATGAGCAAAACTGGGACTCTGCTTGTTAGGGAAGAAATGGGGGTAAATAATGGGTGGGAATCAAGATGAGGAGGGGTCATGGTCTTGCTATGGAGCCTAGATTAGTATTGAATTTATAACCATGCCTTGGCCTCCTAAGTGCTAGGATTATGAGTGCACACTACAATGCCCAGTTCATACTTTGGTTTTGGTATCAGTATATTAGCCTCCAAGTGAATTTGGAAATTGTCACTTTTCAAATCCCTTATGTAGAAACTTGTGAAGGATTTGTAATTATTCTTAAAAGGCTTTGCTTTGTTTTTTAAAGTATGTGTACAGTGTGGGTCTCTGTGTGGACATGTGCTCAGGGGCACACATGACTATGGAAGCCTGAGGAGGGTGTTGGCTCCCCTGAAGCTGGAGTTAAAGGCAACTTGGGTCACCTTTGAGAGCCATCTCTGCAGCCCTTTAATTCTTCTTGAGATGTTTGGTAGCAGTCACCAAGGAAGCCACTGGAGTTTAGGCTTTTCTCTGTGGACTTGTTTGGGGATTGGATTTGGGGACCTGGTACACTTTAGGCAAGAGCTGTGCCCTGTGGGGTTTTTATTCTTGCTGGTCTGAATTATTCAGGTTTCCAGTTCTTTTGAGTCAAAGTTGGCAGTTTTCATCTATAAAGATCTCATAAGAGAATCTGTCCATTTCGTTTTTTGTTACCTAATTTGTTGGCACACAGTTGCTCAAGGTAGTCCCTGTGATTCTAGTTTTAGAAAGTCAGCAGTCATGCGTCCTCTTTTACTTCTGATGGTAGCAGTGAAATCATTTTTTCTCTCGGTAAGTCTAGCTAGAAATTTCTTGTCTTGTTTTTCTTCTAAAGACCAGCTGTTGCCTCCATTGGTGGTCTCTGTTTTTCTTTTCTCCTTTTTTCTTTTATTTGTTTATTTATTTATTTATTTTGAGGCAAGGTTTCTCTGTGTAGCTTTGGAGCCTGTGTTGGAACTTAATCTGTAGACCAGGCTGGCCTTGAACTCACAGAGATCTGCCTGCCCCTGCCTCCTGAGTTCTGGGATTAAGGCATAGGCCACCACCACCTGGTCTGGCTTGGTTTTCTATATGCTCTTTGTTTTCTATTTCATTGACCTCAGCTCTCACCTCCCGCCCTCCCTCCCTTCCTTATGATTATTTTGGTTTTAGATTCTCTGCCCTTTCTTGGTTTGTTTCCCTTCTCTTTGGTACTAGGGGATTTGTTTTAGTTAGGGTTTTTATTGCTATGAAGAGATACCATGACCACAGCAACTCTTATAAAGGAAAAACATTTCATTGGGATGGCTTACATTCTCAGAGGTTCAGTCCATTATCATTATGGCAGGAAGAAAGGCAGCATGCAGGCAGACATGGTGCTGGAGAGGTAGCTGAGAGTTTTATACCTTGCAGGCAACAAGAAGCGGTCTGTCTCATTGGGCATGGTGTGAGCATATGAGACTTCAAAGCCCACCTCCACAATGACACACTTCCTCCAGCACTCCAACAAGGCCACACCTCCTAACGGTGCCACCCTCTTCTTACAAACCACCACAGGATTGAATCCAAGCCTTTGCTTTGTAACTCAGCTGTATTTTAGCACCTTTACCTTGGCTTCAAACTCAAAATCCTCTAAGCTTCAAGTACTGAGTTTATGTACTCCACATCACCTGGCTCCTATATGTGTACATGTGTCTGTAGAAGTTGACATTGGGTGTCTTCTGCTGTTTCCCACCTTATCCTTTGAGACAGAGGCTGTGGTGGTTTGAATAGGAATGTCTCCAGAGACTCATGTGTTTGAATGCTTGGCCCATAGTGGGTAGCACTATTAGGAGGCGTGGTTTGGTTGGAATAGGTGTGGCCAGGCTGGAAGAAGTACGTGGGGGCAGGCTTTGAGATCTCAGACGCTCAAGCCACTTTTCTTCCTGCTGCCCGATGGTCTGGATGTATCACTTTCAGCTCCCTCTCCAGCATTATGTCTACCTGAATACTGCTGTGTTTCCCACCATGATAATAATGGACTAAACCTTAGAACTGTAAGTCAGCCCCAGGTAAATTTTTGTAAGAGTTGCCGAGGTCATGGAATCTCTTCATGGTAATAAAACCCTAAAAAGATAGAGGCTGTCACTGACCCTGGAGTTTGCTGATTTGGGTAGACTACAAGGTCAGGAATCCACAGAAATGATCCTGTCTCTGCTTTTCTCATCACTAGTGCTGGGGCCACAAGCATTGCCACCATGCCCAGCTTTTCACCTGGGTACTGGGGATCTGAACTCAGTCCCTAATGCTTGCATATCAAATACCTTTACCAACTGGGTTATGTCCTTGGGTCCCCTGTTTTTGTTTTTGTGAGACAGTCTCAGGAAGCATAGCAATCCCTACATAGCTGAGAATCCCACCTCCACCTCCCTCCACCTCCTAAGTGCTGAGACTGTAGTTATGTGCCACCACTGCCTAGCTGTGTTCCTCATCTTTAAAGAGTGAGAGTAACTTATTGATTTATTGGTAAAAATAGCACCATGAATAAAAATTATAGCATCAAAGCTCGGTAGTGTGTATACTTGCTATTGTAGCACTGGGTGCCCTAAGGCTGGAGGGTTGTAATTTTTTAAGTCATTCTGGCCTTTATTTAACAAGACTGTCTTAAAAATACATACTATGGCCTTTTGGCCGCGGCAGCCATCTTCCAGTAACTCGCCAAAATGACAAACACCATGGGAAAGAGGAGGGGCACTCGCTACATGTTCTCTCGGCCTCTTAGGAAGCATGGAGTTGTTCCTTCGGCCACGTATATGCGAATCTACAAGAAGGGTGATGCTGTAGACATCAAGGGAATGGGCACTGTTCAAAAAGGAATGCCCCACAAGTGTTACCATGGCAAGACAGGAAGAGTCTACAATGTCACCCAGCATGCCGTGGGCATCAATTGTAAACAAGCAAGTTAAGGGCAAGATTCTCGCCAAGAGGATTAATGTGCGGATTGAGCACACCGAGCACTCTAAGAGCAGAGACAGCTTCCTGAAGCGGGTGAAGGAGAACGACCAGAAGAAAAAGGAAGCCAAGGAGAAGGGCACCTGGGTTCAGCTCAAGCGCCAGCCTGCTCCACCCAGAGAAGCACACTTTGTGAGGACAAACGGGAAGGAGCCTGAGCTGCTGGAGCCCATCCCATATGAATTCATGGCCTAATGTACAAAAAGAAATAAAGACCTGGACTGTAAAGGGTTTTTCTTAAAAAAAAAAAAAAAAAAAAAAAAAAAATACATACTATGAGCCAGGCAGTGGTGGCACACACCTTTAGTCCCAGGACTCGGGAGGCAGAGGCAGGTGGATCTTTGTGAGTTCGAGGCCAGCCTGGTCTACAGAATGTGTTCTGTAGACAGCCAGGGCTACACAGAGAAACCCTGTCTGGAAAAACAAAACAAAAACAAAAAAAGAAAAGGAAAAGCCACTTTGCTTGGGAGAAATGGCTTCAACAGCCTTCAAAGTAGACATGATTTGATGTTTCACTTCAGAGCCTTGTGATTTAACATTTTTTTTTTTATCTGCAAGCCAGAGACTTTTAGTTTAGTTTAATTACCCCTCCTAAGAGACAGTGGATTAGAAAAATAGGCCTGGTAGCAGGGCTCAGGGGCAAAGCGCATTTCCTAACTTGATGAGTTATATTAACAAATCCTTGCTCTGGAGTCACTGGGAGACTCCAGGCACACAGGTGAAGGATTATTTAGGTTGGCCTCTGGGCTTGCCTGTGAGGGATTATCCTGATTATACTAAATGGAGGGAGGGTGGTACCTTTCTGCAGGCTAGGGCTCTGTGCTACTAAAAAAGAAGGAAGCTGGGGACGGCCCTCTGTGACTCGATTAGCTTCTCTACCAGGACTCATCTGCCCTGGTGGACTGCCCCTTGAAATGTAAGCCAAAATATCCCCTTTCTCCTTTTCTTCTTTTTTTAAGATTTATTTATTTTTGTGTGCACTTGTGTTTTGCCTACATGTATGTCTCTGTAAGGGTATCAGATCCCCTGGAACTGGAATTACAGACAGTTGTGAGCCACCATGTGGGTGCTGGGAATTGAACACAGATCCTCTGGAAGCATAGTCAGTGCTGTTAACCCCTGAGCCATCTCTTCAGCTCCCCCGCTTTCTCTTTGGGTTACCAGGGAGCTTTAGCACAGTGGCAGTAGCTCACATAGTCAGTATTCACAAAGCCCCAGGTTGGATCTCCAGCACCATAAAAACTGAGCATGTAATTCTAAGGAGACAGAGAGAGGGAGGAAGCAGGAATTCAAGACCAGGCCCCAGCTACATAGCAAATTGGAGGCAAGTGTGGGCTTAGATGAGATCCTATTTCAAATAAAACGAAACAAAAAGGAAACTGTCCATCAAGACTGCTGTTTTGCCCTGTCCCTCTGAAAATAACGATTTTCTTTGAATCCCCACAATTCACCTTCTATGTCCACATCGATAGGTCACCAACCCCGTTTCCTTTCAGTGCCTGAGCAGATTCTGCCCACCTCATTTCCCGACCCACGAAGCCCTCCTCATGCCTCAGAAGCTGGCACTTGCTCACACTGCCCTCAGTTTCTCTGACTGGGTTTCCTCAAATAGCCTTGATTTGTGCTTCTGGCGGTTAGTTCATCTGGC
Organism: Phodopus roborovskii; assembly: GCF_943737965.1. Taxonomy (NCBI): domain Eukaryota; kingdom Metazoa; phylum Chordata; class Mammalia; order Rodentia; family Cricetidae; genus Phodopus; species Phodopus roborovskii. The sequence continues at coordinate 11,726,537 of NW_026126408.1, read as the reverse complement.
CCAGTCATCTCCACCTGGGTATTTATGAGCTGTCATCACACCTCCCCTCTCCTCTCAGATTGTGTGTAAATTGGCACCTTCAGAATTTCTTCCCCCCCCCCCCCAATCCACACAGAGAATAGCTTCTGCCAACAAGGAGCACGAGACAAGGCACGAGTCCACTAAAAGAGTGCTTGGATCAGAAATTGTTCATAAGCAAAGCTGGATTTTGAGCTGTCCTCAACGTGTATCAGCTGGGGAGGGAGGCGGTCTGGAAGTAGATTTGGTCTTCACTAGCAGGGGCAAGGCCAGTGTCTGCCATAGAGCCTAGCAGGGAGCGATTTTTTGTTTTTTTCTTTTCTTTTTTTTTTTTTTTTTTTTTTGCTTTGCTTTGTTTCGTTTTTTGACCAGTATAATAAATAGCCTGACACAGGGGTCACCCGGACATGATAAAGCTCGGGGATATGTGAGCTAGACTGCTTCTAGGCTGGAGCATTTTCCAGTGCTGTGGCTGGGTCCCTGTGAGTACATTCTGCAGCACTCTCAGGAAGGGAGCTCTCAGGAAGCGGGCCTTTTGCTTGTCTCTGAAGACCTCTCCAAGCCTGGTTTGAGTCTGCCAGGGTCGTTGTATTGCCATTGTCATTGTGGCTAGCAGTCGGGGGACTCACCAGGTGACATTTAAAGTGCAAAACCAATCTGCACTCTTTCCTTCCCAAGTACCGCTCCTGCTGCACACTTACCGACCTTCTGCCCACTCCTGCCAATCACTCTCTAGCGCCGCCTCCGCAGCACTTCCCAGGCTTGCTAATTTCCCCCCAGCTCCACTCTCCGCTGGTTCTGCCTCTGCTGCAAAGAAGAGCTCTCCTGTCAGGGCAGATGGGCCTGGAGCTATAGTGAGTGCCTCAGCAGCAGCCGCGGAGTGTTCTACTTCCCCACTTGATCTATCCTTCTGAAAATCACCTCCAGCTGATTATGTCTTCCCAGCTCTCCCAGCTGTACACCTGTCTGGGTCTTCTGGCAACTCTGGGCTTATGAACTCCAGGCTGTCCCTCTCAATAGCATCTTGTTGGTCTCAGTCACAGATGCTTCATCGATGGTTAATGATGGGCAGGAAGCTAAGTGTGCAGTTAGCGCTGTAGCCAGTCAGACGAGGGCAGTATCATTAATGTCTTCTTATCATTCTGCCATTCGGTATTTCGTCAGGAGTAGTAAAGCGTAGTTAAGGTGATATCTTCCTAATGACTCAGATATGTGTCTGTAAATCAGATCTGACCTCTGACTCATAAACCTGGAAAATATGAACTTGGAACTCTGTTTGAACATCTGCGATGTGCTTGTTTTGCCACTAGAAAGCAGAGGATGGTATTTTGGTCTGTTTCTCTTTCTGGGGACCTTAAAGCTACCTGGAAAGTGACAGAGGGTGGAGGAGTCCCCCAACACTCAAAGAAGCAGGAGGCAAAGGTGGACACCATCGCCTGACAGTCTATTGTGTGCTCACACTCTCTGTGGGATCCTTGGCTACCTATGCTGGTTGGCTGGTTTTATGTCAACTTGACCCAAGCTAAAGTGGTCTGAGGCAGCAACCTCAAATAAGAAAATACCTTCATGAGATCCAGCTGTAGGCAAACCTGTAGGACATTTTCTTATTGGTTAATGATGGGGGAGGCCCCTGCCCAAAGTAGATGATACCATCCCTGAGCTGGTTGGGGGTCTTGGGTTTTATAAGAAAACTGGCTGAGCAAGCCATGGGGGAGCAAGCCAGTCAGTAGCACTCCTCCATGGCCTCTGCATCAGCTCCTGCCTCTAGGTTCCTGTCCTGACTTCTTTCCATGATAAACAATGATGAGGAAGCATAAACCAAACCAACCCTTTCCTCTCCAAGTTGCTTTAGTCATAGTGTCTCTTTATTGCAATAGTGACCCTAAGACACTACCCCACGTACAGAAGATGACACAGGGCATGGGGAGTGGGGGAGGGTAAAATGGGAATTTAGGCAAGCTGGAGAGACTGGGTGTGGTATTTTATAGCTGTAATCCCATCCCTTCAGGCCTTTAGGGTACAGATAGGAGGATTTCAAGTTCTACATAGTTACAAGCCAGCTAAGGCTACATTGATACACATATGACCCAGTCTTTAAGAGGAGACACACACACACACACACACACACACACACACACACACACACACACACACGGGGGGGGGCGATACAGAATAGATTGATGCAGAAGCCTGGCTGGCTCCAAAATCTTCTTCTTTTCTTTTCTTTTCTTTTCTTTTTTATTAACATGCACAGAGAAGGAAGGTGGCTGCCTCATTAGAGGAGCTTGGTTTTATTTTTACAAATGGCCAGCTCTATCCTTGTTCAAACCAAACCCTACCAGCTGTATAAGGCATGTTTCACACAGCTGTGTGTGTGTATGTTGGCTTATGGGAATGCTGTCTCCAGAGCCTATGCTTTAAAAAATGCTTTAAAATTTTTTTCTTTTACCATTATTGTGTCTAGGATGGGGTGTGCACAAGTACCATGGCAAACACAAGATCAGAGGATAACTTCATGGAGATTTTATGTAGGTTACAGGGATCAAATTCAGGCTGTCAGGCTTGTGTGGCAAGTTCTTACCCACTAAACCATCTCACTGGCCTGGATTCTTTTGCTCCCCAAATTAAAATAATCAATTGCAAGGCCCATCTTGAATCCTAAAGGACTCACCAAATCCTAGCCTAGGGCTCCAAAAACAAACATGTGTGAACTCAGCTATTCCTGGGCTGGGTGACAGTACCCAGTTTTTCCTTGAATCTAGCATTCCACTGGCCAGCATGACATATTCTCAGTCAAAGCTACATTAATCTTTTGTTGCTTTTTTAATTCTCTTGCCTGCATCATTTAAAAATGGGGTCAGGGAGATGGCTCAACAGGCAAAGCCCTTGCCAAATAAGCCTGGCAACCTGAGTGTGATCCCCGGAGCACACATAAAAACCTGGATGCAGTGCCATGCATCTGTGATTCCAGCATACCTGCAGCAAGATGGGAGGAGAATCCACCAGAAGCTCTCCTAGAAAGTGTAATTGTGGAAGCGAGAGAGATCCTGCCCTCCCCTGAAACTATTGGCTGGAGAGATGGCTCATCAGTTAATAGCACTTGATGCTCTTGCAGAGGACCTGAGTTCAGTTTTCAGCTCACATATGGCAGCTCACAACCATCTGTAATTTCAGTTCCACAGGATCTGATGCCCTTTTCTGGAATCTAAGGGCATGTATTACACTTATATACATACAAGCAGAATATTCATACACGTAAAAAAAAAACTCTTAAAATTTAACAAATATACATAGCAGATAGTTTTTACTTTTGAATATATGTACACCAGAGTCAAAAGTGCTGAACAGATATTTGCACATCAATACTCAATGGAGTATCAGTAACATTAGCTAAGAGATGGAAGCAATTCAAGCATTTACTCATGGGTGACCAGATAAAAATGGTTATGGTATATCCATACAATAGAGTATCCTCAGACTTGGAAGAAATCCTGTGATACACAACACCATGGATGAACCTTGAAATCATGCTAAGTGAAATAAGCCAGTAGCAGAAAGACATGCTGTATGATGAGGCTTTCATGAGGTTCTGGGGTCAGGAAATTCATAGAGGTGGAGTGGAACAGAGGTTACTAGGACCTGGGGAGTTATATGCAAGGATTACAGAGTTTTGCTGATGATGTTGGCAAAGTTCTGCCAATGGATAGTGGTGACAGCTATACACTGTAGGCTCAAGAGCACATTTTATGGTGTATACATTTTACTACAACCTTTGGTTGTCCTAGAACTCATTCTATAGACTAGACTGGCCTCGAGCTCACATAAAATTTTATTATTTATTTATTTTTTGTCTGTGTGTACAGCCAGAGTTAACCTCAGATATTGATCTTCAAGAGATAACATCGCATGTATTTTTAAATTTTGTAAGCCAGACATGGCAGTGCACACCTTTAATCCCAGCACTCAGGAGACAGAGGCATGTGGATCTCTGAGTTTGAAGCCAGCCTGGTCTACAGAGCTAATTTCAGGACAGTCAGAGCTACATAGAGAATGGCTATCTAAAACAAAACAAAATAAAAGTTATATGCTATTTGTGTTTATTTGCATAAATTTATGTACACCAAGTATGTTAGGAGCTCTCAGAGGCCAGATCCCCTCAACTGGAGTTTCAGGCAGTTGTATGCCAACAGATGGGTGCTGGGAACTGAATTCAGGTCCTCTGCAAGAATGATAAGTTCTCTAAACTCTTGAGCCACCTTTCCAGCCTTCATCTTTGTTTAAGAAAATGTTTCCTTTATTTATTATGTTATGTGTATGGGTGTTTGGTTGCATGTATGTCTGTGAACCACATGCATGTCTGGTGCTGGAGAAGACAAGAGAGGCCATATGAGCTGCCATGTGGGTGCTAGCAATTGAGCCAAGGTCCTCTGGAAGAGCAGCCAATGCTCTTAACTGCAGAACCATCATCTTTCTAGCTTTTTACACAAGTGCTAGGATTTAGCTAGGTCCTTGCATGTGCTAGTTAGTTTTACCATCAATGTGACACTATCTAGAACCACCTAGAAAGACAGTAATAAGGAATTAGCTACCATCATCACGTTGGCCTGTGGGCGTTTCTATGAGGGATTGTCTCCACTGTTAATTGATTTTAAAAGTCCCAGCCCATTTTGGGTAGTATCATTCCCTGGGGTGGTGGGCAGGCAGGCCCTAAACCTTGTAAGAAAGGAGGAAGGTAGCCTAGAGTGATCAACACGTTTATACTTCCTTTGCTCTTAGCCATGGATATGATGTAACTAGCTGCTTGAGTTTCTGTCTTGGTTTCTCCTCACTGATCAGGCTTTTGATCTGAATTGTAAGCCAAGTGAGTCCTTTCTTCCCTTTTGTAAAGTTTTACTTGTGTGTGTGTGTGTGTGTGTGTGTGTATACAGGTGTGTGTACAGGCATCAACTCTCCTGGAGCTGGAGTTCCATGCTGCTGTGAGGGGATTGACATTAATGCTAGGAATTGAACTCAGGATCTCTGGAAGAACACTCCATGCTCTTAATTGCTGAGCCATCTCTTCAGCCCTCCTAAGGCTTTTTTTGTTTTGTTTTGTTTTGTTTATTTTGTTTTTTGGTCAAAGTATTTTATCACAGTAACAAAAGTAAAACTAGATTATCATGTTTACATGGCAAGTACTTTACTGCCTGAGCCATCTCTCCAGCCCTAACTACAATTTCTAAAAATTAAAGAAATAAATCACTGGCAATATCAGTGTGAAGTTGTTAGTGTCTTCTGTTTACAAGCAGCCTCTGTGTTTACTGAGGCTGATCGGAGAAGGGTGTCTCCTGACATAATGTTTGCCCTAACCTGGGGCCCCTGGAAAGGCTAGTTCTCTCCAGCATGTCCTTGACAGTGTTGACAGTGACTGAGATCTTCACATTCCAACCTCCCACTGGACTTGTGTCACCGCCCCCCCCCCACCCCTACCCCTCATATCAGAACTTCCACAGGCTGCCCCTGCTGGAGGCTGCCAACAACATCGCTGAAGAAAAGCAATGTGGTAGCTGGCTGCACCTCATATTCGTTCTCTAGGACTTCCATGCTGCTTGGAGATTCCTTCTCCCCAGCTTATTTTGATCAAACTCTCTTACTTCAAGTTTTCTATTTTTCAATATCCCCAGTACTCTTTCCTTTTAACTGCCAAAACCCTGGGCTGAATCAAGCTCCAATTATGCCTCCTCCGCCTAGCACCCCCCCCCCCACACACACACACATACACACCTCCTCTCCTTTGGTTCTGGTGCTGTCTTCCAGGACATTCTACTGCCACACAGCCAGGCAGACCATCTGAGGTGGTTGTGTTCCTACCAAGTCCTTCACTGAGGCCGCTGTGCTGTTCTCTGGCCCAGACTGGCTGGACCACTCCCCCAGATAATTGCACAAGGGGCTTCTCACCTATGCTTTTCAGCTTCTGCAGGTCAGTCAGCCTGAAACACCTTCTCCATGCAAGACCTGACAGGACTCATCTCTTCCAGCTAAACACCATCTGGCGGTACCTCCTCACCTGTTAAATGCTCTGCCCCTCACCCGCCTCCCCCCTTTCCTGCACTTAGCCCTAGGTTCCTTGCTGAAGCTATTGTTCATGGTTTTTGTTCTTAGTGGCTTACACGTGATGTGTCAGGAGGATGGCTGCTTCGGGTGGAGAATTTATCTTCCCTCCAGATGGCAGCGAGACCAGGCCTCTCCTTTTGGGGCCTTCTTCTGGTTCTTCCTACCAACAGTAACACTTGGCTCAGGTCTGCCTTAGAAATTCTGGTTATTTGTGTTTGTTAGTCTCCTACCAGGGTCATCTTGGGTGAAAGGCAGGGCATCTCATGCTTTTTCTGAGTAGTCTGTTAGTCTTTCTGCCCTCCCCCCCTTGATCTGGTTCCCCATGACCTAAATTCTCCTCCCTAGTATAGGTCATCCTGATCATTCCATATTGGTCCCTGACAAATTTGTTAAATGCTTCCAGGAGAGGCTTCTACTTGGGTGAGTCAGGGCTCCTGTGGGCTTGTGTACCAGCCATAAGAGAGCAAGTGAATTGAGTTTATCTTTTGTTCCATAGGGAGGTCAGGCATGTCCCCAGAAATAAAAGATAGAGTTGTCATAGAGTTGTGACAAGGCCAGCCTAGCAAGAAAAAGAATTAAGAGGAAAGCAAGAATAGATCCTTCACCGTGATCTCATCTTTCTCTTTGGTGTTCTTCTCCCACCTACACTCCCCTCCCCCTTTTGTGCTGGAGTGAAGCCAGGGCTTTGTGAAAGAATTTTAAAAAAAAGCAAAGTGGGTATCTTTCTGTAGGCCTTGCCAAGGTATGCCACCACTAAGCAAACCCACCATGTGTAACAGAGTTAGTGGAAGAGGATTATTGAGGGAGGGGGAGGGGTAAGGGGAAGAGCAGAAGGCATGTTGACAGGGATGTTGACGGGGATGGCCTCGGTATGGGGTGACTAGGTATTTCTCTTAGTGGTTTATGAATAAAGCTGTTTTGGCCAATGGACAGGCAGAATTTAGCTAGACAGGAATTCTGGACAAAGAGGAAGAGAGAAGGAAGACAGAGAGACAGATGCCATGTAACCGACAGGGAGGCAGGATACCAGGGCATCACCTAGGTAAGCCTAGGTGATTAAAAGAAATGGGTTAATAATTAAGAGAGAGCTACCCAGTAAGAAGCCTAAGTCAATGGCCAAACAATTGTAAATATGTATTAAGTCTCTGAGTGGTTATTTCATAGCAGCTGTGGGGAGCTGGTAGACAGAAAGAAAGGGGTGTAGTAGGACCCAGACTGGATGGAGAAAGTCTCCCTCCTACCTTATGTTGGAGTGGGGACAAGAGAGTGGCAGACAGAACAGGGAAGAGGCAAAAGTAAGAAACGCAAGAGAAGCAAGAGAGGAGAGCAGAGGCAAGAGAGTGGGCTGTGTTTGGCAGGCACTTTCAAAGGATGCACAGTTACGGTGGAGGGCAGCTGGTGACAGGTGATAACATAGCTGCTTTGGCGGCAGAGGCGGACTGCTGCCCCAGCAGAAAGTAACGCTGGCACATGGCGGACAAGCTGTGCTTCTAGTGTCCTAGAACTGTGTTTATACTTCCAGCCTTTGTCCACACAGAGGAGACCCTCTGCATAGTTCTAGTTTGCCTTTTCCATTAGTTATGAAACTTGATTCTACAGGTTTCATAATCTTGTAATGGTTATGACATATGACAAGGTATAATTTATATTTTTTGTTAGGTATACAATTTCTTAATTTTTTTTTTTTTTTTTTTTTTGAGACAGGATCACATATAGCCCAGTATGGCTTCAAATGCGTAGAGTTTAGGATGCACACTGCCATGCCCAGTTCGTGCAGTGCTGGGATTGAGCCCAATGCTTCCTGCACCTGGGAAATATTCTACAACTGAGCTACATCCTAGCTAGCCTGTTTTTCAACACAGGGTTTCTCTGTGTAGCCTTGGCTGTCCTGGAACTCACTCTGTAGACCAGGTTGTCCTTGAACTCACTGAGATCCACCTGCCTCTGTCCCCCAAGTGCTGGGACTAAAAGGCATGCACCAACACCATGTGGCTTTTTTTTTTTTTTTTTTTTTTTTTTTTTTTTGAGATGGGTTCTTGTTGGGCCTAAAAAAGCCCAGACACAAGGCACAAGGCCTTGTGGAATTTCCTGAGCCTGACTAGAGTTTGGCGACCTGTCTTTGACCTATCATTTCCAAATAGGAGTGACTCAGCAAAACTGCCTCTGCTCAGCCACTGCTAATGTGGTGGAATATTATTGGCCCTTACACCTCACCCCATCCAGAGGTTCCCACCCTCTTTCTCAAGGATATATAAGTACCTGCCTGAGACCCTGCTCTAATGAGGTGCCCGACCCAGTGTGGTTCTCTCCTGTGACTAGGAGGGAGGTCTGGGTCATCAACACTCTCCAACCTGCTCAGCCCCAAGGAGGGACAGCAGAAGTGGCTCCTCCACAGCCCTATCTGCCAGAGGATCCATGGATCCAGCAAGTTCTCACTAAGTAGCCCAACCTGATCTCAAATTCCTGGTGATTACAGGTGTGTGCCATCGTGCCAGGGTGTTGATAGTATTTTCATTAGAGTTGGTGAATATGGATTTGATCTATGTTTATTTATTTCCTTAGGATAACTCCCCAAGAATGAGATTGTAAATGGTAAGAACAAACATTGTTATGGTGTTTGACTTATCCTCCATGCAGCTCTCTGAAAACTACTTTATCAGTTTATAGATACAGATTTCAGTACTGATATAATCGTGTTTGTTGCTAATGCTGGTGCATACACAACACCTACTGATTATGTTGGAAGTGCTTTTGTGTTTATGTAGCCAAGTCTCTCCCTAGAAACTTAGATTTTTCAGAACTGGAGAATCTCAGCTTGTTTTATAAATCCAATGAGACCCAGAGTAACCACATACATTCTCAGGCTAGCAGAGTGTGAAAACAACAATATATATAGTAAATGTGTGTCTGTGAACCCCAAGTCCTCAGCACTCTCCACTGTGCCCAGCTGGTGCTGTTTGGTGCTGTCTGATAAATGCACAGGAGAAAAATCACAACTCACATTTATCCTCTGGCCAAGCAACACCCCAATCTCTTTTAAGACATATGTTTGGGCAGCAGTATGAAGTGGGGAAGGTTAAGACCTTTATGACCACTGCAGCTGAGCCCTCTGCTCCAGAATGCTACTTCTCAAAGGGGACTCCTTCACTCTGTCTTGGAGTCATTCTTACAGACTGTGGTCTAGGGGTCCTCCCTGGCTTTCAACATGCTGCCCTTCCCTGTGGGCCTCTGCTAGAATTCCTAGTGCCTGGGGAAACTCTGTCTCAGCTCCCACATGCTCACAATCCTCTCTGTTCTATTAGCACCAGCTTCTAGCGCTAGCTCCAGACTTGGCCAGTCTTCTGGGTGTCTGTCACTTATCGATGCCTAACAAAACACCTTGAACATTTTCACATAAACTAATAGTGACTTAGTATTAGCCACAGTTATCCATGTATCTTTTTTTCAATTTTGGCCAGAAAACACTCATTTGGTGTAGGGTAAACTCACCTCGTAATTATTTGGCAGTTATTGGTGGCTGACATCTGAACCACTCAGTTTTTTCCTCTGCCTCTTTATTCTCTTCCTCCTTTTCTTCCCCCAACACGTTTCCCCACCCCCACCCCCGTCCTATTCTTCTTTTTAGACATGGTCTTTTTTTGTTTTTGTGTTTTGAAATGGGGTCTCACATAGCCTAGGACAGATTCAGACTTGTCATGTAGCTGAGGAAGACATTGAATGACTGATCTTCCAAGTCCTAAGCCTGGTGCTTGCTATACAGTCTAAGCCAATCTCAAAATCAGTGATCCTCCTGCCTCAGTCTCCCATGTGCCAGAATTACAGGTGTGTGCCTCTACATTTGGCTTCTCTGTCTTAGTGAGGCCAGATATACCTCCTCATATGGCAATTTCAGGGCAAGTTTTCAAGATGGCAAGACCCAGTATCCAGGTCCTTATCAAGCCTCTGACTGTATTGGCCAAACAACCCACAAGTTCAAAGCTAATCTGCAGGAAAAAGGGAGACGCATGATCCCTGGACCATCAGGCTTGGTCTACTGCAGTTCTCTGATACTTCACATCCCTCCTGTGTGCTAGCCACACACTCCCCTGCATCACCTGATCAGGGCCTGAAGGGTTCACTATCTAGAACATGTTCAGATGCACCTAAAGCTTCAGGTTCAGTTCCTTCCATGGCTCCCTCTTGATGCAAGGACTGGTGTCTTCAAAAGGAGAAACAGAGATCCCTGGGAGTTCTACCAGCCTGAAAAGAGCAAAGCCACTGTTACAACCTCCTGTTGTGGAGGCAGGTGCAAGCACCACCACCAGCTTCCTGGGGTGCCCCAAGGCATTGCTTTCTTTAGCTTTGGGCTTTCACTTCCATTGTTAAAACATATTTCCTTTCCTTTAAAAACTATTTATTTAGGGCTGGAGAGATGGCAGCTCTTCCAGAGGACCCAGGTTCAATTCCCAGCACCCACATGGCAGCTCACAACTGTCTATAACTGCAGTTGCATGGGATCCGACACCCTCACACAGACATGCATGCAGGCAAAACCCCAATGCACATAAAATAAAAATAAATAATTTAAAAAACTATTTAAAGATAGATTCTTTTATATTTATTTTTATGTGTATGAGTATTTTGACTTCAGAAATGTCTGTGCTCTATATCCATGTCTGGTACCCTTAGAGATCAGAAGAGGGAGTCAGATCCCCTGGAACTGGATGGAGTTCCAGATGGTTGTGAGCCCCCATATTCATGCCTGGAATGGAACCCCGGTTCTCTACAAAAGCTACAAGTACTCTTAACTAGTGAGCTCCAGCCCCACTTATTTCCTTTCTAAGAGGAACTGGCCTGAGTCTGTAGCTGGGTAGCATTATCAAAATGCTACCTGTAGAAAGTGGGGGACCCAGGAGAGCTCTTCATCTTTAATTATAATTTGAAAATATTGTCAGCTGTGCACACATAGAACACAGCCTTTTTGTCAGCCATAAGCCAAACCCATAACTGATTCAGTGACGGTCCCCCTTCAATCCAGGGAGCCTGCTGGCAAGTGATGCAACAATGACTTTGAGGTCTCATCATCCTCTACCTTAAGCCTGCAAGAGGTCTGAACAAAGGAAGCTTCCAGTGTCAAACTTAATTTGACCTCCACTCTGAAGCCATGCATCTTTGTGCCTCTTTTGGTGTCAGAAAGCCTGGAAATCCAAAAACATTGATTTTGCAGCCCAGCACCTCTCAGACCCTGAACACCTGTTCTAAATCCAGTTTGCAAGCTAAGTAGTTCCTCCTTCCTTTCCCAGTTAAAGCTGCTAAAAAGACAATTTACACCCTTAACACTCTGCCTAGAAATTTCCCTAGTGGCAGTCACTAGCTCATTAGGTATGACTTCGTCACCGCAATACGGCAGATGACAGTTTCACACCACTGCTTGGCTGTAATTGTCCTCATTACCCATCTTCTTGGCTGTGCAAAACAGAGGTTCTATTCCTGGTCTCCTGGAGCTATTTCTTATAGCCTCCTGTCTATAGTCACAGCCTCCCCCCTACCCTTTGCTAGGCAGCCAAAAGTGCTACCTTCTTCCAGGTCTGATTATTACCCAAGGTTTTTAAACTTAAAGCAAAATTAATAACAATATTAAATCAGAGCAATCATAATAATTCACAATTATGAAAGTTATGTAATTATGCCCCCCCCAACTCAGCCGCAAGACAATGTACACACAGTGGATATTTTGGACAAAAGCATGATTTGAGTCCCTGGTGGGATGTGGTAAGGTGACAGTCTATGCCATCACACTATTCAGAATAACAGTTTAAATTTTAAGAATTTGGGGCTGGTGAGAGGGCTCAGTGTGGTTAGGAGTACATTCGGCTCTTGCAGACAACTTGAGTTTGGTTCCCAGCGCTCTCATTAGGTTGCTCACAACCACCCATATCTCCAATTTCAGTAGATCTGACACCCTCTTCTGGCCTCTGTGGGTATGTGTGTTCATGTGCATATACTAATATACAAACATACATATGACTATTAAATAATAAAAACTAATCTTTAAAAATCTAAGAATTTTTTTCCTCTATAAATTTCCATTTGCTTTAGGACCTTAGTTGACTGTGGATAACAGAAATTCTGGGTTGTAAGAGCATGGGTAAGGGACAATGCCAGCCAGACCAGAATGTGCAAGATTGTCTCATTCAAGTATCTGACAATAGAACCTGACATTGAGTGCACCTCAGTTTTCCTGCATAGGCCTCCCATACTCCCTTCAGCTAGACTGGCTTCTTTTTTCCTCTTTTTAAAATTTTATTTATTTTTATTTCATATGCATTGGTGTTTTGTCTGCATGCATGCCTCTGGGAGGGTGTAGGATTCCCTGGAAATGGAGCTACAAACACTTATGAGCTGTCATGTGGGGGCTGGGACTTGAACCTGGGTCCTCTGGAAGAACAGCCGGTGTTCTTAACTGATGAGCCATCTCTCCAGCCCCTCTTTTTCTTTTGTTGAGACAGGGTAACTCTGTGTGGCCCTGGCTGTCCTGGAACTCACTCTCTAGACTATGCTGGCTTCAAACTCAGTGATCTACTTACCTCTGCTTCCCAAGTGCTAGGATTAAAGGCATGCGCCACCACTACCCAGCTAGACTGGTTTCCTTCCTTCCTTTCTTCCCTAGATTTATTTAGTATACAGTTTTCTGTCTGCTTGTATGCCTGCAGACCAGAAGAGGGCACCAGATTTCATTATAGATGGTTGTGAGTCACCATGGGTTGCTGAGAATTGAACTCAGGACCTCTGGAAGAACAGTCTATACTCTTAACCTCTGAGCCATCTCTCTAGCCTTGGACTGGCTTTCTTACAGTTGCTACAGGACACTGTGCCAAAAGAACAAGCCTTCATGTTTAATATTCCCCAGATCTGCTTCTGTCACATGTGTTGAAGTTGTAAGTGGAATGGCCAGACTAGAGTCAGTGTGGGAGGGGAACACACTAGCAGATGTGTAACAAAAGGTGTGATCCACTGAGGACTGTTAGTGTGATGGTCTACTGCCATGCCTCGAATAGAATGAGCCTTCTTTTCCTTTGGGTTTCCTTTCCCTTTGAACAGGATTAAAATGCACTCCATGAAATCCTTTTGTATGTTTTATGTGTGTGCACGTATGGAGAAGGGTGTATGTATGCATGTGGAGCTCAGAGGTTGAGCCTTGTGTCTTTTTCTACCTCTCTCCACCTTAACTTTCTAGACGGAGTCTCTCACTGACTGTGGAGCTCACTGATTAGCTAGACTGGCTAGCCAGTGCATCTCCAGTATCTCTCCTGTCTCTGCCTCTTAGCACTGTGACTACAGGCACACAGTGCCCAGGCAGCTTCTTACATAAGTTCTCGGGATCTGAACTTAGGTCCTCATGCTTGAGCCACAGGCCCTTTCAGCATGTATTCATCACCTCAGCACCTATGTAGAATCCTCTGTATTCTATCAGTCCTGTCTGACTCACTTGCCATCTTCAAGCTTTTTTGTTTTGTTTTGTGAGACTGGGTTTCCCTTGTGTAGTCCTGGCTGCCCTGAAACTTGCTCTGCAGACCAGGCTGGCCTTGAACTCAGATTTGTCTGCCTCTGACTCCAAGGTGCCTGGATTAAAGGCTTGTGTCACCACTGCCTGGCTAATATTCAAGTTTAAGTAGAAATCTCCTGATCTATTTTCTACTCCACTTTACCATTTCATAGCATCTTGGCACACACAAGGTTCTCATTAAACATTAGTTGCAGGTCCTGCCTCAATGAGATAATGGGACCGACTTAGTAGACTTCCTAGGGGAGGCCTTACCCTGTCCAAGGAGAAAGGAAGTGTGGAGGGGGTTGGGGGGGAGAAGAGAGCAGGAGCAGAGGAGGGAGTGGGAACTGGGATTGAAATGTAAAACAATAAATAAAAAAGTTAGTTGTAGGGAACAGACACTAGACTCACAGAATGAAACATTGTAGTCTGGCCAGACATGCAAGGGGCTAATCTTGGTATTTCTCTCCAAGGGCCCAAAGTACTGCACAGGTCCTAGTGCCTGTGACTTTCCCAGGTGTGTGAAACATCCTGAAAGGATGTTGGCTTGTGGGCACAGTCATATTAGTCTGGTCAGGGCAAACAGTCTTGGAGACAGGTAACTCAGGGTGTTAAGAGCGCTTGTTGCTCTTGCAGAGGAGCTGGGTTTGGTTCCCAGCCCTCACATGGTGTGGCTCACAACTGCCTGCAACTCCAGTCTCACAGAATGGAAGCTTTCTTCTAGTCTCTGAATGCGCGCGCGCGCGCGCGCACACACACACACACACACACACACACACACACACATATATATATATATATATATATATATATATTTCTTTTTGCAGTTTGGGCTTGGTGCTCCTGTATCTTTGTGGAAAGTGGACCATCTCAGTGTGAGAAAAACAAACAAATTCCTCTAGGCAGAACCGTTGCTTCTGCCCATTCTCAGAAGCACCTGTGATGTCATGGAAGTCGAAGCCATAGAGATTCCCCCTTTCCCCAAGAACTGCTCTCATGTTGATAAAGACTGCAACCTAGTCCTGAGCCCTCCAGTTATGGGGTCAGGACGAGCGCCTCACACTGTGCTTCTGGTTTGAGCTTTGAGGTGCCATGGCAGGCACAAACATGCTGTAGCACAGGGCAGACACTAACCCAACCAGACGTAAAGGAGTTCCAGCGTGGTAAAGTAGAGAAGCAAAAGTGATCAAGCACGGAAGAGCAGGCGATGCCAGCTGCTAGCCCATCCCGACCCTGGCACCAGCCTTGAGTATGCACTGGAAGAGGAAGGAGATCCACTCCTCTCTCCCCTTCGGTTCCAAGCCTCTATTTCAAAGCTGTCCAAAACTGCCTGTTAGCATTTTGGAGTTTAGACCAGCCAGCTTCACGTTCTCCTTAGCTCTCCACTGGGAAGCAGTGTTGTTATTTAAGCTCATGTGCCTTTAGCTGGCAGAGATGATTTTTGTCTCCATTCTGTCTTGGTCTCCACTGTTCTTTGCATTCTTTCTACACCTAGAACCTCCCCCAAGTAATTAAGTTTAACAAATAGAGGAGCCCAGGCCACGAAACACCTGATTGCTCTGCATATTATGTCCCTGCTTGGATGGCAGTTTAACGGCTTAAACAAAATTGTCTCATCTATGTGGGGCCTAGGAGTGGGTGGTTTTTCCAGTGCATATTGGGTGATTGCTGTGCATCTAGGTTAACAATCATCCTCTTGAGCAGAGTAAGTTGAGCTAGCAATGTGGCTCAGTTGCTGGAGTGCTTGTGTTTGCCTAGAATGATGAAGCTGTGGGTTTGAACCCCAAGACCAAATAAACTGAGCATGGTGGCACACAGCTATAATCTCTGATCTTGGGAGGTGGAGGCAGAAGAAGGATTTCAGAATCAGCCTCAAATACCTACAGATGAGACCTAGTATCAATAAGCACCATCCCTCCTCACCAAAAAAAAAAAAAAAAAAAAAAAAAAAAAAAAGGCAGAAAAGCAGTAATGGTGAATGTTTTTAATTCCAGCACTTGGGAGGCAGAGGAAGGTGAATCTCTGTGAGTTCAAGGCCAGCCTGGTCTACAGAGAGAGTTCCAGGACAGCCAAGGGTACACATGAGAAACCCTGTCCTGAAAAACAAAACAAAGAAACAAACAAGAAAGGTAGTTGCTTCAGCCAGGCAGGGAAGGTATATTTGTAATACATCACTGGAGGCAGAGGCCTCTGGAGTGTCCTGCAAGTTCAAGGCTAGTCACATCTACATAATGAATTCCAGGCCAAGCAAAGCAAGACCTTTTCTAAAAAACCAGCAGGCTCAGTAAGCACTTGCTATGTAAACGTGAGAATGTGAGTTTTGATGTCCAGAACCTGCGTAAACAACCAGGGGTGGTGGTAGGTGCCTGTAACCTAGGAATCAGCAGAGGCAGAGGTTAGCAGGGGGATTGCTGGCAGCTAGCCCAGTCAAAACAGCAAGCTTCAGTTTTGGTGAGAGACCCTGTCTCAGGAAACAAGGTAGAGAGACTCTCCATGTCACCAAACTTAGCCTCGGAATGTGTGTGCGCGAGAGGGCGAATACACCTGCACACATGGCAGTGGGAGTTCACATCTGTAATCCCAGAACTCAAGAGGTTGAGGCAGGAGGATCGGAAGGTCAAGGCCGGCCTGGGCTACATGTGAGCCTGTCAACAAAACAAAACAAAAAGCCCACCACTAATAAAAATATTGTATCAAGGAAATGGAGACACTGTTTGGCAGCTAAGACCACTGGCTGCCCTTCCAGAGAACCCAGGTTTGATTCCCAGCACCCACACCCACTTCTCTAACTCCAGGTCCAGGGGATCTGCTGCCATCTTCTGGCCTCCTGGGGCACTGCATTTACATGGTGCACAGACTTCCTTAGAGGCAAAATACCCATATGCATAAGTTTTTAAAAAGATCATATCAATATACAATGTGTTTATCTTTTCAGGTGTCTAATGTTTCTGGATAATCATTGGTAAACTAACAAGGTAACCATGGATACCTTGGTTTCCATGGATTGGCTTCTCAGAGTAATCGTTGGGAACTTTTGAGGTGCTGATTAACTTTTGCCCTCACCAGATATGCCCAGTACAGTACAATGGCAGCTACTCCTGCCACCATGGATCCTAGGAATTACATGGGTAAGTCTCCATACCTGCTCCAGTCCAACCTCACCTTGATCCCTAAGGCTGGCTTTGTTGAGGTGCTGTTTACAAGTGAATCTTACAAAGTTTTGTCATGATGGCTTTGCCTCCAGTTTGCACAGACCCAGAATGCTCCTATTGGGGAGAGAATGGAGCCATTGTCCCTGTGCTGTCCCTCTTTCTGGTTACCCTAGGCCCACCCAGAAGCCCACAGTTTGTGTCTACTTCATCTTCATTCCATTTGGGTAGACTGGAAATGTGCAGACTCAGTCTCCGGTGTTAAGTGTCTTCAAATTATCCCCAACATGCAACAGAAACCCGTATTTATTTTTTCCAAGTTGCCCATTTCTACCCTGGAGGGCTCCCCTTACTGCTGTGTTGTGAGAGGTGGTGACTCCCTCTGCTGATTACACACTCCTCTACCCTATCTTGTCTGAGCAAGCATCCTTCCCAAGCCTGCCATCCTGCCCAGGACCCTCATGCTTACCATGTGATTACTCATGGCTGGACCCTTTCCAGCCCTATTGTGTCAGCAGTAAGTGGCAGAGAATATAATGGTGGTGGGGCACACATTATGGGATCAATCGCCTGTCATCAGGTAGAGAGGTGAACTGGTGCTGTCATTTCCTTATCATTCTGTCTGCATGTCTGGGTGGCTTATCGTTAGGAAAGATGACCCTGGGAGCCAGACAGGATTTCTGACTCTCAAGGATTGTTTCCTTGAGCGCATTTGTCTTCCTCTTGCCCAAGCAATGCTGGCTGGCAGGTGTCTGCCTCCCACACGGCTTTCTCACATCCACTGCAGCTTTGTTCTGCCACTCTCTGCTACCCTCCCACCCATCCTGGCGTCACATGAGCTCAGAGGCTTCTCTGTGCCTCTCCCCCCAGATCACTTATAACCTTTACAATCCAGCATGGGCTGTAGAATGTCAATCAAGCTGGCTCTAACAGCAATTTTTTCCTTTTCTTCTAGAGACAGAGGCTTGCTGACATGGAAGACAACAGTTCCCAATGTGGAACTCATTACACATCCTTGGTTGGCCTTGAACTCTTGGTGGCTCTCCTGCCTATCTTTTAGTGGCTGAGATGACAGGTGTAAGCTCCCACGCTGGCTTTTGGTGTAGACACTTAAAAGTATTTTTATTACTTTGAAAAAAGTATCTCTCCCATTAAGACACATTTGAAAATATAAATATGAAGAAAATGTAAAACTCTTAGTCTTGTCACCCAGAGATAATCTCTGCTAATATTTTGGTTTGTTCAGTCTTTTACTCAGGGTCACAAAGCACACATGCTTTATACTGAATAATCTTCCTGATGATCATCATGTTAGCCAGCAACATGGTAGGTGGCTCACATTTGCAGTCCCATCACTGAGGAGGTGGAAGCTCCAAGCTCAAGAGTTCAAGGCTAGATAGAGCTACATGGAGAGACACTACCGCAAAACAAAACAACACAATAGTTCACATAAAATTTGCAACATATGCACCATTTTACAAGACACAGAATAGTCTTTCAAAACTATAATTGGAGGCTGCAGAGACAGCTGTCAGTGAAACATGGGGGCCAAGTGTGAGTTCCAGCACACAAGCTGAGTATGTGGGGTGTGCTTGTAATTCCAGGGTTGCAGAGCTGGAGATGGGTGAACCCCAGGGCTTGCTGTTGGGCCAAGCCTAAAACCTACTCAGCAAGTCCCAGGCCAGTGAGGGAATTTGTTTAAAAAAAAAACAAGAAAACCCAAGATGATAGCTCCTGAGGTTGTCCTCTGGCCTCTGCACACATGCCCACACATATGCACAGGCAACAGAATACACATGTGTTATTACAGTAATATGTATTTATGGGGTGCCATGGGATAATTTGACATATGCCTATATGGTATGTAATGAAATAAATAATGTTTTTATCTTCTTGAAACACTTTCAGCCCGGCGCATGCCTTTAATCCCAGCACTTGGGAGGCAGAGGCAGGCAGACCTCTGTGAGTTCAAGGCCAGCATGGTCTACAGAGCTAGTTCTAGGAGAGACTCCAAAACAATACTGAGAAACCCTGTCTTGAAAAAAAAACAAACAAACAAACAAAAAAACACTTTAAAAACTGTCAATTACAGAAACAACTGTACACTTAAAGATGACTATATGCTGTGTGTGATGACAGGGTACTATGTAGCCCAGTGTGCTGGGTTTTCCCTCAGCTAGACACAAGTTAGAATCATCTGGGAAGAGGAGCCTCAACTGAGAGATGCTTCCTTCAGGCTGACTTTCAGGAAATATTAATGATTAATATGGAAGGGCTGACTGTACTGTGGGCAGTGCTGTCCTTGGGCAGGAGGTCCTAAGTGCATATAAGAAAGCTATGGAGAGCAAGCCAGTAAGCATGATGTCCCTTCAGCCCCTGACTCCAAGGTCTTGCCTAAAGCTCCTGCCTAAATCCCTAAGTGGTAGGGTCACATGAAAATTAACCCTTTCAGCTGAGTGTTGGTGGCACATGCCTTTAAACCCAGCACTAGGGAGGCAGAGGCAGGCGGATCTCTGAGAGTTCAAGGCCAGCCTGGTCTACAGAGTGAGTGCCAGGAAAGAATCCAAAGCAATACAGAGAAACCCTGTCTTGGGGGGGGGATTAACCCTTTCCTTTCCAAGTTGTTTTAGGTCAGATAAAAAATTACTGCCATGGAGAACTAAACTAGGACATTGTGTTTCAGGTATTATATCCAAGAAGGCTTTACCAGACCCAAGGTAATGAGATACACCCACATTTTCTTCCAAGACGTTTATAGCTTTAGCTTTTACATCTAGGTTGTTGAGAGGCCAACTCCCAGCACCTCAGAATGTGACTGTATTTGAAGACAGGGCATTTAAAGGGAAGATTAACCTAAGATGAGGTTATTAGTGGTGGACTCTATTAAATATGACTAGTGTCTTCACAAGAGGAGACTGGGACACAGACATACAGGAGGAAAATCATGTGGTGATGACTGCCCACAAGCCAGAGAGGACAACGTGCAACCAAATTCTGCCAATACCTTATAAACTATTTTTTAAATGGTGCTGATAAACATCATGGGCAGATGGTGTATAAAATCCTTTGCTTGCATTTTCTTTCCATACATATCTACAAAATGCTGCATCGGACTTGCCTGGGTTTGCTTATGTGTTCCTCTTAGAAGTTTGATACCAACTATTCTGTTTCAGTTTTCATGATAAAGTACTCTACAAAGAAAAGCTTCAAGCAAGAAACATTTTTGCTTGCAGTTTTGTTTTGTTTTTCCAAGACAGGGTTTCTTTGTGTAACAGCTCTGGCTGTCCTGGAACTCACTCTGTAGACCAGGCTGGCCTCGAACTCACATAAATCTGCTGGCTTCTGCTTCCTAAGTGCTGGGATCAAAGGTGTGCACCACCTCTACCAGGCATTTGTTTTTACTTTTTTAAGTTAGAATTCATTAGGAGCCATTGTTATGGGAGAAAAGAAAGACAGTGAGTAGATAGAATGGCTTAGGAAGAATATGTGTGAATGCATGTATGTGTGCAGTGGGGGATAAACTGAGTCAGATGGTGAAAACAGGCATTAGAGAGAGGCATGGAACAAAGCTAAGGGTGTTATAGTATAATACCTGTGTGTCTAATTACTGAAGACTCTAGTAACATGAGGACTCAAAAATGGATGGTGGCCTTTAAGATGAAATCAGTTATGATTGTGGCAGTCACAGCTATGGGTAGACAGGCTGCAGAAGGGGTAGAGATGTGTGTGGAGGACTTTTGAGACATTTATGAAAGAGAATAAATACAGTGGGGACAGTAGCTGGAATAGAATCTTCCTTCTTAGGACAAGAAAGGCTTGAACACTGTAGATAATATAGGAGAGACACAGGTAATCTTGAAACTTTGAGACGGAAAATATGAGGAAAATAATATGTTTGAAAAGTTTTGTGAGGATATGAGGCTGTGAATCTACAAGTGATAAAGCTAGAAATTAGTAAGTTTCTGGAGAAGTTTATAATATTGTAGCTCAAACTTCAAATAAGATGCCAGGCAACGTTTTGATTGTTTATTTTTATTTTTGACAGTGGCTCATTCTGTAGCTCAGGCTGACAGGGGAGTTCAAGGTGGCCTCACACTCATGTGATCCCTCTGCCTCAGCCTCCTGGTGCCAGGAACACAAGCCAGACACCATACTGGGCTTCTACAGCTTCAAGTTACATACTCTACTTTTTTCCTCCAACAGAATCGATGTCTTTACCCTTTCAGTGCCTTCCCCATAGTAGGCGCTCAATAAGTGGTAAGAGAAGAAGCTAAATGTATCTTATCTATAGAATATCTTAACACAGAGCAGGCACCACACAGCAACAAGTGAGTCTCCAACATGCAAAATAGTCACACGATTCCTGTGTGAAAAGTGATGTATCGCCTTTCCTCCAAAAAAAAAAAAAAAAAAAAAAAAAAAAAAAAAACTCCTTAAAGTTTTATCAGCACTGCCTCACCATAGGAGTTTAAAAATAGAGAGAAGAGGAGGAAGAGGGTGTTCTAGAGGCAGGCTGCCAGTCTGATCACAGCAGGTGGCACGATCTGCCTTCCCATAAGGTGCCAGAACGCTCCAAAAAGCATCTCAAAGTGCACAGGCCGGAGTTGCTAGTTGCTTCCCTTTACTTAAGCACATTCACACGTATGTATGGAGGGACCATAGAGTTGTCTTAAAAAATGCGGAGGGGAAAATTTGGCCTTTTGAGTCATTAAAAGAAAACTTGACCGTTTCTGAAGTGTTTGGAAAGGATTCCATAAAAAAAATAAAAGGTTTCATGAGGACAGGCGTGGTGGAGCAAGCCTTTAATTCCAGTGCCTGGGAGACAGAAGAATGTAGATCTCTCGAAGTTGAAGTTCAAGGCCAGCCTGGTCTACAAAGAGTTCCAGCACTGATTGGACTGAGAAACCTTATCTTGAAAAAAAAACAAACAAAAACTGGAGAAAAAGCTCAGCAGTTAGGAGCACTTTGAATTTATTAGAGGACCTGGGTTTGACTTTCCAGCACTCATTGGGCAGATCCCACAATTCCAGGGGATCCAATACACTCTTCTGGCTTCCCGGGGCCCGCACGTGTGTGGTAAACACACATACACGTAAGCCAAACACTTATACACAAAACATAAAAAAATAAATCCTTTTAAAAATGGTACTATAGATTGGCTGGTAGAACTTTGTCACCCATTGCTCCCTTGCCCAAGCTGTTTTAACATGTCTAAACGTTCCCACTTTCAGGAACTACTGCGCAGCTAAGCGGAAGTAATCTGTTCCCCTTCATCCTCTCACAGCATCCGGCTGTGGCTTGGCTTTGCGCAGGTGACCGGACTCGGTCCTCGCAAAGCTGCTCTTCCCCCTAAGTTACGCGCTCCTGGGGACCAGGGGCCTATGACCCAGACCAAGTCCACCGCGCACCAGACGCGGAGTCAGTGCTCAGCGAGCCTGCTGAGTCAAAGTGGAAAGTCACCCGGGGCAGGAGCCCGCGCTCGAGGCGCGGGTGAATCATTCACCGGGTGTTTCTTTGCATTCCTTACGGTGCAGTCACGTCGGCGCAGCATCCAGCCGCGGGGCAGCTACCTGTGGAGTGGAAGCGCGCCTCCGCCTCCGCCTCTGCGGCCCGCGTACCGCAGAGGCCCGGAGGGGGCGCGTGAACCCGCGGGAGGGCACTCGGCCGCCTCCCCGCCCCCTCTCGCGGCGGAAGCCCCGCCCCTCCGCGCGCCCGCCCGCCGGCCCTCCGCGCGCACCCGCCCTCGCCCTCGCGCCCTCGCGCCCTCGCGCCGGGGGCGGGCTCGCTGCGCGTGCCGGGCGGAGAAGCGGCGCGAGCCGGCGCCGGGAACGTTCGCTGTGGGGGCGGCTCCGGGGCCTGAGTGGGTGCCGTCGCCTCAGCCGCTGCCGCTGCTTCAGCAGCCACGAGTCGAGGGGGCCGGGCCGGAGGAGGCTGCGGCCGCCGGAGAGTCACGCGACGCCCCCTCAGCTCCGGCTGGGAAGAGAGCCAGGTGGGAAGCCCTCCGCCCGGGCTGGAGGAGCGAGAGGGGAGCCTGCGGGGTGGCGGAGCGCGCGGCCGTGAAGCTGCGACCCTTGGGAGACGGCACGCCGGGCCGGGCAGGGAGGGGGGGTCCTCCGGCCACCCGCGCTCACGGTGGCGGCGGGGCGCAGAGCCGGGCTGCGCGCGCCGGCTAATGCAGCCGGAGCCCGGCTCGCGGGGAGGAGGCGCCGCGTTAGGTGCTGAAGGGGGCGAAGGCGGCAGGTCCTGGCAGAGGGCAGGTGAGGCAGGCAGGCCCTGGCAGAAGGAAGAGAATTCATTCCAGATCACCCTCTCGGTGTTTCCCGGTAGACGAACCTGTCCACCCAGGTCACCCTTGATGGGCATAGTACCCCGAGAAGAGGGACGATGCAGTTGACGAATGCTTACGGTTACATTCCCCGTGCCAGGCCTTGGGGAATCAGGGAGACCTTCCAGCATTCTCTGCAAAACGTTTATTGATTAGCTACGGAGCAGGGGACGAGCGCGGTCAGCCCCGGGGTCACGACTCAGGCACTCCCAGCCATCATTTGCTGCTGAAGTGCTGACAATTGGGCGGTGAAAGTATGCATATAAAATTTAAAGCTCTCAATTTCACGACTCTTGCCCTGGTCACTTCAGGTCTCTTTAGACTTTTTTTCCCCAGCCTTGGGAAATTAGAGCCTTAAGTTGCTTGGTTTGTGGAGAAAGTAGGCTGCTCAAAGGAAGCTGGTGGGAGTTATTGAGAAGAGGTTGGAAGGGTCTTAGTGACATTTAAAAGAGAGGGAAAGACAAATTTAAAGAGAATCTTGCTTTCTCAATTAAGTTCAGTCCTCAGGATATGGCCCGGATCCCAGTAGTCTTACAATTGATGCCCACTGCATGAGTGGATGGAGGAAGCAGGGGTTTGATACATTTTATATGGAGTAGTGTCGGTCTCTCTAGAGTTGGGGTGGGGTTCCTTTGGTCCTCAAATGATCTTTTTGCCTTGGGTAGCCAGGGTTTTAGGCGCTGGGTAGGATAAAACAGTGACCTGGGTGGCAGACTCTGGTGGTTCTTGCATGTTGGGAACCAGGTGCTTGTTCTTTGGGTGGTCACCTGAGATCAAGTTCTGGTCCTTCTCTTGTTGGCTCTTTTCTTTTTTCTTTTCTTTTCTTTTTTTTTTTTTTTTTTTTTTTTTTTTTTTTTTTGAGGAGGGAGGATGCTTTTGCTAAGAGCACATAATTTCTATTCTGCCTCTTGGGTCTTGACTCTGAGGTGAGAGACTGTCTCATCGGTCCTGTAAGGGCAGGGGTTCTGTCCTCCACCTTCCGGGGTATTGGGCTCTCCAGCTCCAGAATGCTGTTTCCTTTACCTGGCTTGCAGTGCTTGTTGGATTACTTTGCTTGCCAAATTAAAACTTGACCTTTTATGAGTTCTCAGAGGATTTTTATCAGACATAAGTGGAACTGTTTCTGAAGGGAGTTGTGCAGTCAGGGTGGTGCTGGCTGGGTCTATACATTCAATGAATTTCCCTGGAAGACAGAATTTCTACTTTTAGTTAAAATATTCCAGTTCATGGGATTTCCAGTTACCATTTATTTCATGTTTGTGATGTTAACTTATCTGAGCCTTAGTTTCCTCATCTAAAAAAAATAAGAGTAATATTAATCTATACTTGGTGTTACACATATAGTAAGCCTTGAAACAACACATTTATTTCATTTTAGTTAGCATCTGCACCTCAGGGTGCAACCTTTTAAGTTTCTGGTAAGTTTTGTTTTGGGGTGCCTACATGACTTTGCAATTTTTGGTATCTTGTTTCAGGCTTTCTTAATGTTTTTTAGATATTTAACTTAGATTTATTTCAAAAATCAATGCCCCCTTTTAAATATTTAACTTATATTTATTTCAAAAATCAATGCCCCCTCCCCCCCCTTTTGAAACAGTGTCATGCTGTATCCAGCTGGTCTGGTACTCCATATAGTGTAGCCAAGACTATAGGCTGACCTTGAAATTGTGCCCATCCTCCTCTTAGCCTCCTGAATGAACCACCATGCCTGGTTAAAACAAATTTTGTTGTTGTTGTTTTGTTTTTAAGATAGGGTCTTTCTATGTAGCCCTGACTGACTTTGAACTTGTGGTTATTCTCTTGCTCATGTGTTCTGGGATTACAGGTGTGGACTACTGTGCCTTCTTGATGCATAGTTTGCATATGATAAAATGGACAGATTTTATATATTGAGTTGGATGTTTGAAATAACCTACATATTGCTGGGTATGGTGGCACATGCCTTTAAATCCCAGTCCTCTTGAGGCAGAGGCAAGCTGATTCCTCTGAGTTTAAGACTAGCCAGGGTTACATAGGGAGACACTGTTTCAACAGAAAATAAAATCAAAAGGGAAACAGTAACAAAAACCTCCTACAAAGAAAATAAAAACAAAGGAAAACCATGTATACTTTGTAACCTATCCCAATCAAAATACATACATTTGTATCACCAGAAGGTTAAACTCATGCTATCTTTGAGGACAGCCTCCCCTATTTTACTTATTTCAAATTACATATGCATTAGAGCTGTGGTTCTTGTTGTGCTGGCTGTATGCTGTCCAGTTTTAGGGGTGTCATTTGCGATGGAGTTTGTGCCTGGCAGTACCTGGAGTTGCAGTAGTTCATGCAGCTCAGAATTCATACTTGGTTATAAAACACTCGAATAAAAACACCCTCTTGACATACCTACTTTCCCTCCCTTCCTTTCCTTTCTTCCCTCCCTCCTTCCTTCCACCTCTCTCCCTCCCTCACTCCCTACCTCCACCTCCATCTTTCTCCTTTCCTTCTTCCCTTCCTCTCCTTCCCTCCCATCCTCTTTCCCTCCCCCTTCCTCTCCCCATCACTCCCTCCCCTCTCCCCCTCCATCCCTCTCTCCCACTCCTTTCCTCCCTCCCTTTCCTTTCCTTCCTCCCTCTCCTCCCCCTCCTTCCACCTCCCTCCCTCGCTCCCTCCCTCTACCTCCCTCCCTCTCCTCCTTCCCTTCCTCTCCTTCCCTCTCTTTCCCTCCCTCTCCCCCTCCCTCTCCCCTCCCTCTCTGCCCTCCCCGCTCCCTCCTCCTCTCCCTCTCCTCTCCCCCTCCCCCTCCTCTCCCCTCCCTTCTCTCTCCTCCCCTCTCTCCCCTCCCTCTGTCTCCTTTCCTCTCCCTCTCCTTCTCCCCCCTCCCCCTTCCCCCTCACCCCCCTCCCTCTCCCCTTCCCCTCCCCTCCTTCTGCTCCCTCCCCCTTCCCTCCCCTCCCCTCCTCCCTCTCCCATCTCTCCCATGGGTATACATGCACATGTGTGTACATGTCTGTTAAAACCCAAATTTGACACTGTATGTTCTCAGTTGCTGTCTTATTTATTAGGTTCAGCCTTCTGTTGAACCTGGAGCTGGCCAATTTGGCTAGTCTAGCTAGCCAACAGTTGCTCTGGTGATTCCCTTACCTGTCTCCAGAGTGCTGCCACACCTGCATGGCTTCTACTTTGGACGTAGTCTTTATGCTTGTGCTGCAGCAAGTACACTGTCCACGGAGTCACCCACCTCCAGCTTGCCCTTTGGATTTACTATAGCATGCTGTCTGACTTGCTCTGTAGAATTTTTTTCCCTGATAGATTTTTTTCCCAATGGGTTATTTTTGAGATTCTTTTTTCCTTAATGTTGGAACATAGGGATCTACCTGAGTCATCTTCACTGTGTGATTTCTTAGTAGTGTGTAGGGTACTGTTTAAGTCTCTCTTCATTAATGGTAATTGATCAGTGAATGGAAAGCAAATATACCTCCTAGTCTAAGACTTTCCTTTAAAACACACACACACACACACACACACACACACACACACACGTAATGAAGAATAAAAATTGAGAAGTTTTTTTCTCTATTTCAGTTCTCTATTTTATATTTCCTAGTTTCTTTTATTTAGTAATATGTATTTATGTTTCTTCTATATCTGCTTATGGACTGATGGCTTTTAGTGACAAATAATATTCCATTAAATTTGTGAAATTTATAAAAATTTTTGGTAACTGAATAAAACTTGTAATATTCTATGTGCAGGTTTTTTGTCAACACAAGTTTTTAAATTTTAATTAATCAATCAATCAGTTAAGTTTTTTTGTTTTCTTTTTTTTTATTTTATATAACCAAGTCCATTTAAATGAAAACAAACATTTATAGACAGTATTTGGGAATTTTTTTTGTTTTCGAAACAGGGTTTCTCTCTGTAGCTTTGGCTGTCCTGGAACTTGCTCTGAAGACCAGGCTGGCCTTGAACTCACAGAGATCCACCTGCCTCTGCTGCCCAAGTGCTGGGATTAAAGGCCTGCACCACCACTTCCTGGCCAAAGTTTTTTTTTTTTCTTAACATACTAGGATAAATTAGGAGTATAATAGTAGATCAGAATATACCAGATCACATAAATGTTTGGTTGTATATCCCATATCACATATGTTTGACTACATAGGAGACTGCCAAGCTGATTTCTAAGGTGACAATTTTGCATAAATTTAGCATTTATGTCCAAGTGTCCCCAAGGGTACTAGTAAAATCAGTCTTGTCATGCTGTCTGTGAACTCAGTATTTGGGATAAGCTAATATTGAGTTACTGCTGTCGGTAGCTTACTTTTAGCATGGTTTTGTTCTGTATGATTTGAAGTTTTGATTTACGGCTTTGTAATGAGTCCGTGGAGACTTATTAATTATGAAAGGTTGGCCATTAGCTTAAGCTTCTTTCTAACTAGTTCTTATGGCTTAACTCTATGTTTTAATCTAAACTTTTGTATGTGGCTCAGTTACCTTTACTTTGTAAAGCCCATGTAGTTTGCTCTGTTTCCGTTTGCTTGGAAAATCCTGTCTAGCTATAGGCCATTCAGCTTTTTATTAAACCAGTCACAGTGATATATCTTTACACAGTGTAATCAAATATCTTGCAACATGGCTTTGTTCTACTTTGAATGTTTTTTTCTTTTTGTTTTTTTTAAGACAGTATTTCTTTATGTAGCCCTGGCTGTACTGGAACACACTCTGTAGGTCATGCTGGCTTTGAACTTACAGAGCGCTGCCTGCTTCTACCTCTCAAATGGTAGGATAAAAGAGGTGCACTGCTACTACCACCGTTTGGCTTAACTGTCTTTTTCTTTCCTTTTTTCTCTGCTCACCCTTTTGTGTGTCACAAATGGGAATTCAGGTGATGAGCTGGCTTGCAGGGGTCCCAGTCTAGAGTTAGAGAAGACTGGGGATCAAAGGTACTGCCCTTGGAGGTGGCTGGAGTGGGATCATAAATGTATACCCTGTTTCAGTTCCTAGCCAAGAGTCTGTTACCTTTCCATTTTTCTTATCCCATAGTATTACGTAATCGGCATTCTCTAGAGACTGATGGTAGCATTTTAAGTTTCCTTTCTGCTCCAGTCTCTCTGGCCTACAACAGTGAGTCTGACTTAGATGCCTCTTATTCTCGACCCTCTTTTGCTTGAAATTGTGTTCCCCTGCAGGAGGTGCAGGTTCTGGACTCAGAATCCAGACGTCTATGTCTTTATCTTCCTCATAATTATGTCTCTTATGTTTCTGATCCCAATAGAAGTTTTTCTTGCTTTTAACCTTTGTCTTTTGATTTCTATTAATTTTTTTTTCATTGATTTGAAATAAAGAGGTTTCAGTAAGGTGTCTCCTATGTTGAAAAGAGATTTGAATGGATCTTAGGGTCATACCAATGTCTTCTTATTGCTGCCCCTTTATGTACCAGAGTTGACAATGAGCACTTTTTTCTTTTCCTGAATGGATGCTTATAGTGTTTGTCTAGTATCTGTAATATTTTCTGGCTTTTAATTGATGTTTCATGTCAATTTAAGGATGTCTCTTTAATTCTTGTTTTGTTTTAATGAGTGTTGAATTTTATCAGTGGCTTGTTTACGTGTTTGTTTGGTTGGTTTTTTTCGAGACAGGGTTTCTCTGTAGGTTTGGAGACTGTCCTGGAACTCTTTTTGAAGACCAGGCTGGCCTCAGACTCACAGAGATCTGCCTGCCTCTGCCTTCCAAGTGCTGGGATTAAAGAAGTGTGCCATCCCCACTCCGCCTATCAGTGGCTTGTTTTTGCAATTTGTTGAAATGATCTTTTTCTTTCCTTTTCTTTAGCATGGTAGAAATAGGTTAGACTGCTGGGGCTAGAGAGATGGCTCAGTGGGTAAGAACACTGGTGGCTCATCTAGAAGACATGTGTTTGATTCCCAGCATGGCATGGTAACTCACAACCATCTGTAAGCCAAGTCTCAAGGATTCAGTACCCTCTTCTGGCCAGTGCATAGTGCACAGACATACATGTGCAAAACAGCCATATATGTAAAAATAAAGGAATAGGATGGGCTACTTTGTGTTGTAGTTAATTGAAAGACATGTCTACAGTTTAATTTTTCCTTTGTTTTTAAAAAAATTCTGGACAGAGTCTCAGTTTGTGATTACTGGTTGGCCTAGAACTCACTGTCTAAGATAGGCTGCCCTCACTTCACAGCAGTCCTGATATAACATATATATCTTGTGTTTTGAGACAGAATTTCTTTGTGTAGCCTTGGCTGTCTAGAACTAGCTCTACAGACTAGGCTGGCCTTGAACTCACAAAGATCTACCTGCCTCTGCCTCCCAAGTTCCAGGACTAAAGACATATGTCACTACTACTTGGCAGTTTTTCTATTTTTTGAGACAGCCCTATGTATGGCCTCAGACTCACTCTGCAGCTGGGGATGACATTTAACTTTTGATCCTTCTGCCTCTGTCTCCCTAGTGCTGGGAGCACAAATTTGAACCACTAAACCTGGCTTATTCAGTGTTGATGCTGGAACTCAGCTAGCAAACACTGTAAACATCCCTGTATGTCAGTCAAGCACTCCAAATGAGCTGCATCTCCAGCCCCTGGATCTGTATTTATGACTAACACTGTCTATAAGTTAAAGCAGAACTGAAATGCTGTGACAGTCAGGTTTTGACTCAACATCTTTGTATGGGCTGTGTTATAGTCCAAGTAAGTGCCTGATAGCTGACACTCATTAGGCTGTTAGGTTGTGCCTAGATATTGTACTAACCATTTACCATGATTCATTTGATGGTTAGCATAGCCTCGTTGAGGTTAAGCTCAGCTGTTCAGAACTCTGGGTAGTTGTAGACTACTGAATGTTTTTTATTGGAACCTAGAGAATGCTCTCAGATTTGTTACAAGAAGACATCTAGGGTTTTAAATTATTTTCTCTGGCACTCCTTTTAATCTGAAGCAGAAAAGAGTAAGTATTAGAGGAAGAATATTTGAGAATTTTCCTGAAATGAACAAAGGAATTAGGTTCCTTGTAGTCCTGGCTGTCCTGGAACTCCGAGGTTCCCTTGAACTCATAGAGTTTACCTGCCTCTGCCTTCTGGAGTGCTGGAATTAAAGACATGCACCACCATGCCTTTAGGTGTTTTTTAATTTTATTTTTTCGTGTATTAATGGCAGCCTGAGCTTAGACCTGCCTGTTCATCATACAAATAGTCAGGGAGTCTGACAGATTTTTTTTTTTTTTTTCAGGAGACTGTGTATTTGCAAATGGGTTTTCCATACCCTAGTGCTCTCTGTGTGTGTGTGTGTGTGTGTGTGTGTGTGTGTGTGTGTGTGTGCGTGCATGTGTGCTTGTGTGTGTTGGTGCATGTGGAGGCCAGAGGACAGCCTTAGGTGTTGTTCCTTAGGTACCCTTAGCCTTGGTTTTTGAGTTAGCCTCTCTTACTGGCAGGCTGTTATATTTAACAAGTCTGGCTGGCTAGAGAGCAGGGCAGATTCACCAAACTGTGCCTCCTCCTCTGGGCTGGGTTTATAACTGTTTGTTACCTAACCTGGTTTATTTACTTACCCTTTTGCTTATTGTATGTGTGTGGTGTGTGCATGTGTGTTCATGCATATGTGGGGGCTAGAGACCGATGCGCGTTGTCTCCTTGAGTTTTTCTCTACCTTTACACATAGATCTTCCACCTGAATTCAGAGCTTGATGATTTAGCTAACCTAGAGAGTCAGCTTGCTGTGGGGAGCCTCATCTTTGCCTTCTGAGCACTTGGTTGAGAGTGCAGGCTGCCAGGCTCATTTCACATTTACATGGGGGCTGGGAATCCAAATCCCAGTCCTCGTGTTGTGTGGCCAGTGCTTTACCCCACTAAACT
This sequence comes from Phodopus roborovskii, assembly GCF_943737965.1. Taxonomy (NCBI): domain Eukaryota; kingdom Metazoa; phylum Chordata; class Mammalia; order Rodentia; family Cricetidae; genus Phodopus; species Phodopus roborovskii. The sequence goes on along the minus strand of NW_026126408.1, from coordinate 11,695,579 downwards.
ATCCCCACCCAGCCCCTAGGATTTTTTTTGGAGCTTTCAAGGCAAAGGTTCCCTGCCTGAGCCAGTGTCCTCACCCCTTACCTGAATGCTTTGATGTGACAAGAGGTGCCAAGGTTAAAAAACTAACAAGCCAACTCAAAGGAGAGGGAGGCTCATTTAGCAGTACAGAGACTGTCTGGAAACCTTTCCAAAGAGTCCTCCCCCTCTACGTTAGTCTGTGTGCTGTGGCAATTACTTACCCTTCTCTGCCTGTAGACACAGTGTTCAGCTCAGTAGCACATTGTCTTCCTAGGACAGAACAGATAGGGGGGGTTCTTGTGGCCCTCTAGGAGCTTATCAAGGGCACCGCTGTTTTGTTGTTTTCTTTCCTTTTTCATTTATTTACTTCTGCTTGTTTTGCAAAGGGTGATGTGCACAGTTGGATGGTGAGGAAGGGCATTTATAGCCATATCATTGGCTACCTAAAGTAATTGCTTCATAATCTTAGGTCTCAGTGTGTTCTCAGCTAGTTCTAACATACACAGTCCTGATTGCTCCTTAGGCCAACAGATTTCTCGTTGTTTTTTTTTTTTTTTTTTTTTTTTTTTGAGACAGAGTTTTTCTATATTGCTTTGGATCCTGTCCTGGAACTAGCTCTCTGACCAGGCTGGCCTTGAACTCATAGAGATCCACCTGCCTCTGTGCTGGAATTAAAGGGGTGTGCCACCAACACCTAGCCTCAGTCTTTTTTTTTTTTTTAAGACATGGTGAGTCTTGCTGTATTTCCAGGCTGGCCTTGAACTCAGTATCCTTCTACCTGGGATTACAGGCAAGGTCGCATGCCCCTCCCACCCCAGCTGTGACTTATCCCAAAATTGAGAAGTGACAGGTATAGGAAAAGGTGCTGTAGGCAGGGTAACAAGAAGATTAAGCAGTTATATTTTATTAATATATAACATATCCACTGGCACACCATCTGTATGCCTGATGACAGACCTCAGGGCCATGTGCTTAGGGGATGGGAGCTGATGGTGGCAACATCTCACCCTGAGTAGGTGATTCTCCTGTTTTGTCTGCTTATACTATTTGGATGATATATTGCTGCTCACTTCTGCCTGGCTCAGTGGGCTTTCAGATTTTTGTGTTACTTGATTTGAAGGAAATGAACCTTGCTAAATAGATGACTGGTTTAACAAAATTCCTGCAAAAAAACTGTGGAGTGGATTTTCGGTCAGCTGAAGAGCGAAGTCACAGTGCAAGCATACTCACAGACCAAGGAAAAGTAGGATGGATGCTTCTTCTGTTTCAGTGATGAGCTTGTTGTCCATCAAATGCAAAATACAGAGACAATGATCTGATCAGACTGATGTAGAACCAGCCAAGTATTACAAATGCTATTTGTGTACACTGTTGAGAATATTATGCCTTAAGGTGATATTATGATGTAATGATATTATAGGCCAACAATACTGATTTTTTTTTTCTCTGTGTATCCCAGGCTGTCCTAGAACTGGCTCTGTAGACCAGGCTGGCCTCAAACTCACAGAGATCTGGCAGCCTCTGTCTCCTGAGTGCTGGGATTAAAGGCATGCACAGCCATCATCTCAATATATTGTTTATTGTTATTTATACTTCTCTTGAAACAAAGCCTCATCTTACAATGTAGCTCTGATTTTTCTGAAACTCACTATGTAGACCAGGCTGGCTTAAACTCACAGAGATCTACCTGTCTGGTAACAGGTAGGAGTTTTGTCAAATTTTATACTGTCATTTTTTTCAATTTTAGCTCTTTTAGTAGATAAACAATAAAGAGAGATACACTATGGTTAATTTACTATTTTGAACTTACCAAACATATTTTTATGTTGTTGCTTACTGTGTATCTCCTTTGGCAAGGCATCTAATTAGATCCTTTAGCCATGTAAAATCATTTATCGTGTGTATGTGTGTGGACAGAGGTCAAAGGACAGCTTTTGGGAATTGGCTCTGTTCTCCCATCATGCGGGTCCCAGGGATCCAATTCAGGATGTCAGATTTGGTGGTACGCACCTTTACCCACTGAGCGATCCTGCTGGCCCATTGGCTATTTTTTAGTTGTACTTTTTTTTGTTCCTGAGTTTTAAGCTCTATTCCTAAAATTTATTTGGAAGACCTTTCTTTCATGTGTGCTTTGAAAAATTATTTATGTTTTCATTTCTGTGTGAGTGTGATATGAGTGTGGCCACTTGTGCATGTAGATGACACAGGACAGCCCTGGGGCATCAGCTGCCTTCTATTTTCCTGTGGACTCAGGAATCAAGCTCAGCGTGCCAGCTTTTACTCTCAGCGCCACATCCCTGGCCTGCAAAGTCTTCATTGTGCTTGTTTTCACTTTAAAAAAAAAAAAATAACCTTGCAGAATAGTTAATTTTGATAACATTCAACTTAGAAAACTTTTTATCTTGTTGTTTTTGGTGTTCTGTGTGAAAACTTCTTCTCAGTTTGGCTTTGGGCCAAGAATATTAAACAGCGTTGTCTAGGAACTTGCAGTGTCAGCTTTTCGATTTAAGATACTCTGCTTGAGACTCACAGTGAGGGCTCTGGCCTTCTTTTACATGTTGTAGACTGTGTCTGCATTATGTCTTTAATTATTGTGGGAAGAAGCTCCTACCTGAGAGGGTGGCTGGATGCGCTGAAGAGCTGGCAGATTTGTGTGGACATAGCCAGTGGGTGTGTTTCTTTGTGTGTATGCAGGGTGAACTAGAGGAAGAAGGGGTGGAGAGGCTGGGATCAGGAGGTCATAGAATTTTATTTGTCCATTAGTCTGGGTGAAGGCTTTGGCAGTAGAAATGGGAAAAAGGGGAGGTGAGTGTGAGAGCAATGGGGAGGAAGGAAGTGGCAGGGTTTGAAATTAGAGTCAGTGTGTGAAGAGGATGATGACAAGATATTGGCTATCTTCAGAGTGCGGCTACGAAAAGGCAGAATTTCAGGAGTCCAAGTGGAAGGAAGTAGAGAGTTGTGTTTGCATTCATGCAAGCATTGATTGATGTTCAGGTCCTGTCTCAACAGCAGGGGCAAATGGTCAGCTGTGGTGGTAGTAGGTCCCTGTCGGGTTTAGACCTGTTCAAAACCTAACGACAGAGATGCAGATGATAATGCCCATAAAGCATCGCCTGCCTGGGGAAAGAATTGGTGACACTCTTGGTTTTTGTGCCTCGTAAGTTTGTACTTGAGGGAATTGGGACCATGAACTTGGTTGAATGAACAGGTATGATGTCTGTAGGAACTGATTCTAGGCAAGGATTTGAATAGAAGCATTTTGTTTAGGAGCTTATCCCAGGAAAAAACTGTTGGACAGAGAGAAGTGAGATAGGAACAAGAAGATAGCAAATAAGGGGTTAATTATCCATCCTGTTAGTGGGAGAGTAGCTGAGGCAGTGTGAAATAGGTATGGAGTTGGTAAGGCAGTGGTGACCCTTCATTATTGTCTCCATTAGCCATTGGGTAGGGATGTTCCCAGGTGGTAGGTTTATACTGTTTCGGGCCTGCCCTGAAGAAATAAAAATTGACTCCAAAGCTTGGGTAGGGGGTATTGTGGAAAACCTGCTGCCTGTCTAGGGTGTAAGGACTTGGTAAAGTGTGCACGGTGTGGGAGACAAGGACCCTTTGATACCTTCCTTAGTACCTTCTTGCAGTTCTAGCATCTCCAACTCATTTTTCTCTAGGATGTCATTTAAGCATTGCATTTCAGGCTTCAGTGAGTCATTCCCACAACACATCAGGATTGTCTCCAGATGTTTTTATCTTACTAAATCCTGAGTCATGAGCCAGTGCCCCCTATCAATTGACACCCTTATTCTTAACAGCATATATACTGGGCCTCCAAGTCCAACACTCACTCTCACGATCCTTTCCCATATCGTGGCTTTCTTTTCTTCTTTTCCTTCCTTCTTCTTGATGTATTTACTTTTATTTTATGTCCATTGGTTTTTTGCCTGTATGTGTGTCTGTCTAAGAGTGTCTGGTCCCCTAGAACTGGAGTTCCAGACAGTTGTGAGCTGCCATGTGGGTGCTGGGAATCAAACCTGGGTCCTCTGGAAGAGCAGCCAGTGCTCTTAACTGCTGAACCATCTCTTCACCTTTGGCCTCTTGTTCTTACTGTCCCAGAGGCAGGTGTAGGTCTTAGAAGATAAACATCTTTCAGGACATAATCCCAGCACAGCCTCTTTGCACAGTCTTTGCCATCTTGTAGCAAGAGGGTCAAAGCTCTGTTTACAGTTTCTCAAAAGTCTAGATTTCCTGTGTGCTTTCTGCCCTGAGACACACCCAGCCTCCTGATCACCAGCCTTTCCTACCAGTGTGGCACATGGACACATCGTTCACTCCCAAATTCATTGTTTGTGTTATAGTTGACTTGGTGTTGTACATTCTTGGGTTTAAGCAAATGGTATAATGGAATGTACCAGCCATCATCAGACCAAATTGTTTCACTGTACAAATATTCCTTCATGTTCATTGGGTTCATTGCCCACCTTAACGCTAGTCTCACCAGTCTTTACTGTCCTTGTAGTTTTGCCATTTCATGGATGTTATATAGTTAAAATCGTGCTTTTTGTCCTTTTGGATTGGTTTCTGTGACAAGGTCTCATTTAGCCCAGACTGGCCTTGAATTTGCTCTGTGCTGGGTGTAGGTTGGCCCTTTCCCCTTAGTAATTTTTGATTAAGTTTCTTCAATGTCTTAATGACTTTGTGGTTCATTTCCTTTTAAAACTGAATAGTTTATCCCGTCACTGAAGGCCCATGCTATTGTTTTCAATTATGAATAAAGCTGCTATGAAAATCTGTGGGGTTTTTTTTTGTGTGTTTTTGGGGGTAGATGTACATTTTCACCTCTGCCTAAATACCAAGGATTATATGATAATATCTGGACCCGTTGCTTTGCATCTTTACTAGTGCATGGTGTCGTCTGTCCTCCCCTTTGGCTGTTTTTATAGGCACATAGTGCTGTCTCCTAGTTTTACTTTTCTGTATGTGCTGTGTGTGAGTGTGCAGGTGCATGTGAACATGTCTGTGGAGGCCAGACACCCTTTTGTTGTTGTTGTCGCTTTTTTTGTTGTGTTTCTTGAGATGGGGGCGGGGTCTCACTATTGTAGCCTTGGCTGGCTTGGAACTCACCTTGTGAACCAGGTTCTCCTGGAACTCACAGAGATGCACCAGTCTCTGCCTCCTCTGTGCTGGAAGGCCCTTACTTTTTACTTTTAGTGAAGTTCAGTTTAACAGTTCTTTCTTTGTTTCTGCCAGTGGTATTATACCTAAAGACTGCAGAGATGGCTCAGGGAGTAAGAGGCTTTGCAAACACAAGGACTCCAGCTGGGACTCTAGCTCCTATGGACAAGGCTAAGCCTGGACATGTGTGCACCTTTCACCCCAGCACTGGGGATGGGAAGGAACAGAGACCAGAGATTTCTCGGGCTTGCTGCCTGCATGCCTAGCTCCAGGTTTAGTAAAAGACCCTGTGTCAGAGGATTAAGCTGATAGAGCACAGCATCTGATGTCTTCCAGCTTCCGCAAGTATGGGTACAGAGACTTACACCATACACATACGTATTACACAGACACACGAACACACATGCACAGAATCATTATCCACTGAATGTGGTGGCCCACACATGTAGTCTCAGCTCCTGGGAGGCTGAGGCAGGAGGATTACCACAGTTGGGGGCCAAGACTGGACTACCTAGATGAGTTTCAAACCAGCCTAGGTTACAGTGTGAGACTCTGCCTGAGAAAATGAAAACCAGAGTCTTCACCATAACCCCTGGATTGTTTATTTTTCTCTTGTGATTTCTAGGAGTTGTATAAGTTTTATGTTTTAAAATTAGGCTGTTTTGATTTATTTTTTGTGACTGGTATAATGTCTGCATTTGAATGAATATTTTTGCTTATAGACATCCAACTTTCCATACCTTTTGTTGACAAGATCGCTTTCCTCCATTGGGTTGCCTTTTCATAGCGTGTGTCATATAGTGCTATCAGGGCTACAGCTTTTTATTTTTATTTTTGAAAGATATCCTCTTGGCTATTCTTAGGGTCTTGTCTTCTGTGTGGACATTAGGATGAGTCTGTTGATATTTACCAAGTAACTTGCTGGGAGTTTGGTGGGGATTGCCTTGAATCTATAAATTGAGTTTAATGAAACTGACATCTTTACAGTGTTAGTCTTCTTATGTATGAACATGGAATCTCAGTAATTTATTTCATTTTATGTTGATGTTTTTCCACCAGTTTATGGGTTTTTTCACATTGGTCTTGTACGTATTTTGCTATATTTTCACAAAATATTCATATTTTTTGAGGGACGATAACATTAAGTGGTATATTTGAACATTATTTTATTAGCTTTATTCATTTTTTAATTTTATATGTGAGTGTTTTGCCTGCATGCATATATGTGCATCACATATGTGCTTGGTGCCCATGGAGGTCAGAGGATGGTGTCTGATGCCCTGGAATTGGAGCTATGGTTAGTTGTGAGCACCATGTGGGCATCGGCATCAAATTTGGGTCTTCTGCAAGAGCAATAAGTGCTCTCATAACCCAAGCCATCTCTCCAGCACCTCTATTTTTATTTTCTAGTAAACTTAAACATTTTATTATTCATTTTATTATGTTTTTAACTTCATATCCAGTTTCTTGCTACTATGTAGGAAATGGATAGGTTTTTCTGTATTGATCATGTATCTGCTACCCTTGTTGTAATTGCTTATCAGTTGGCAGATTTTTGGTAATTCTTTTGGGTGGTCTGTGTAGATGTTCATGTCAAGGTGAACAAAGACGGTTTTATTTCTCCCCCCCTCAAGCCGGTTGCTTTTCATTTTCTTTTCCCTTCACAGTTTTAATTCCTGTAGTTTTCCATACCAGCTGCCTTTTCTGCTTCTGTTGCCGTCAGTATGAGGCAAGATTGCCTGTGAGCCTGGGTAGGAGAGAATGGAGGAGGAGAGAAAGCAGCTGGGGATCTCCCTCCACTCCTTAGCTTTCTTTTCTGCAAGCAAACTAGAGTGCTTTCCTGAGTGGTTTTTTAGCATGTGCTACAGAGTGCTGTTTGGGGAGCCTGGCAGTTTGGAGTTCAGACCTGGAGCTATGAGAGAAGAGTAGTAAACTCGCCTTCTTGGGTGGTCGCTTTAGTGCAGCTGCTCAGGCATATTTCATATGTGTTCCCAATGACCCCACGGGCATTAGTCTGGGTTTAGTAGTTATGCTCAGTGGCAGAGGTACTTGTATACTTACACAAGATTTCAGGGTCCAGAACTTTCTTGGGCTGGTATTTAGGACTTATCTGTCATCTGCTGCAGCTGTCCATTACCCTGTGGGAGTGAGTAACTTTGCAGGCGTTGCTTGGCTAGAGTCCTCCAGGGAAAAGTGCAGCTGTGACAAGATAGGCAGCTCCCGGCCATAGAAAAGTAACTAAGCCTTCAGGGAAGGTTTGGCTGTGGCTGGCCAGGACAACCTGTATTGCATTGTTATTGTTTCCTGGCTTACACATCTCCAGTCTTTTCATCAGCTGGTCTTAGCCACCTCTCTCTCTCTCTCTCTCTCTCTCTCTCTCTCTCTCTCTCTCTCTCTCTCTCTCTCTCTCTCTCTCTCATATTTTCTCTCTTCCCTCTCAGTCCTCCCCCCTCACGTGTGTGTGTGTGTGTGTGTGTGTGTGTGTGTGTGTGTGTGTGTGTGTGTGTGTATGCATGGGCTACCTTGATATTTCCATAGATTGATGTTAGGTGTCTTATTCTATTGCTGTCTACATTATTTTTTAGACAGGTCTTTCACTGAACTGGGATTTCACTGATTGGCTAGACTAGCTGGCTGCTGAGATGAGCTAATTCCACCCCTCCCCCTTCACTGGGGATTACAGGTATACACCACTACATCTGGCTTCTTTTATGTAGGTGCTGAGGATTTGAACTTAGGTCCATGTGTTTCTACAGCAAGCAGGCTACCCATTTAGCCATATTTTCAGCTCCTGCCTCATTCTTTTTAAAACCTTGAAAGTATACTGTTTACTTGTACAATAATCTGTAAAATTATTGAAGCATTTTCATAGTGGGTTTTCATCTTCTCCCTTTCATATCTCTTCCTCTTTAAGATTCGTTCTTTCTTTCCTTCCTTTCTTTCCTTTGAAAACAGACAGAAACAAAGCTGGATGCATTAATTACCTGTCTTGTTGATGACACAAAAATACCTGACTAAAGTAATGTAAGAAAGGGTTTATTTTGGGTCACAATGTGAGGATGCAGTTCATAGCGGCTCCTGGAGCTTGAGGCAGGTTGTCACATTGTTTTGCAATTGGGAAGAATGGAGTGACGCCAGAACCTGAAGCAGGTGACTCTTTCAGGCTGGCTCCAGCAACCGCTTCTAGTGAGGCTATAGTGTCAAGGGGGCCACAAACAGTTTCAAACACATGAAACTGTGCAGGACATTCACATTTAAATCTCAGTAGTTGAAGTGTCCGTAATGTTTATGCCATTTTAGCGTCTTAGTGTGATTAAAGCACTGCTCCAAGGAGGTACATTCAGTAATGGAACTGAAACAAAGGCCATGGTATGACTGTTTTCATTTTTAACAATGGGGACATAACTATCCTAATTGTATTCAGACATGTAGTAATTCAGTGTTAATTATTATTGTTATAAATAAGATTGACAAACTTTTCTTTCTTACAGGGCCTGACAGTAAATTTTACTTTAGACTTTTCAGGCCAGGAGTTCTCAATGGCAATCGTAGTTTGACATTGTTTTATGAATACAGAAATTCTGCCATAAGTAATAGAGAAATGAAGCCCCGTATGAAAGCACATGCCTGTAATCCCACCATTTAGGAGGTGAGGCAGGAGGACTAGGAGTTCAGTGGCTTCTTCAGTTGTATAGCAAGTTTGAGGCTAACTTGGACTACACGAGACCATGTCTAGCCCTTATACTCCCTTCTAAAAACAAAAGGGGAACAGAATTAGATAGGCATGGCTGTGTTTCCAAAGTTTTATTTGCAAAAGGAGATGGCAGGTCTGACTTGCCCAAGAAATTGTAGTCCTGTAGTTCAACAGCCACCAACCACTAGCAGTTTTACCTGCAGTTGTCGGTGCTGAAATTGTTTGGCACTACTTGTGGGCCATCTAGACAACCCCAGGATACATATTGCTTCCTAAGATTAATCTACAAATAAAAATAAAATTTCAGAAAAGTGTCATTAAGAACCAGCAGACTCTAGCAATTTGTTTTCTCTGCTTTGAGAAAAGTGATATAAAGGGATACTAAAGCAGGTAGAGGATGTAAATTGTGATACACATCATCGAGGACGTTGTGGTTATTCTGTTGTGGTATGCATCAGCCGTTGACGTTTTGAGAAACCAAGTCCGGGATAAGGAGCCTCAAGCTTCTGAGTGGCCTCTTCCCTTTGTAATTACAGGTTACTGGAACCAACTGCTTTTTCTTTAAGTCCTAGATTTTATTAGATTGTTTTTTCTGTTTCTGGCGTTTTTTTTTTTTTGTTTTGTTTTGTTTTGTTTTGTTTTGTTTTTTTTTGCTTACTTTCTATTCAGAATTCCTTTGACTTGGGGTAAATTGTAGCCATGATGTGTGTTGAAGTCTCCCTGATGACATTTCCATGACCGGAACAGGGTCATTTTTAATCAAAATCTTAATTATGGAATGTTAAGGAACATATTTATATTTGAAAGTCTCTTTAGGGCACAACTAAACTTGCTGTAACCAAGCAGGCAACTTGCTCTTGTGATGTGCAGTTCATGTAGTTGTCATTTAGTTTGTGACCATAAGATGTTTGAGTATGGTTTGTACTAGTTTAATATATAACAGTTTAATCTACTTGAAAGTGATTTGCAGCAGTTTAATCTACGCAGTGTAATTATCTGGCTTATGTTCAGCAGAGCTTGGCACAAGCAGGTCTGTATAATGGGTGGTGTGCTATCTTTTTAGCCATTGGAGATCCATGTATCTGTAAATAACAGTTACATGAAGACTGTGTCCAAGAGGCTGCACTCGCACTGGTGTTGAGCTATGTGCCCTTTAACATATTAGCTTTCTCTGCATCTTTACCTAATGTGTGAAACAGGAACAGCAGTAATAATAAAGCAGGCATGAAGGTTTTTGTGGGGACTGAATAGATCATAGAGGAATGCAAATGTAAATCACACTGTTGCTTTTGTTCTTGAGATTAGAGTTTTGTTACATTGTCTAGGCCAGCTTTGAACAACTAGGTTAGAAAAATTCTCCTGTCTCAGCCTCATAGGCAGCTGGGACTTGATACTTGGTTCCACACATGTGAGGAGTTTTGTCACCTGGCACAGTCTGAGTGTCAGCATTAACTGCTATTGCTATGTGACAGAAATGTTCCTTGGAGGAGCTCTTTAGCATGGGGATGAATCATTTCACCAAATACAGAAGATGTTATGTTTGTCTTTTGTGTATAAGTGGAAAACTCTCATGTTCTTTACTATAGGCTTCATTCTGTTGTATCTGAAATCATATTTAGTAACATACTAATATATGCCAAACAGTGGTGGTAGATGAAACTGTCTCAACACACTCAGGGCTCTGTAAAGAAAGTAATCAAGTTGGAACAAAGACATTCTCAACCAGGTATGATAGTGTGTGGCTGTAATTCCAGCACTCATGACGCTGGGACAGGAGAGCAACTGTGAGTTCAAAGTCAGCCTGGGCTCTGTTGTGAAGTCTAGAGCAGCCTGAGTGAAAGTATGAGTCCCCAAAGAAAAGAAAAACCGTCCTGCATTTTCAATTCAGGAGCTATATATACCAGCTCCTTCCTGTAAGTACTAACTGTCCAGTATTCCCCCCCCCACTTTATTTTAATGATGCTGCTGTCTAATGTTCACTGTGGTTTCCTGCATTGCTCACAGCTGAATGATAAGTACTTGGTTGAGTCTTCACACCATGACTTGGCTCATTGTGTCTTTCTTCATCTCTAGGATGATTGAGGAAGGTGGGAACAAGAGGAAGACCATGGCGGAGAAGAGACAGCTCTTCATAGAAATGCGTGAGTATCCAGTGCTCCCACACATGGAATACTGGGTGTGTGTGTGTGTGTGTGTGTGTGTGTGTATCCCAAGACAAGGTTTCCCTTCTCAATCTCTGCCCCCTCCCCTCTCTCCAGGATCTTATTATATAGCTCAAGTAGCTAGGAACTTGTTATGTAGACCAGGCTGGCTTGAAAAACTCAAAGCAGAGTTCTTGCCTGCTTCTGCCTCCCAAGTGCTTTCTTAGTTAAGAGCATAAATAATAAGGCAAAATGGAATACCTGTGACTTTAAGTCATGCTTACTGTTTGGGACTCTTTCTGTAATTGTTACCATAAGCTTGCAGGTGGCGATAAATAGTTAATAATTAATTCATTATATAAATTACCTTTTTACTAGATGCCAGGCTTTCAGTAGAGAGAACTAAGTGTTAGAACTATTGGAAAACCAAAAAGGAAACTTTACTGTCCACTCAAAAATCTTCTGTTAAAGATTATATTTTGATATATATATCTTTATATATATCACAATATATATATATATATATATATATATATATATTTTTTTTTTTTAAATCCCAAAACACAGACATGGCTTGGAGGAATTGGGTGGTTCCAAATAGTTTTCTTTTTCTTTAACTGTGTGTATATATGACTTTGACTATATGATATAGACCATCTCGCACTTGTTAGGTCTCAAATTCCTTTATAGTATTGGTTTGGATTAGTCTTTGTAAGATCTTTTTGTGTGTGTGTCTGTGTGTGTGTGTGTGTGTGTGTTGTGTGGTTTTTCCAGACAAGAATTCTCTGTGTAGTACTGCCTGTCCTGGAACTTTGTAGACTAGGCTAGCCTTGAACACAAAGATCCACCTGCCTCTGCCTCCCAAGTGCTGGGATTTAAAGGTGTGCGCCACCGCCTGTTGTAAACCCTTTAAAAAACATTTTATGGGTACTAATGCAAAGCTGGGTCTGGGCATGTGCCCATCATCCTAGTGCTCAGAGGAGGACCATGAGTTCAAGGACAGCCTTGACTACAGACTGAGACCCTTATCTTAAAACAACAAACAAACAAACAAAATGTTGTGAATTGTGAAATTGGTCCTGCATGGCTGAATCAGGAAATAGGACGCAGAAACCCAGAGTGGGATAGTTCATGAGGTACTTGAAGAATTCTAGAATTCTGCCTCTTAGAATATAATTAACAGGTGAAGTTTTAGAAGATCTTTTGGCTTTCATCATAGTTTGAATCTGTAGAGACTCAATCATTGGATGTGGAGTTAGGCCCAGCCCAGAGGTTTAGGCTTGAGAACTGTCAGAGGTTGTAGGGAAGAGATGTTGACACTGATGGAGAATTGGCCAGATATTTAAAGCAGGCGCCTCCCTCTGTCTGTCTCACTCCCAAAGAAACAAAGTGCAGTTGAGCTTACATGAGGCTTGTGCACTGTCTCTCCCACACCCTCTTGTCTTTGCTCTCTTCACCAGGGTCTCATCCAAACGAGCTTTGAACTCACCATCCCTTTGTCTCAGTTTCCCAAATGCTGGGATTACAGTGTATGCCCATGACTGGCTCTAAAATGGAGTCTTGGATCTGCTCCTCAGACTACAGGTTCTGCAGTTAGAATAGCTGGTCTAGATTTTGGTTCCCATGCTTAATGACCTTAGGATATATGTATTATCTTAGGGAAGTTCAATTTTTTTTCATTTAAAATTTTAAAAATTTATTTTATGTCCATTGGTGTGAGTATCAGATCCCCTGGAACTGTAGTTACACAGTCATGAGCTGCCATGTGGGTTCTGGGAATTGAACCCAGATCCTCTGGAAGAGCAGCCGGAATGTTGAGCCATCTTTCTAGCCCTCTCATTTGAAAATTTTTAACAGCCTCTGGGACTTTATATTCCTTTATTCTTTCATTTATTTTCTGATAAATACATAGATATATTTTAAATAAAAATAAGTATTTGTTTATTTACTTATTTATTGCATGTGCATGCACAATCATGCCATGGTGTACATGTAGATGTTAGAGGATGCTTTAGTTAGGGATGTTATCGCTGTGATGGAAATTATTGGAGAGAGGGTTGATTTTAACTTACACGTCCAGATAACAGTCTATTATTGAAATGAAGTCAGGACAGGAACTAAAACAGGACAGGAACCTGGAGGCAGGAGCTGATGTAGAAGCCATGGAGGGATGCTACTTACTAGCTTGCTTTCTCTGGTTTGCTTAACCTGCTTTTTTTTTTTTTTTTTTTTTTTTTTTTTTAATAGAACTCAGGACCACCAGCCCAGGGATGGCATCACCCATCATGGGCTGGACCCTCCCTTGTCAGTCACTAATTAAGAAAATGCTTTATCAGTTTGTGCACTGCCTGATCCTATGGAGGCATTGTTTCAGTTGAGATTCCCTCCTCTCAGATGACTCTAGGTTGTATCAAGTTGACATAAAACTAGCCAGGACAGAGGAAAACTTGCAGGAGTCCGTTATTTTCTGCTGTGTGGGTTCCGAGGTAGAGCTCAGGTTGTCAGGTGTAGTGACAAGTGCCCTTGTGATAGGCCATCTTGTCAGCCCTTAGGCCAAGTTTCTTAATCTCCATATGCCTCAGTTTTCCCACCTATGGACTAGTACTGGCTTCATAGAATTCTTGTGTTTATGATAACAACACAAGGAAAGCTCTGCACAGTGCCTGATCAAGAATAATAAATGAGGTTAACTACGGGTTTCCCTGTGCAGCCCGCTCTATAGACCAGGCTGGCCTCAAACTCAGAGATCCACCTGCCTCTGCCTCCCAAATGCTGGGATTAAAGGTGTACATCACCACTGCTGGGCTATGTTCAAATGTTTTAAAAGAATTTTAGTGATTTTAAGTATATGAGTATTTTGCCTGCATGTATGTCTGTGTGTTATATGTGTGACTGGAGGTCGGAGAGGGCACTGGATCTCCTGGAACTTGACTTACAGATGATTGTAAGCTGCTTGAGGTGGGTGCTGAGAATCAAACCTGGGTTCTCTGCAAGAACAACAAATACTCTCAGCCACTGAACCATCTTTCCAGCCCCCATTTAAAAAATGTTTATCATCCTTAAAAAGAAAAAAAAAAAAAAAGCTCTTAAAAATTGCTTTTTGTGTATGAGTGTTTTGCCTACAAGTATGCCTATATACTGCTTATGTGCCTATGCTGGGGCTAGCAGATGGTAACTTAATCACCTGGAGCTGGAGTTACAACTGTTGTGAGCTACGTAGGTGCTAGTAATGAAACTTGAGTCCTCGGAAGAGCTGCCTGTGGTTAAGTGCTGAGTCATCTCTCTCCAGCCCTCTTACTGTTTTGAACTAAAACAATAAGCATCTGATATTTTTCTTGTAGACTTGACCTCAAGTCTATCTGTGTGCCCCAGATCATACCATATATGATCTAGATTAAACCATATAAGTCTGTGCTACATCCTTGCTCAGAATAAGTTTAGTTGTTCCTTATTAACTTCGTAAGAGAGTTCTAGCTCCAGAATTTGCCTTTGGGCATGTGTCTTGCCTTGTTCACAAGTTTCCAATATCTACTTATGGCTTGTGTTAACTTTTTGTTGACTGAGATGATCAACTTATAAAGAGGAAAGGGGAATGTGAGGGGACCTGGCTACGACATCTGTTACCTCATTGATCTCCAGGGTTGATTTGGCTTATCTGGCTGGCTAGGGGGTATCCCCTTCCTCCCTCCCAATCATCTCACAGTTTCCCCTTACTTGATGGTGACTGAGATGCTCTTTTTTTGGTTACTTTAGATGTTACAATATCAATTAATACAAAGTTCAAGTTTATTTGTAGGGAACCTTCCTTATGAAGTACTTACTGTCTTTTAAAACTTGTCATTGTTTTTATAATCAATCTTTTGGAAATACAGTCTATTTTGTTATTTTTCTTTCCATTGCCATTTTTTTTTTGTTGTTGTTGTTCAATCCAGATTTTAAGACTATGCATATATATATTTGTGTGGGTGCCAGAAGAGGGCATTAAATTCCCTGGCACAGTAGTTACAATGTGGGTGCTAAGAGCTGAATTCTGGAACTTTGCAAGAGCAACAAGTGCTCTTAACTGCTGAGCTATTTCGACAGTTCCTAAATCCAGGTATTTTAAAAGCTAAATCTGGGGGAAGCCAGGTTTGTGCCTCTTGCCATTTCCCTTGGTGAATTTTGTCTTTATTTTCCTGGTTCACTCACTGAGGTAGTTAGCCCTTCAGTGCTCTCAAGGGTTCATCTTTCCCCAGGGTTCATCATCCCCCCCATCCTTCTGCAGTGGGGGAATCATCGTTGATGTAGCTGTGCCTGAGCTAGTACTCTTTATGTGTATGAGGGCATGCTGCGGCATGCACATGGAGGTCAGAGGGCACCTTTCGAGAGTCAGGTCTCTCCTTCACATTCAGGTTGTGGAACATTAATACCTGCTGAACTTCTTCACAGGCCCCGTGCTACTATCCTTATAAAAGAATGATTTGAAATGCTTACAACAGTTTAAGCAGCACAGACACAATTTTACATGAACTCTGTTTCAGTCCATTTCTGTTTCTAATAACACAGTATGCAGTCTGAGTTATAAAGACGAAGTTTATTTTGGCTCATGGTACTGGCCTGAGTTGCAGGGCCACATCTGGAGATGTTCTTGCTGGCAGGGTCCTGAGGTGGCTGAGGGCACTGTGGTGAGAGATAGGGAGTGAATGTCTTCTGGCCCTTGTGTGCCTGCTTCTTCCTTTGCTGCTGGTAGATTCATTTGTTTGCTTGCTTGTTTGTGTATTTAGGGTTCCAGGTGCCGAGGCTTTCAGGTGCTGAGATGACAGGCACGAGCCACTTACCCTGGCTCTACTTTTTTTCTTTTTTAAACTTTATTTTATGTGCATGGATATTTTGCCTGCATGTATGTCTGGTGTACCACTTGTGTGCCTGTGGAGTTCAGAAGCCAGCATGGGATCTCTTGGAACTGGAGTTACAGATGGTTGTTAGTCACCACATTCAAATACAATTGAAAGGAAATATTTTACTTTTTTAAAATCTTATTTTTACCTTTTTGGGGGTAGGAGCAGAGTCTGATTATGTAGTCGGGGCTGGCCAGGAACTTGCTATGTAGACCAGGTTGGTCTTGAACTCAGGGATCTCCTGAGTGCTGTGATTCAGGATGTCTGCCACCACACTCAGCAATTTTTACTTCTTAATAGGAACTTACAGCAGCCAGCCCTGGTACTCCCGTGCCTATCATTGCAGCACTCAGAAGAGTGACACAAGGTTGAGGTCCGGCTGGGTCCAGAATAAGGTCAAGGCCAGTGCTACTTCCTGAGACCATTGAATAAAAAATGGTCTGATGGTGTAGCTCTATGGTAGAACACTTGACGGGCATATTCCCTGGATTCAGTCCCCAGTACTTGAGGTGGTGATGGTGGTTTTTTTGGAGGATTTGGGGCGGGGGAAGAGGAATCGTATACTAACAGCAAAGAAATGCCACTGTGACCAACTTTAGAAAAGGGCAGGCTGCCACAGAGCAAGAAGGGGACCTTAGAGAGTTAGCTGGCCCAGTTCTCTCTACCCATGAAGCCACAGGCTGAGAAAGAGACATGCAGCATGGCCACAGACAAGTCTTGTTTTGTTTTGTTTTTTTGAGACAGGGTTTCTCTGTGGCTTTGGAGGCTGTCCTGGAACTCACTCTGTAGATCAGGCCTGCCTCTACCTCCCGAGTGCTGGGATTAAAGGCGTGCTCCACCACTGCCCCGGCCAGACAAGTTTTATAGTCAAGACTGAGCCTACAATTTACAGGTCTCTCTTTGTCTGCCCTCCTCCCCTTTGAGTTGAGTTTCACTGTGTAGTCTAGACTGGCCTGGGGCTGGTAGCAATTCCTCTGTCTCAGCCACACTCTGCCTGGCTTGGAGTTTACCCTCCTCCTTTTTTTTTTTTTTTGGTTTTGTTTCTCAAGATAGGGTTTATCTGTGTAACAGCTCTTGATGTCCTAGAACTTGTCTTGTAGACCAGGCAGGCTGGCCTCAAACTCACAGATCTGACTGCCTCTGCCTCCCGAGTGCTAGTTTACCTTCTTGACTCGACTCTTTTGCTGTTCCTTCCTCTCGGAGTTCTCTTGCAAAGCCTAAGACAAAACTGTGGTAGCTTCTTGGCATGTAATAGGTACAGGCGAGGTGCTTCTTCTTTCTTCTCCAGATGTATCACAGTGGAAACACACTTCTACCAAACAGAAACGGACTGCTCAAATACAGCTCAACTTTTTACTTACTGTGTCCTTTTCTCAGGTGCTCAGAATTTTGATGTCATACGACTATCAACTTATAGAACAGCTTGCAAGTTACGATTTGTACAGAAGCGATGCAACCGTAAGTCATTTCTTGTTTCTTCGATGGGCAGGTGGAACTTCTGATATTATGAAATAATTTTAGTTTCTTCCAGGCATACTATAAGGTTAGTTGAATTCTGTTTGTCCTTTTCTTTTCTTTTCTTTTTTTTGAGACAGGATTTCTCTGTGTAACCGCTCTGGCTGTCCTGGAACTCACTCTGTAGACCAGACTGACCTTGAACTTAAATCAGTCTGCCTGCCTCTGTCTCCCATGTGTTGGAATTAAAGGCTTGTGCCACTACCGAAGGCTGTCTTTATTATTTTTAAATTATGTGTATAAATGTATGTTTGCATGTGAGTTTGTGCACACAAGTGCAGATGCACCCAGGCCAGATGTAGGTGAAGTTTTTCTGTTCACCAGCTGGCTCCCAAATAACCAGAGACTTATTAGTTATAATTGCTTGGCTGATAGCTTAGGCTTATTACGGACTAGCTCTTCCAACTTAAATTAATCCGTATTTCTTATCTATGCTCTATCATGTGGCAGCACCTTTTTTCAACATGGTATATTCATCTCCTGCTTTCTCTGCATCTGGCTGGTGACTCTGGTCCTCTCCTTCCCAATGTTCTGACTCTCTCACCTAACCTCTACCTGCCTAGCTATTGGCCACTTAGCCTTTTATTTTGATTTTTTTGCTTATTTTACTGATACTTTGCTTGCATGTATGTCTGTGTGAGAGTGTTGAATTCGCTGGAACTGGGGTTATGGACAATTGTGAGCTGCCATGTGGGCTCTGGGAATTGAACCCCGGTCCTTCAGAAGAACAGCCAGTGCTCTTACCACTGAGCCATCTCTCCAGCCTCTAGCCTTTTATTAAACCAATCAGAAGGTGCCTTAGCAAAGCACATCTTCACAGTGTACAAAAAGATTATTTCACAACAGCCAGAGGCATAGGATACTTTGGAGCTGGGGATAGGCAGTTGTGAGCCACCTGACATGGGTGCTGGGTCCTATGGAAATAAGTATTCTTTTTAACCACTGAGCCAACTCTCCAGTCCCAATTAATTCTGCTTGTCTTATATATCAGAATATAAGCTTTGAAATTGGAATGCATTTGTTGACATATTCCCAGTTCCTTTAAAATGCTTAATAAAATGTTGCTAGAATGTGTTTTTTTAATTACATTTTTATTTAGCATGTGTATGTGTGTGTGTGTGTGTTCACACTATATACTTCATGGAGGGCACAGGACAACTTTTAGGAGTCATTTCTTTTTTTCTGTCATGTGAGTTCCATATATCAAAACTAAGGTCCTCAAAGTTTGTCTTTACTGTTGTCTTTACGCTGATCCCTGGAGCTTGTTCTAGTTCTTAGGATTGGGAATTAGTTACAGGTTCTGAGGGGACAGAATAGTAATGCTATTTAAGTGGGAGAAAATCTTTTGTACAAAATATAGTTACTAGAGCTTATGAAAGAAAGGCCTTGGTGTTTTGATACAGATACAGTGAAGATTGATTTTCTTCTTTTAATAAGTAGTGGCCATCATGTGGATTATAAAATACATACAGATGTATGCATGAATGAATATTCTTTTACTCTTTGAAGATGAATTGTTCCAGAATTGCTGTAGTTTTCTTGTATGTACATGTGTTAATGAAAAGCTATTGTTTTGTTTTTATGAAAAGCTGGTTTATATAATGAAAAAAACATTAGCCTAAAAGTTGAAAAATCTTGTTTTTTACAAAATGATTTATTTTTTATGTGCATTGGTGTTTTGCCTGCATGCATATCTCTTGGAACTGGAATTACGGAGGAGGAGATTTTTGTCTCAGGTCAAAGGCAAACCCTATGAGAGCTGCCATGTGGGTGTTAGAATTGAACCTGGGTCCTCTGAAAGTGCAGCCAGTTCTCTTAACCATTTAGCCATTTTTCCAACCTGAAAAATCTGTTTTAAAAGACTGAGTTTTACTATTTATTATAAACAAGTGACTCTAGCAAGTCATTTTACATTTGAGAACTTCTGTCAGATGTTGAGACTTAAAAATCTTCTCATATACATAAATAAATCTTTTAAAAGAGGATGGGTATGTGGAGGGATGACTCTGGTTAGGAGTACTGGCTGTTTTTTCAGAGGTTCCGAGTTCAAATACTGGTACCCACATGGTGGCTCACATCTGTAACATCAGATCCCATAGAATCTAGTAACTTTTTCTAGTGTGCAAATGTACATGCAGACGAAACATCCATATACATAAATAAATAAATCTTAAAAAAATAATTAAATATCCTGCCAGGTTGTGGGTGTGGTGGCAAATTCCTTAGAGTCAGGCAGATCCCTGTGAATTCAAGGGCCAGCCTGGTCCACAGATCAAGTTTCATGCTTTCCAAGGCTATATATTAAGATCCCTGTCTCAATTTAAAAAACAAAAGACTTATAAGATCTTAAATTCTCATACCATCTTGGGTTGCAGCCATGTTTCTTTCATTGTCATTTCCCAAGTCAGTACTTTTCTGATTATGGATGATGACTTTAGTGCTTCATGAAGTCACTCTGATAGGCTGTAGCTAATGTAAAATGTTCAGTGAAAAAGAATAGAGAGGAAGAAGCCTTCGGAGTGCAGCAGGGGGTGGGGTGGGTGGTTAAAAAGTGCTTTTGAAACTTGTGTATCTAGGGTGTGTGCGTGCGTGTGCACATGCATAAGAGGGAGGCAGGGGGCACAAAAGGGGATTGATTGATATTAAATAGTACCAGGTGGTGGTGGCACACTCCTTTAATCCCAGCACTTGGGAGGCAGAGGCAGGTGAGCTCTGTGAGTTTGAGCTCGGCCTGCCCCTGCCTCCCAAGTGCTGGGACTAAAGGTGTGAGCCACCCCTCTCCTGCTGAGTTTTTTATTTTAAGCTTAAAAAATTAGTTTAAAATACCCAGTTTTGAGGTGACACTGTCACAGTTTATTTTCTCTGGTTTAGTTCATCTTGTTGATATCTGGAACATGATTGAAGCTTTCCGAGACAACGGCCTTAACACACTGGACCATACCACTGAGATCAGTGTGTCCCGCCTTGAGACTGTCATCTCCTCCATCTACTATCAGCTGAACAAGCGCCTTCCTTCTACTCACCAAATCAGCGTGGAGCAGTCCATCAGTCTCCTCCTCAACTTTATGATCGCCGCGTATGACAGGCTAGTACCTCAAATGCTCACTTTTAAATCATGCCCATCTCTTCGTCACCCTCCCCTCACTGCCCTTCTAACTTGTCATCTTAGAGCCACAGTTGCTGTGAGTTATTCAGTCTAAGTCCATCCTACATTCTGGGCAGTCATGGCTGTCCACTGGCGAGCCGAAGATGGAGCTCTGTAATAGATGGGGAGTCACCCACTTGAGTCAGATTGCCTGGTAAAATGATAAGCACTTTAGCAGACCTCTCTCCTCTCCCAGAATTAAGAAATGCTTAAGCTTTGAACATGTTGATGTGGCTTTGTAGCTGACTTTAAGGCTAATATTTCTTTCTTCTGTATCAGCAGATGCCTGTAGATTGATATTTTCTCTCAAACATCTAAGAATCTGTTTCAGACTTTTTCAGTTTCACACACTGTGGTAGACTTGACAGCAAGAGCAACAAGAACAAGAGATCACTTTAGTGTATCACAGTTAAAATGGAAAGGATTTCCTCTATAAAAGCCAAAGCAGACCAAAGCAAACAAATCCTAAATGATGGGTGTGGAGAAATGGTTCTGTCCCAGGAGCTAAGAGTCCCTGTTTCTTCTTGCTTCTATTCCACTGACCATTGGGTTTGGATGGATATATGCTCTGGCTTCATTTTTTTCTCTATATAGATTTATGCTGAGTTTATACATTTGTAAAATTATTAGTTACATGTTGTGGTAGCAAAATTTCTGTGAATTAGTGAGAAAGTATAGATGTGTCAAAGCCAGGTCACATTTTAGGCTTTTCCAAGATTCATAATATGTTTATGTTACCAAGTTAGATACTTTACCCATTTGGTAGAAAATTAAAGAAATTTGAATTTAAAAAAGTCCCAGAATCTTAATCCACAACCCTATTTTTAAATGATTTTAAGTTAATCTTGTACTCTCCAAGAACCAACTCTTGCAATCTAAAACCCTTGATGGAAATTAGTATTCTTTATGACTAGGTAGCATTTTACCATGGCCCTAATCCAGGGCTCATCCACCACTTCCAGGCTTACATGACACAAATCAGCTCAAAAAACAAGTTTTAGAAATGTAGTAATAAAAATTACCTTACTATCTAAAAAGGTAAGTGGGGATTAAGAACTGATTCTGGGCCAGGGAGATGGCTCAGTTTAATGGAAAAGGGTTTGCGTTAAAGGCAGGAGGACTTCAGTAAATCCCTGGAGGTGACGTTAAAAATGTCAGGCATTGTGGTGCACACTTGGAATCCTGAAGCTTTAGTTTGAATCTCCACCGGTTACACAAAAAAGAAGGATGTGGCTGCCATTGCCTCTGTAGTGTTGGGTGGATTAAGGCAGGTGGGTGCTGAGAGCTTGTAAATGCATGCCCCCCACCCCAGGGTGGGGAGGAATAACTAGACACTTTATCAGAAGAAACAGAAGGGCTGGAGCTGTGTAAAGCCCTTCAGGTTTACTCCCCAGTACTGCCAAAAGAGAGGGGGGTGGGTATGCAAGAGGGAGGAGAAATGAATGGAAGATCAAGGCAGACAGAGCTAGCAGAAGCAGAGAGGAATTGAGAAGAGGAAGGAATGCACTGTGTTAGCGGGGGACTTGGTAATTTTCAAATCAGTATGTCTACACCTGACATTGGATGTCAGAATATGCTTTTTAAAAGAGAGTTTTAAAAACTATTTGAGAAATAAAAAAGTGCAGGCATCTGTGTGTAGGACTGAGTGAAAACCACAAGGAACAATGGAAAGCAACGGAAACAATCACAAACTCACTTTTCACAACCCCCTCCCCCCAATGGTTCTTCATACCACGGTATTGATACCCTGTGGTCTGGTCAAGCTGAGAGGCCTGCCTGTGATACAGCTGTGTAAGGAAATTCATGTTCCAAGTGTGCAGGGATGGGGGTGGGGGGGCTGCCTCACTTCCTGCCAGTCTTACATTCTGGGGCTTTTACTTACAATTCTCTTTCTGTTTCCTGCCTGTGTGTTAGTTTAGCGACTTAGATCCCAGGCAGAGAAAGTTCATGATAACAGGGGCCTGAGGAAAACCAGCCCTGTGCTTCCTCTCTATCTGCATTCCCTCAAGCTGACCCTGGCTTAGTTTTTCTACAAATTCTCCTCTTTCCATTCCTCGGTAAAGGGAGAGAGGAAAAGAACCAGCTTTTCTGAGCATCAACAGAAGTACTTGGCTTCCCTCCAGACCCTTAAGTATGTGCAGGGGCTATGTCAGTGTGTGGAACCCAGGCCACAGGATTTAGTTCTGACCCTGACTATAGGCTTCCATGTGGTGGGCAGTGGCTGAACTAGGGATGCAGTGAGCTCGTACATGGCTTGCTGCTCATTGCCATGAAGCTTCATGAACACTGTGAACTTGTGGATTGAGTTACTGAGTTGTCATGTCTCCCTCTTGATTAGCTCTCCCCATCTGTGTATTGTAGCGCCCACGCTGTGATCTGTTCCATGAATCGGGGGAAGACCCAGAGATTGAAATAAAGAGACAAGACAGCGGGTCATTCGTTCAGTGGCAATGTTGGAATGCTGAATGTGTTATTGAGGGATGAAATGGGCTTAAATACTGACTTACAGCACAGTGGAAAATTACAGGAATTTTAGGCTTAGCTCCTCCCTACGAGTTGTGTATAGTCACGAGGTGTGTGTTATCAAAACGGGAAGAGTACCAACAACAGATTTGGGGCAGGGAGTTCTGGCCAACAGCCTCAGGCTTGCTCAAAGGTGCCTTGGGGGTCCATGCAGGGCCCTACAGTGTAGCTCCTTGTAGAATCCCCCCCACACCGTCTGAGCCCTTCATCAGCTTCTCCTGAGTTCCTGCATTGCTTTTCCCTTTTGTTTGCATTTACTTCCTCATTCATTCATTCCTAGAAATTGATTCATTCACTCATTGTCTACCCCAACAATCAGAACACTGGCAGTAACTTTTAATATTTGTTTGTCTGGTCCCATTCCACAGCCTGGGCCTTGCAGGTGAGTGGAATCCTGGTTTGCTTTTTATCACTTTCAGTTTAAAAAAAAAAAAAAAAAGGAGAGATTGAGAGAGATATATTCAGATTAGGCATGGTGGCACTTGCCCATAATTATAGCACCTAGTAGGTAGAGGCAGGAGGATTAGGAATTTAGGTTATCCTCAGCTACATACTGAGTTCAAAGCCAGCCTGGGCAACATGAGACCTTGCTTCAAACAATCTGCTAGCCTTCCCAATTAACCTTAGATTTTTCACCTTAAAAGATATAGCCAAAGTATTGTTTGGTGTTGTTTGTTTGCTTTCCTTATTCCCCCTCCCTCCATCCCTTCCACCCTCACTCTCTCCCACCCTTCTTCCCTTCCTCCTTCCCTCTACAGGGATTGACCCAGGGCTATATGAATGCAAGCATTCTACATTGAGCTGTGCCCACAATCTGAGCATTGTTTAGTTTTTTGTTTTTTGTTTTTTTTTTTGAGACAGGATTTCTCTGGAACCCACTCTGTAGACCAGGCTGGCTTTGAACTCACAAAGATCTACTTGCTTCTGCCTCCTGAGTGCTGGGATTAAAGGGATGTGCCACCACTGCCTGGTTTAGTTATTTATTTATTTTTTAAAATAATTTATTTGTTTCATGTGCATTGGAACTGGAGCTATGACATGTGGGTCCTCTGGAAGAGTAGTCAATGCTCTTAACCACTAAGTTATTTTTAAAAACAAGGTCTCACATTAATGTAGCCCAGGCTGGTCTGGAATTTCACAAAGAATCTGCATCTGCCTCGTGAAGGCTGGAATTAGTTGTAAAAAGACTGCTATTGTTTAACTTAAAGACTTAAGGATGGTAGCCCTTAAAATTATTTCATCTGGGTACTAGAGAGATATCTTAGAAGTAAAGAGCATTGGTTGTCCTTCTAGAGGTCCTGAGTTCAATTCCCAGTGACCACATCTGGCATCTACATGCCAGAACACTGTATATATAATAAATCTTAAAAAAATTCATCTGTATGCCTTCCTTTTTATATCTTAATGATTACAGCATATATTTTAGATTTTTCAAAGTCCAATATTAAATGGTACTATTATAATTGTTATCCTGGGTAATGAAAGATTCTAAAGTATTATTTATATATTGTGATTGTGCATTTTTATTTTGTGTATCTCTAAAACTAAGAAGCTATTTAAAATTCTTTTACTATTACTATTTTATGTGTCAGAGTATATGTCTGTGCCCCACATGCATTCCTGATAGCTGTGCAGGCCAGAGGAGAGAATCAGATGCCCTGTTACAGATGGTTGGGAGCCACCATGTGGGTGCTGGGAATCAAACCTGGGTCTGTGGGAGGAGATCAGCCAGAGAGCTTCACCATGGAACCGTCTGTCCAGGCCCCAAACTTTTGCTTTTTGAAACAGTTTCTCAAGTAGCCCAGGCTGACCTCTAACTTGAATCCTCTTGCCTGCCTTTCAGGTACATGTAACCACACCTGGCTACATTAATTTTTGTTGTTCTTATGTTTGTTTATCATGTGTATTTTCATTGTGTGGAGGACAGTACAGTCTACAGGAGTAGACTCCTTCTATCATGTGAGAGTCAAACTCAGCTGGGTCAAACCTTTACCCATGCTCAACAGCCCTAGACTTAAAAAAAAAAAAAAAAGCACCAACATTATTTAATTCATGAATGTGTTTGTGAAAAAGTTAAATGATGTTAACTGCATAAAAAATCACATCTGTTTGGTGTGTAAGTTTACTCAGGTCTGCATCAGCAGTGGTTTCCTTCTGCCTGAAGTGGGGGTTTTTTTTTTTTTTTTTTTGTGTATTTTCTTTATGTTTGTTTCCTCTTTTTATTCTTGAAGATATTTTCATTTGGCATGTCATTCCTGATTGGTAATGGTCTTCAGTATTTTCAGAATGTCACTTCTTTTTGATGGTTTTTTTTTTTTTTTTTTTTTTTTTTTTTGAGACAGGCTCTCACCAGGTAGTTTGGCTTCCTGAAACTCAGTAAGTAGACCAGGCTAGCTCATTTCACAGATCCGCCTGCTGTTGCCCAGGAAGTGCTGAGGTTAAAGGTGTGCATTACCATGCCCAGCTCCAGAACGTTGTTTTTGTTCTCATTGCTTCTGTTGAGTGGTCAGCCAAATATATTGCCTTGGTTTCCTTGATGTTAGTCTGTCTTTTGCAGCCTTTACGATTTAAAAAAAAATGTTTATTCTTTACCTAGCATGACAGTCATGATGCGATTTTCTATGTATTTATAATGCTTATATTATAGTTTTTTTTTTTTTTTTTTGCAGTAGGTTGTTTGATAATGCCATGCCATGTGTTGTTAAGAGCTGCTTTTTCCCTCCGGTCTGGTCCCTTTGCCCTGCCAGCCTCAAATAATACACTGAGACTCTGTATTTGATATAAAGCTGTAGGCCAGTTACTAGTTTCTTATCTGCTAGCTCTGTCTTAAATATTAACCCATTTCTATTAATCTTAAGTATTTCCACCGTGGTCTTATCTTACCGGAGAAAGAGACTGGTATCTTACCCTGTAGGTGCTCCATCTTGGAACTCCTCCCTCCCACTTCCTCTCTCCTCCTAGTTTCCTCATCCCGCCTATCTTGCTTTCCTATTGGCCAACAGTGCTTTATTCATTAACCAATAAGAGAAACCTATTTACAGAATGACATCTCCCATCATTTCCTCTTTTCTGTCTAAAAAGAAGGGTTTTAACCTTAGCATAGCAAAATATATCACATAACAGTTATCAAATAAGAATCACAGTTAGCAATATTTAGTCCATAAACATTTAGCAAGATTTAAAGAAAATATTCCATCATCTATCCTATCTTTGTGAGTCTAAAATCCTATGTGTAACTTATCTTTAAGCCTAACTAAGGAAATCTATAACCATAATTATCTGTCTTCAACTCCTTCAAAGACCACAGAAGGATAATATATAAACTCTAGAAATGACAGAGACAACTCACTGCCTGGCCAGTCACCCGAAGTTCTTCTGTAATCTTCCATCTTCAGCCTATAGGCCATAGTGTGTCTGGCAGACTCCTCAGCAAAGCAGGAAACTTTAAACTGTCCACCTCTATTGGCAGTTTGTCAGTTTGGCAGACTCTTCCATGAAGCAGGAACTCTGTAGCAATGTCCATTTTGAATCAGGAGTCACTTTTCTGTGGGTCCTGTATGTCCTGTTTTTACAGCATAAAGTCAAACAGTCCAGACAAGAGCAGTATCTTGCCCAAATGGCTAGTTTTGCCATATTGAAAGCAAAATGCATAACGAGTTTCTTTGATGTCCATCTTCCTTTCTGACACAAGTGGTGAGGTCAGGAGCAGTTTTGCCTCACTGTCCAGAAAAACCCTAGACCATTTTAAATGCCATATTCTGTAGGTCTTTGAAAGTTTTGAAGAATGCCTATTTATCTCTGTTTATCTAGAAATCCTAATTAACTTAAGTCTAAATTTTAACTATCATAGATAACTATCTATAATCTGTGCTAAATTATACATTACATTTCTAACTGAGCTATATAAACACAATACCTAAATAGGAGGAGAAACATACATATCACAAAATTGACCTTAAATTGTATCAGTAAATGAAAATCCATTCCAAAACAAAGTATTCATATCTATACCATAATCCCCTTTTTACCTTTAAAAGAATTGGTTGTGATTAACCATTTATAACCAACCCCTTATAAATGAAAGCAAACATTTATAAGCAATATTTAGGAACTTGGGCGTTGTTCTTTCCAAACTGCTTCCTGCTGGTAGGGGGCGCTGTCATGGGGATCATAAGAAGACACAGAAATCTTGGCTGCAGTCTGCAAGTCTGTCTTGTCCCAACTGTTTTGAATGTTGGATCACCTGAAACACTGCTTCAGGGGGTCTTGCTTTGTAACGTGTACAGGTTTTCCGCCTGCCGCCGCCTGGTCTTGTCCTGCTGCTGCACCAGCCCCAAATAACACACAGAAACTCTGTATTTGATTCAATGCTGTTGGCCCTGTTACTTGTTTCTTATCGGCCAGCTCTGCCTTAATTATTAACCCATTTCTGCTGATCTATGTATTTCTCTTACCGGGGTCTTGCTTCAGGGGGTCTTGCTTGATGAAACCATGTTAGTCTGGAAGGAATCCACAGCTTTTCATTTTCTGTGGAAACAAAAATAGAAACCCTTTTCCCCAGTAACCTGTCCTTAGATTTAAATTTTGAAGTCAAAGCATTTTTAAAATGTATAAATTGAATTAATCCGGCAGCATTTCTTTTAACAGTTGTTATTTCCTCAGAAGCCAAATGATACAAAGACAATATAATACCGTACAGTGTCCAGATTCTCTCTGTGCTTTCCATCTTTACATGGCTTTTTTTTATTACTCTATTTCTTCTACTTCTATTTTTTCATATTTTGAGACAGGATTTCTCTGTGTAACTTTTATCTGTCCTGGAATTAACTCTGTATACCAGGTTTACTTTGAAACCACAGATATCTTCTTGCCTCTGCCTCCTGAGTGCTGGAATTAAAGGCATGTGTTAGCACACCCAGCTACTGTCTTTCTTTTTATTATTCTTTTTAAACCATTTTATCCTGTTTCTTTTTCTCTCCCAAGCGTCCGTCTATTTTAAAACACACCGTAAACCTTTGGAGGTTTTTCTTAATCTGAATCTGTCTTTACTGTAAATCTTTATCTTTTTCTGGCCACTAGTCTTTTATCTGCTAAACAACAATATTCCTAAAATGAAAGCCACAGCTGTATTAGCTGCGGTCTATCCAAGATGGCTATGGGTACTTTTACCGTCAGAACTGAGAGCTGTGCTCACTGCCTTGGTCTATGCTACCATCCAGCAGCATGCTGCTGCCTTGGAGATGTGGTCACTGCCATTGCCAGCTCTCCTACATACCATTCAGTTGTTAGCAGAGCTCTTTAAAAGCCTTGAGGTTTTTTTGCCGCTTATACCGAGTCAGGAAACCTCCCTGAGGAGCCACACAAGTCTCTGTTTGTCTCTAGCAAAATAGAGTCCAACTGAGAAAAATGCTGTTACCAAGAAGTCTTGCTTGTCTTTGTTCTTTTGTTTCTAAAACCCTTTCTTAAGCTTTTGTTAAGTTTTAAGTGGAGGTTCTCAGGTTCACGCTCAGTGCCATTGTGTTTACAGCAGGTTTTCCCCTGTCGTTCTGGGCCCATCTCTGAACCAGCTCCAATTAACACACAGAGATGCTGTATTAGATATAATTCTGTTGGCCAGTTACTAGTTTCTTATTGGCTAGCTCTGTCTTAATGATTAACCCATTTCTATTAATCCAAGTACTTCCATGTGGTCTCATCTTACTGAAAAGAGGGGCTGGCGTTCTATGCTGTAGTCCTCCATCTTGAAACTCTCCCTACTACTTCCTTTCTCCTCCTAGTCTCCTAGTCCCACCTATCTTGCTTTCCTATTGGCCAACAGTGCTTTATTCGTTAACCAATATGAGAAACATATTCACAGAATGACATCTCCTATCAATGTGTACTTAATTTCTGATTTTCATAATTCTTTAGTTTTCTTCCCCTGAGAAATTTTAAATTAAGTATAGTATTTCCTTCATATTTTATGTTTGTGAATTTGCTGTGCTTCCACTTTGGGCTTTGTTCTGAGTTTTTTCAGGTACTTAAATTTCTGTAGACAAGTGTCTAATCTATGTTTAAGCCTTTCAGAGTTAATTTTAATGATTTTCTTTTTTGTTTGAGAATCTGTGTCAGATTTTTTAAAAAAAAAATATGTTTTCTGCCAAATATTTAATCATTGTCTTTTACTTCTTGAATATGATAAACTTCATTCTTTTTATACCTGTGCTTTGGCCTAATAGCTGGTTTTTATATGATGACTTTTTATTATTTATTGTTTCTATTTTTCATTTGTGCTGTGTTCCCATCTGAGTTATTTTTATTTGTTGTGTGCCTGTTACATAGTACCATTATTATTTGAATGGTTACTATGTAACAGTTATTTGAGATTTCGGGAATGTTTCTCTCTAGGCTTCTACCAGGTGCCTAGAGACCCTACAAGTCCAGGACGATCTCCTTCTAATTCTGCCTTCTCTTGCCCAAGCCCCATGTCCTTTGCACACCACCATCTTTGGGTTGAACTTCAAGGCTTTCCATCCACAGTAACATAGGTCCTCCCTTAGAAATCTCAGTCACTTGCGTGGAAAATGGACTGCAAATATTGTGGAATGCACAGGTTCACCTCCTCGGGCCTCTGGCCTCTCCTGTGTTGGGACTCATTTGTTCTTGTTGCTGTTCAGGGGGGTTTACAGATTTTTTTTCGTCCGTCTGTCTGTCTGTCTGTCTGTCTGTCTGTCTGTCTGTCTGTCTGTTCCCTCCCCCCCTTTGCTTCATGGAAATATTGATTAGAATCAATTTGTCATTACTTGAAGGTATTATTTCTTCGGGTGTTTCCTCTTATTTGTTTTTCTTGTTTAATGACCTCTTCTTTATTAATGTTTCTACTTTAATGGTTCAATTTCTTCAAACTCATCTAGTTTATCATCAGTCTTGATCTCACTACTCCTTGGGAGCTACAGCTCATTGCTCAGCCCAGCACAGAGGGAGAGAACTCTCAAGTGTGCTGAACTGTGTGTCACTTTCTTAGGAAAGATCTGAAATTCAAAATCTGATTTCTATGGAATACATGTCAATTGTATACCCATCAAGTAAAAAAGAAAATCATTAAGTCAAACAAGTTGGGGGCCCATCTGTATCTAAATTGTGATGGAGTTATAGGAAACATTTTTGTATAGTTTATAAATCAGACTAGCAATCATTTTAAAGTTGTGCTTTTGAAGTTTAATTTGGATACATTAAACAGATTTCATAGTTCCCTCATAGTAAGTAAATGTTTAAAATAGAACAGTATAAAACTGGTTAGCATTCATGAGGCTCTGGGTACAGCCAGTCAGTTTGTTTCCTCTCCCCCAAGTGCAAAATAGTAGCAGATACCTCCCTTTTACATTAAAGAAAACGTATTCCTTAAATTCTGAGGTGTTTGACCAATAGAGTGTGGACATTTCTGGAAGCAGATAGTATCAGGTTCCAGTCTTCCTCATTGGTGATTTCTAAGCAAAGTTGTACCATCCTAGGCAGCACAGATCTTTCACATTCGTGTACATTCTGCACTTGCATCTCCGCTTTTTCTTAGATGTCCTCAAGACGACAAGAACAAAGCCACGTAAAACTGGGTTTTTAGTGTGAGTAGGAAAACCTCCCCTAACAGCAGATTTAACTCGGGAGGATTTGATTGCAGCACTGTTAGGAATTTTCTAGGACATGGTAGAGCGTGAGGGAGAGGCATTGGCTGTAGAAGAGCATTGTGATCTTAAGGGAGAACCTAGTGCACACAAAGAAAGATAGCTGTCCTGGGGCCAGAGGGAAGAGTGTTATCACTGCCTGCCTGGTCGTCACCACCTGTGTGCCTGCTGCCGCTGCACAGTGAGCATCTGAGCAGTCACCTGGCTGGGAGCACAAGTAAAGGACCTGGAAGCAGCCTCACTTCTTATTTTGGAGTTGTAGCTTTTTCCTCCATGAGCCATCCTCGTACAGGGAGAGGCAGGCGGACAGTATCTGAGCACTGATATTTCAGATTTTTTTTTTTTTTTTTTGCTTTTGTTCTTTTTCATTTGTATCATATTTTTTTTTTAATGTTGTGAAAGTAAGGGCTAGTCAAATACGTTTTCTAAGTGTATTGCTTTTGATTTTCATTTTTGTTTTACTTTTCTGACTCTGCTGAGATGAACTCTCCGAATGAGCTTGATTCCTATGTGACTTCACCTCAGAACCCTTGCAAGGCTGTTGTGTCAGTCCTCACCTCTGCCCACACCAGGCTCCAAAATAAGCTCCTCCCCCCATGCTTCTCTGTTTCAACATGGAGTACTTGGTACTTGTTTCTCTCTTTGTACACTGGGGTCGCTTCTAGCTCCACTTTGATCCTACCTCAAGAATTCCCAGTCTCTTTTTCTTGCCTTTTTTTCTTTCTCAGAGTCTACCTTGGTTTTACCCAGGATGCCTGTTTTTCCTTTGTCACTCACTCTCATCCCTTTGAGGGCCCACAGATCTTGGCTGTGTAATTATTTTGGCTTTTCACTTGCGCAGAGCATATAAGTGTCTATGAGGACATAGGTCTACTTTATGTCTTTGATTCCTTGATGAGCGCAATGCTGGATTCATAATAAGGGTCTGTGAGACTGAAATGAAAAGCTGCAGGTATCTAAGAAAATCAAGTAATATCAGAAGTTGATTTTACTTGATTAAGCTGACTTTTTTTTGTTAAGTGGATTCTCAATTTGCAGTTGATTATTGCATAATCCATTCATTGTGAAGATTTTAAAATTATGATTTATTGATAAAATATGGGTTTCTGAAAATCAAAGAGAAGAGCTCTTTTAGCAACATTGCATAATTGGACTGGTAACAGTGTTTCTGAAGTACAAATCTATTTACAGCACTAATTTATGGTTGGCAGCATCCACAATTGTTGTCTAAAGATGAAGAAACAGCTCATTTAAGTGAAAAATGTTCCCGGTAGTCTTGCTTCAAAAATACTAAGTTGAACATTAAATGCTTATTACATACTGCATAGCCAATTGCCCAGATGAGTTTAGTTAATCAAAAGATAGGTAGAATTTGAGGCTTTATTTAACTGAAGTGAACAGTTTCCCATGCAAAGGACACAGATGAAGTTTGTGGATGCTTTTGAAGGTGCCTGTGTGTTAAAATATCCCTGTTTATTCAGGATGATTCACTGTCTGCCTAGCTTGGCCCAGAGCTAATAATGGTGTTTTCTCAGTGTTGGATATTAGAAGTCACATGCAGGGTTTTTTGTCAGTCTGTAAAATGATAGGTGTGTGGAAGTGAATCATTGAATAGTCTAAGGTAGACACTTACCTTGTTCCTTGTGGGCATGGGTGCTTGGTGCACTCTGCTGTTTGGGTGGGGCTAAAATAACAAGTTTCTTTCCATCCTTTCATTTTAGTCTTTGGGTAGGGTTAATATGTACTCTTGTGATACATTTAAAATGTTGACTTACTAATCAGCTCCCAGCTATAATAGGCCATGGTTTGTGCTAAATGTTTTTTCCAAATCTTGCTTGAAAAGAATTAATTGTGATGGAAACTTGTATTTTACATTAGAAGTAGTAAATCATGGACCTTTGTGAGGTTTGACCATAAACAGGCTTTGGCATCAGCTGCTGACTTCTCAGTTCTGAGGGACTTGTACAGCGTCCATAGAGTAATTCTAGATGTGGATTGGAAGGGTCCAGAGTGAGTTCTTCCCAGAAGAATCAGCTAAATGAAGGACGTAATCATAGGGTATTGCTTCTACGTGACTACAGTTTCTTTCCTTGCCCCTAATTGTAGAGGAAAAATACCAAGCTTTAAAGAAACATCAGAAAAGTGAAAGTGATACTTTCTTGCTTTGGGAACTGTTCATACATGGGAAGTGGCCAAGTAAAGTGTTCATGATAAAGGGGCCAGTGCTGAAGTTCGTTCCGTTTGGCAAGCAAGTAGTGAAGAGTGGGGGAACTAAGGGGTTTTGTTATTTTATTTTTAGAGACAGGTCTCACTTTATAGCTTTGTAGACCAGGTTGGCCTTGAAGTCACAGAAGCCACCTGTTTCTGTCTCTTGAGTGCTGGGATTAAAGGCCACTATAACCAGCCACTTAAAAAATTTTATTATTTTATGTGTTTGGGTGTTTTGCCTGCATTTATATCTGTGCAGCTCATGTATACAGTTTTCAGGGAAGCCAGAAGAAGGTGTCAGATCTCCTGGAAGTGAAATTACACATGGTTGTGCGTCTAATTCATGTGACAAGTGAGAATAGACCCCAGGTCACCTGAAAGGGCAACCAGTGCTCTTAATCACTGAGTCATCTCTCCAGTCCGATGTTTCTTTTTGATGAGTGTGAATAAGCCCTGTGGAAGTAGAAAATACCTAAACATGTATGTGATGGTATGTGATGAGTGTAGCAAGACTTGAGCTCACTTCCCAGTCTCAGAATGCCTAGCTGCATACAAGATTCTCAGCATTTCTCCCAAGTAGTTCTAGAAGTTATCTCCCTCCCATGACCTTTGATCTCAAACACCCATGCATTTGACTCCTTCAGCTTTACTTACACATTTTCTGTCTCTTACCGAGTAGCCCATTGATACTAACATGTGCATCCCTTAGTTTGAGTAAAGCAGGTGATTGATACTCAGCAGGTCAGAAAGTGTGTGCTGGCACAGAAGAGGGAGGATCCATTGTTTATTTCGTGGAAGACTATGTGTGGGGATTGCTGTCATGGATAAGAAAAATGGAAAACATGCAAGATAACTTATAAAGAGACCATACACTGTGTGTTCTGGTGATAACTGTGTGGTTGATGATCCTAACTGCACATACCCTGAGCTACATTATTCTGCAAAGAGTGAATCACTTGTTAAAGAATAGCAATGAAGGCTAGTTGTTTATTATTATTATTATTATTATTATTATTATTATTATTATTATTTTCCAAGACAGGGTAGCAGCAGCACTGGCTGTTCTGGAACTCACTCTGTAAACTAGGCTGGCCTCAAACTCTGAGATCGGCCTGCCTTTGCCTCCCCAGTGCTGGGAGTAAAGGTAAGCACCACCACCACCTGGCTCTAGTCTAATCCTGATGAATATAGTTTTTTAGTGTTGTTTCTAGAACACTAAATTAATCAATTTTCTATATTCGAATGTAATATTGGATCTAAGAGTACTCTATAACCGTCAGGTTAGAGAATAGTTAGAATGAAGGATGCAAAGTACTTTAAAATAGTGTTTCTAAAGTGTTTTGAAGATTAGGAGAACACCGTGTAAGTACTAATTACTAGAATAGTTTTTGGAAGTAAAACATCCTGGTATCACTGTGCTGAGTTTACGGAGGCTACATTTGCTTTCACTGAAGAGCTGAATTTAGTCTGATTCTCTTGCTGGTAGCTGGGAGCCATTACATTTCCCTTCTCTTTGTACTGGTCAGTTTCTGTTCCATAGCAAGGAATAGATGCCATTTTGTCTCTTTGAAGGGAGAAAGTGAGATCTGGAGCTCAAAAGATAGCTACAAAACATCCTTTATTATTCCTTAATAATTTACTATAATAAAACATCAAGAGAATATATAAATACAGTTAAACGAGGCTTAAAAATGTTTTGGCGGCCGGGCTGTGGTGGCACATGCCTTTGATCCCAGCACTCAGGAGGCAGAGGCAAGCGGATCTGAGTTTGAGGCCAGCATGGTTACACAGCAAGTTCCAGGACAGTCTCCAAAGCAATACAGAGAAAAAAACCTGTCTTGAGAAACCATATATGTATGCAGTACCTATTTTCATTTTATGTGATGGATGTCTTGCTTGCATTCATGCTTGGTATACCATGTGCATGCAGTACCCACAGAGGCCAGAAGAGAGCTTAAATTCATAAATGCTTGTTTGCTGTCATGGGGATGCTGGGAATTAACCCGGCTTCTCTCCAAGTGTAGTCAATGTTCTAGCCACCAAGACATCTCTCTAGTGCAAGTTGAAGAGTTTTAAATACTGAGAAAAGTAGGGCTATTTGAGATCCAGGATCATAGTAAATGTGAGGGAGAGTGATTTATGGAGAAATGCTAAGTCTTTAGGGTCAAGAATGTGCAAGTTTTAGGTAGCTAGGCATCCTGAACATTGTGTTGGTAGTTCTCATGCTTACTAAATCAGAAAAGTGTAAAAATAACCACAAGCTTTAGTCACCCAAATGCAATATTCAGATATACTCTGAAGGAGAACTCTAAGGACATACAATTATTTGGTTGAATTTTAGATTTGTGAAATAATAATATGCAGGTAGGTCTGTGCCCTCACTCCTGACAGTTCCTATGAGCTGCGGGCACTGGGTGAGTCTTTTTTCTTATGTTTAGTCTCTGCTTTTGTTCCGGAAGTAGAGCTCCTAATACCCTTGCTGATGGTAGAACTGAGGTAATCTTTTGTCCTGGTAGTCTTTGGTGCTGGTTCCTGACAAATTTCCTGAGTCACAGTGGTGT
Organism: Phodopus roborovskii; assembly: GCF_943737965.1. Taxonomy (NCBI): domain Eukaryota; kingdom Metazoa; phylum Chordata; class Mammalia; order Rodentia; family Cricetidae; genus Phodopus; species Phodopus roborovskii. The sequence continues at coordinate 11,660,073 of NW_026126408.1, read as the reverse complement.
CTGATAGTTCCCAAATTCCTCAACCTCCTGGGTGAGAGAACATTTGTTGTTCCAATCAGGCGACTCTTGGTGGGCTCCTGGATAGTCAGGATGGAGCCCTCAGTAGTAAAAAAGTTTTTCATTCTTTTGGGGGTCCACCACCCAGCTCCCAAATAAATCACACAGACTCTTATTATGTCCGGCCTTAGCTTGGCTTGTTCTAGCCTGCTTTTCTTACCTTTAAATGAACCTATCTTCTTTTGCCTCTGGGCATTTCCTGTTCTCTTCTGTAATCTTACTAGTAGATTACTGTGTGGCTGGGTGGCTGACCCCTGACATCCCCCTCTGTCCTTGTTCTCTTCTGCTTTCCTTTCTTGGTTCTTCTATTTTTACTCTGCCTTGCAGCCCCACTTTTCCTTGCTCCTGCCTCACTATTGGCTGTTCAGCTCTTTATTAGACCATCAGGTGTTTAGACAGGCAAAGAATCATGGCTTCACAGAGTTAAACAAATGCAGCATAAACAAAGGTCACAGACCTTAAAATGGTATCTACCACAGGGCCCTACCTGTGTGATTGCAGTTGGAACTTGCACCTCCAGTCCCCAGCCCCAGGCATTAAAGAGATTGAGTGAGTCAGACACTAGAATCCAGTGACTTAATTGTGTACATAATGAAGCATCACACGCTCCAAGAGAACTGAATTTGAGAGCCTCTGGATGGCGGAACATACTCATTGCCCAAGGAGGGTACAGGAGCTGTGCCCATTCCCACATAGATCCTATGTCTTTTTCACATCCCTCTGTTCATCTGTATCCTTCAAACTTGCCCTCTGTGAATAAATGTGTGAACATGACTTAGTTTCCCTAAACTCTGTGAATTGGTCAAATACATGGAGGAAGATACAGGGACCCACCCTTGCTTTATAGCCAGTCAGATTTACATGTTAACTACCTACCCTACTTCCTGGAACTGGCTTCTGAAGTCCAGGGGATGCATCTTCAGTCTGTCTGCTGGGTAGATAGAGTCAGAGTGGAACTGATCCTCATGTCTCCACCTCCTCTCACTTTTCACATGGGTGCTCAGGGTCCTGATTCAGGCCCTCATGCTTATTTATTACGCACTTTACTCGTGGAGCCAGCCATTCCCCAAGCCCTGCCCTATTTCATTCTTAAATTGGTAATCTGTATCTTTTTTCTTCACATTTTCTCCAGAGATTTATTGGTATAATTAGTGATCTGTTCAAACATGAGCTCTTTGCTTTTCTTGATTTTTTTTCCCAATTTTTATTTTCAGTTTTACTAATTTCTGCTTTCATTCATATTCATTTTCCATTTTCTTGTTTGGAGTTTAATTTGCTGCTCCCCCTCCCAGTCATAAATTGGATGCTTGGGTAATTGACTTGAGAACCTTTTTTCTAGTGAGATGTGATCAGTGAGAAGGCTGTTTGCCTCTTCCTGTTGTGGAGTCAAGGCATTTATCCTCAGTATCCCTTTATAAATGGTTTCTGCATGTATAGTACATGTTTATGTGTATGGATGTCTTGCTTGCATGTGTGTCTATGCACCACGTGTGTGCAGTGTCCTCAGATCCCCTGGAACTGGAGCTGCAGATAATTGTGAGTCACCTTGTGGGTGCTGGAAGTCAAAGCCAGATCCTGGGGCACAGCAGCCAGTGCTCTAACCACAGAGCCATCTCTCTGCCTCCACTTTCTCTTTCCTTTTAAAACATTTTGCTACATAATGCTCTGGACTTGCTTTATTCTGTACATTGCTCTTCCCCCCCACCCCCTTAATACTAGGGATTACTAGGCAAGTGTTTTAATCATTGAGTTACATCTCCAGCCCCTATTTTTCTTTTGAGACAGATTTTTGCTCCATTCAGGCTGGCCACCAACTTATGGCCTCAGAGCCTCCTGTATAGCTACAATTTGGTGGTGTGTGCTACCAAGCCTGGTTTTGTTGTCTGCTTCCAGTAGTGGTTCTTCTTCATTATTTATTTTAAATGGCCTAAACTTCTCCCACCACCTCCTGAGTGCTGAACTCACAGATGTTTGCCGCCCACCATACCTGGTTTATGTTGGTGCTGGGAAGTGAACCCAAGGACTTGAGTTCATATGAGACTAACATTCTACTAGTTTCTAGGCACTGGCTTGACTTCTCCAAGTTCAATGAGACACGTAGGTGTTGTCTTCAGCAATCATTCTGGGATTCTTGAATTCTTTGGGAAAAGATTGGAATAGTTTTATCTCCTTTACTTACCTTCCTCACCATGCCCCATCCCCTGTGTGTGTTGTTTATTTTGTTAAGCGCCCAGTTGACATAAATAATTGCATTTCCGCACAAACTCTCTTGCTTGTTCCACAGACACATGAAGACTTAACAATAATTCCTTTTCTGTCCCATCAGAACTATTGTTAATAATAATAGTTGTGATGGGTTGTGGGGAGCATCCTTTCTTAAAAGCATTTCTCCCTGCCTGTGGTTTTGCTCTAGGCCAGTGGTTTTCAACCTGTGGGTCGCAACCCTTTCACAGAGATCACCATTGGAAAAACCCAGATATTTACCTTATGATTCATAATAGCAGCAAAATTACAATTACACAGTGGCAATGAAAATAATTTTATGGTTGGGGGGTCAAGCCCAGCATGAGGGACTGTATTAAAGGGTACTAGGAAAGCTGTGCTCAGCTTCTCAACATATCCTCAGGGTATAATCCTTAGACTCTCAATCATCAGTTTTTATGCCACTGACTGGTGTGACTTTTATCCAGGGATGGCTTTGATCCTCTCCAAGTCCATACTTTTGTCTTAAGTGTAGGAGTGTGTGCCTGTAATCCCAATATTTGGGAGACTGAGATAGAAGGATTGCTTTAAGTTCAGAATTGGCCTGGGCTTTATAATGAGTTCCAAATCACCAAGGACTGGGAAGACCTTATCTAAAATTTTTAGAAAAAAAAAAAAAAGAGTACACTTTTTAAAATTCACTAATGATTCTTTAGACACTGACTTTCCTTGTATAACGGAGTGGCAGTTTGGCAGGTATATTTCTCATAATTCTAGATGAACCACTGAAGAGTTATGTATTTTTTTAAAGCCTCCTTCCTTCCTGTTCTAGATAGGTACAGGGTTTCTTGTTTTATGAATACACTCCATTTGATGCCATAGTTGAAATTTCAGTTGCAATAAAGAATGATTTACAGATCATGCTCTTTTCAGATGTCATTGTTTCAAATACAAGGAAGGTTAGGCAGTGGGGAGCATGCATTTTCTTTGTTTTTCAGGCACTAGCTCTACAATGAGCTCTCCCAGCCTGGGAGACATCCTCTGGGTTCTGTAGAATGTAGTGTTTGCTTTTTCAAAACCAACGTGGTAATCTTTCCTTACTGCAAAGGTGTCTTAATCTCAGTTACTATGGAACTTTATGATCACAGACCTTATGACATGCCCACAAAGGCCCAAAGTTACCCTGTAGATGCAGACTTTAACCAGCTGTGAAGTTTTTTTTTTATCTGCAGTGAAAACAGGTGTGACTAAACGGATGACACCCTGGTGATGTTGCATAGCATTCATTGTGTTCTCCTTTTCACTTCCAGTCATAAACGACCAGTGTTCTCTTGCCCCTTCACTTTCTCATGGTGGTGTGTGTGGAAGATCTGAGATAGATATGATTAAGCTCCTTAGAATGAAGGCTTAACATTGTTGCAGGAAGATTGTTGTAAGAAAAACAAGAACATACTATAAAAGCTTTATAGCAGTGTGCTCCTGGTGTTTAATGTGTAATAATAGGTTACTGTTATTCTGATATTGGGCTTGTTTTTAAATTATATTCAAACTGGCTGCTTTTTCAATTTTGACCACTTGCTACTGCTCTGGCTATATACATTTAATGTTTTGTTAATAGGAGAGTTGATTCTGGCTCATCCATTTGGTTTCTTCTTACAGATCAACAGAGATTACAAGTTGTTTGTAAAATTCGTCTTTAGATGAGCCGTTAACTTTAGAGTGGTCTCTGCCAATTATAGATGAACCTTAGTTCTACAAAGGATGAGAAATCGGAGTTTATAAATGTGGTGAAATTAAAGAATGTAAGGGCAGAAATCAATTTCTTAGTTGCTCAGTATTTAGAGATATATTTAATTGTTTTTGTGGTTTCAGATAGCAATTATTTCTAATATTTATTTTGCAGTGAGGGCCGAGGCAAGTTGACCGTATTTTCAGTTAAAGCTATGTTAGCAACCATGTGTGGTGGAAAAATGCTGGACAAATTGAGATGTAAGTATTTTCATATTATTTGAAAGTTTTTTTTTTTTAATTTTCAAATCAGGATGTTTAGACAATTTTAAGTGAATGAATGTTTTAAGACTTTTGAATGAGGCTCTATTTTAGCAGTTGACTCCAAAAACATGAGCTGTGACACCTCCTGTTCAGATGGATAAACTGACTTTACTTCTTGTTAGTGTTTTTTAAAGTGAGAAAACCGGAGTTCAGAACAATGGTATTGATGTCTTAAAAATTCTTTAAAATGCTTTGGAGATGATTATATTTTTAAGTAAGAAAATAAATTTAATTGCTTTTACTAGGCTTGGCCAGGTTTAGCCTTCTTCTAACTGCATTCTTTACCAGGTTGATTTTTTTTTTGCTGTGATCAAACTGTTCATAGGCTTAGCTACTTAGAAATTGGTAGCCTAAGCTGGGCTGTGGTGATACGCACTTTTAATTCCAGCACTTGGGAGGCAGAGGCTGGTGGATCTCTGAGTTTGAGGCCAGCCTGGTCTACAAACAGCCAGAACTGTTTCCTATAGAAAACCTGTCTTGAAAATCAAAAAAAGAAAGAAACTGATAGCTTGATTCCCTTGCCAGTTTATCCTATCCCTTTCCTGCTGTTTTTTCTTTTATTGCTCTTACTTGCTTTATGTTTCTGTGGTCCACCTACCCTCTACTAGGCTGCCATTCATAACTAGTTTTGCTGCTTGTAGTTTTTACTTATCCAGTCATCAGGTTAGGTCTATGTTTGTACCTGCTTGTCTGTTTGTGCACCACACTCATAACAATGTTTCCCTTTATAGAGGGCAATAGTGGGTGCAGTTCATGTAAGTCAGAGTCTAGTTTTAAACTGTTCTTTCTCTCCACTGTTAATACTGCCATGGCAGAGACACACTTAGGCTCAGGTGTCAGAGAAATGAAAGCAAAGTGGGTTTTAGTGAAGTGCTGGGATTGTGTGTGTTGGGGGAGGGATGTCTCAAGAGACGAAAGTGCCTGTCAGTGCCTGACAGGGCCCCAGAACTCACACAATGGGACTAGAGGACCAGTCTCCATGGATCAACAGTCTCTATTCGATTGTTTGGTGACTGACTTACTTTGTCAGGATTTGCTATTTGTTTCTTAAGAAATTCATCCCTCTTATTTAAACCCCATTTAGTCACAATGAAAATGGCAAGTGATCCATTTACTTTATTATTTATTTATTTTGATTTGCTATCCAACAGAGTAGTTCAACAGATGTGAGGGGAAGACTAAAAAGCTTTTATCTATTCATTCATTGGACTGGTAGAGGAATAAGCAGGGCTGGACCTCATGTTACAGCACTTTTTTTTTTTTTTTTTACTCAGCTCTGAGTCTTCCGGCGATAGATGGCCTAGAACTCTGGGATTCTCCTACCTCAACCTTAGACAGTCCAAACATCAAAATAAGTTTATATGACTTATACTTTTACGCGTTTTCGGAAGACTAAACTTTGAGTAGAGAAAAGCTAACTTGAGACTCTTCCTACTGTGTTTGCTCAGATTTGGCTCTTTTCACCGTTGTTTCAGTCGCTGGCTTCGGGTGTTTCATTAACAGGCTGTACAGAAGCCTCTGTTTTCCCTGTTCAGAATTCTACTTCCTTTGCCCAGGCCTCTAGTCACCTGTCACTCCACTGTCACTCGCCCTGGTTCTGCTAGTGGCTTTTTCTCTTCTAATCTGCATCAGAGATGCCTGTGAAGTATTTTAGAATTAGAAGTGAACAAATACTCTCCATATCTGCATTTTATGAACTATTAAAAAAAAGTGAAGAAATGAGAAGCTGTGTTGGTTAGGGCTTCTCAACCATCCTAAGCTGTGTGACCCTTTCATACAGCTCCTCATGTTGTGGTGACTCCAACCATAACATTTCATTGCTACTTCATAACTGTAATTTTGCTACTGTTATGAAAAATGGTGTAAATATCTGATCTATGGCCCCCAAAAGGGTCATGACCAACATGTTGATAACCACTGCTCTAGAAGCATAGAACACATACATGCATACATAACATAAATATGTATACATATAACACACATAAATTCTAATAGATCCTTTATATGTACATACACACATGTATATATATAAAAATTATTAGAATGACTTACAGACTGTGGTCCAGGTAGCCCAACAACACCTATCTATGAACAGAAGGGCCAAGAATGTAGTAGTTGTTCAGTTTATGAAGCTGAGTATATGCCAGAATTTCAAAGACATAGGCTCTAGTACCAGCAAAGGGATGGACTTGCCAGTGAGAGCAAGCAGGTATAACCTTTATATAGGCTGCCACAAGCAAGTGTGACCCAGATAAGGCTGATCTTCCCACCTCAGGTCAGGATTAAAAGTGGGTCTTCCTAGTTCAAATGATTTAATTAAGGAAACCAAACCAAACCAAACCAAACCAAACCCAACCCCCTCAGATGTACCCAGTCCCTTGGGTTTTAGGTTAATTCCAGATGAGGCAAGTTGCCAACCAAGAATAGTCATCACAGAGGCCAAGAACTTTTTGTAAGGAAGGGGGTGTGCCTTAATCAAAGGCTGCTGACTTCACCAGTGATGTGGAATTTTAATAAGTCTGAGAGTACAGTGTGCCTCATATTTAGTTGTGTGTGCTTAGGTGTGTGTACATGGTTTTCTGGGTGAAGTCACACAGTAGGTTGAAAGATGGCAGGAGTTGGAAAGTCATCTTTGCCAGGGGATGTTCATGTAAAAGGAAAATGGTTGTTCATTAATCGCCTTGTCCCTTTAGTCTGAACGGTCCTGTCACTTTTGCAGAAGCCTGTGGTGGTGATAGGTTTCATGAGGGTGATAGGAGGAGACACAGACATAATAGTCAATGCTTATATAAAAACATAAGCAGTCAGTAAAATCAGGGCCATTATCACTGGGAACAAAAATCAAACATGTGCCAGTGGCAGGTCAGTGGTACTGTGCCTGTTACATGGGGGATTGAGCATTTTAGAAACTGGAAGAGACATGTACATTGAAGGGCTAAATTGTGGATTTTCCACAAGGGATAAAGCCTATGTCCCCTTCTTTCATCTAGGAACAATTGTTGGGTAACTGGCATACTTTGTTATTTCAGAGCTGTATAGGTAGAATGTTCATTCTGTTATGCCAGAATGGGATAGGGCTTTAATTAGAGAACATTTTAACCCCAGTGCTAAGGGTGGGACCTGTGGTCTCACACTTGTCACACCACACACTCTCTGTTCCCTCCAGCCCTTGTCCTTGCTAGTTTCATTAAATTTTATTTGCTTCTTTGAAGCTTTATTATATGCAAGTAGTAAATTATACTAAGATTTATTACTTGTTATTCTTCATTTGAGAAATCAGCTTAGTTTTGCACCATATTTCTGCAGATACGAGAAGCTTAAAAAAAAAAAAAAAGCCCACTAGTTAAATCAGTAACCCAAGAATCTAGCTGTAATTCTCTTAAAACAAACATGTTCCTCCCCCCCCCCTTTATAATCTGCCCTTTCCTGATTAAAAGTTACCACGTTGAGTCCATTCAACATGACATAGTAAAATATGTTTTTGTGGGTGTGGCTAGTCATGTGATTCTCTAGTTATCATTTACCTTTCTGTTTTTGAATGAATTAGATGTAGACTTGTTGATGTGGGTATTGTATCCATAAGCTTGATTATGATACTGTACACCTGGAAGTATGTGGCAGCTACAGTCACTGGTCCCGTTTCTTCCATTAATGGCTATGGGCTACTCATTGTCTTGCTAGCTGTGAATATGGTTCCTGACAATAGAAAACTTGACTAGTAAGTGACTTAAATACATTGGGGTTTATATTTGTCATGTAAAAATAAGTCCAGAGGCTGCTGAGTTCAAAGTTGGTCCCATGACCTGAGGATGTCACGAGACCCCAGTTCCTTTCACCGTCCTGCCCTGATGTGTGGTACCCTCCTGAGGTAATATGGTGACTGCTCTGAACTGGGCTGAGGTGTTCATTCCAGGCAAAGAGAAGGTACCTATGATAGAAAACCAATACTTTCCCAGAAGTCTACCCCAGAATTACAGTGTGAACAGAAGGCAGGAAAGACCATTTATTTATTCATTTACTTAGTTTTCTGAGACAGGGTTTCTCTGTGTGGACAGGAAACAGGAAAGACTTATTTATTTGGTTTTTTTCAGACAGGGTTTCTCTGTAGCTTTTGGAGCCTGTCCTGGCACTCACTCTGTATACCAGGCTGGCCTCGAACTCACAGAGATTCGCCTGCCTCTGCCTCCTGAGTGCTGGTATTAAAGGTATGTGCCACCAACGCCCGGCTAAGAAACTTTTTAAAAACATGCACTTGTCACAAACACAGTTAGGATTCAGCTAGTGAGTGAGAGGGGCAGTAGGCACTGGGGGTGCCTTGGCATCTGCCACATCCCATTTGTTCTGCCTTAATGTGTAGTTGCGCTCCTCATAAGAATAGACAGCCAGCTTTTAAAAAATGGAGTCAACCATGCTCTCCCTTTTTTTTTTTTGAAAACACAAGCATCTGAACTCACTGCAGTCCTTGTTACCTACGGCTCAGTACTGTAAGATGGCTCCACTTGCAAACATGATGGTAGGCCCCATACAGTTAGCTTTGGTACAGGTATGACATCTCTAGTTTTTTTATTTTGGTCAGGTCTATCACATTTTCACATGCTAGAGATTTAGAATAATCCTAACCTTTACATTTCTTTATTCTCGGATCCAATGCATTGAATCATCTTGATTTGATTTCTCTTCCCCATCCATCACGGGCCACCGCCTCTGTAATCCATATTCTCATGTATGGTGGTTCCTTCTTCTTCATTGTGGCATTAGCTGTCTGTTCCTGAAAGGTCGCTTTTGTCTTTCAGATCATCTTTCCTAACAGGAATACTATACTGATTTCATCGTCAGTGTTCTGCCTTAGAATGTTTCTTCACCATCAAATGAGGACATAGCTGTAGATCTCCCTCAGAGATGCTTGGGCCCTTTTGTCTGGCTGTGGCTTAGTTCCACTTGTCTCATGCTTCTACCTCAACTCATTGTTTCAAGTCTTTTTTAGGATCTAGGTACAAGTTCCTTTCTTTTAGACACCTTTGGGTAGGGTGCTTGCATGATAGGCATGGCATTCTGGACTCACTCCCTAGCACCATACAAACCCTAACTGTGGTGGTGGAGGGAGGTAGAGGCAGGGCTACTCAAAGTGTAAGGTCATACTTGGCTACGAAGTGAGTTCTTCACCAACCTGGGCCTTATAAGGTCCTGTCTCAAAAAAACATGCTGAAAACTTTAAAAATATATATTATTTACTTTTATGTTTATTGGTGTTTTGCCTGCCTGCATGTATGTCTCTATGAGGGTGTCAGATCCCCTGGAACTGGAGTTACAGAGAGAGATGAACTGCTGTGTGGGTGCTGGGAATTGAACCCCAGTCCTCTGGAAGAGCAGCCAGTGCTCTTTACTGACCCATCTCTCCAGCCCCACTGAAAACTTTCTTGATAATCCCTTTTTGTGACTTGTCATATCTGCTCTGTCTTCCAGTTAATGTTTTTGCTTTGCCGAGAATTGAACCCAGTCTTATGCAGGATAGGAAAGAGCTCTGCAATTGTACTTTTTGCTTCTTGTCTTACTTGGTGTGGTAAATGTTTCTCATATATAATTCAATATCTCTACATTTCTCTACATGTGTGAGATCAATTTTGCCTTTCCTTCTTCCTTTTCTAGCATTTATCCACCTGTCAGTCTGCCCCTATCTATGATGTTATTTTTGGGGGTATCAAGTATACCCTATTCATTATTTTTCATGAGTTTTGATTCATTTGGGGAGGATACTGTAGTTGAACCTAGGACCTCATGCATGCTTCCTAAGCAAGCATTCTTGTTCTTGACGGTACTTCTCTCTTTTAATGTTTATAGTTCTTAGTTCATTTGTTCTTTTCCCTTCCCTCTCCTTTCCCCCCTCTGATTTTTAGGAACATGGTCTTTTTATGTAGCCATAGTTGGCCTTAAGCTTGTTGTGTGGACCAGGATGGCTTCAAAGTTATGAAACTTCTGAGTATTGCATGACAGGCAAACACCCCTATACCCAGCTTCACACCTAGCCAGTGTTTGAAATTGGTATATATTGCTCTGCTCTTGATTATGCAGCCATTTTTTAGGAGAGACTGTCTTCTCTGCAGACTTCCCAGATTCTGTCTCATCAGCCCTTGCTTTAGGAAACAGGGTCTCCTATCATTCAGGCTGGTTTTAAAATTGCTGTAGTTTTCATTTGCCTGCCTCTGCCTTTTAAGTGCTCTGTGTGTGTCTTATAAACACAGATACTACAGAGTAAAGGCATGCTGGTTCAATGTTTTCTTAGAACAATGGGCTGCATAAATTAAAAACTAATTATCCTTCAGTTATGTGGATTTAGAAAGTTGCTATGTGGGGGCTGGAGAAATAGCTTGGCATGAGCCCTTGCTGCTCTTGCAGAAGACCTGGACTTTCACCACTTCTGGCAGGCACCTCACTGCTGCTTGTAACTCCAGCTCTAGGTGATTTATTGCCCTCTTCTGGCCCCTGTGGGTACTGCACTCACGTGCTCAAGCCCTCCCCCACGTTTAAACATTCTTTGAGAAGGTGAGTGGGCATATAATATGAATGGTTATTCCACTTAATGTTTAGGGAGGATGTAAGAGGGGCCTTGTGAGCAAAGTAACTATGCAGCATTCATAAGAACGAGAATAATTTGAATGCTAACTAAAAATTGTAACCTTATGGTACTTTGGAATGACGCATGTTTAATGATGCATAGGAATAGCATAGAGCCATGTGTAATTTTTAAGAGATGATATTTTCTTAGAGTTTGCCTTTATTTGCTTTTGTTCCTAAAGACATTTTCTCCCAGATGTCAGATTCCAGTGGCTTGATGATGTTTGGCAAGCTTGACCAATTTCTGAAGGAAGCCCTGAAGCTCCCGACCGCAGTCTTTGAAGGGCCGTCCTTTGGTTACACGGAACACGCAGTCCGCACATGTTTTCCACAACAGGTAAGGACCATTGACAGCCTCAAGCTACAGGGCCCTTCGCCTTCTACCAGATTCCCCAGGTGGCGGCTTCCAGCAAGCAGCTTTAAACAAGCAATGCACAGGGAAGTCAGGGGAGGGGTCAGAGTTCACCCCAAGACTCTTCAGTAAATTTAAATTTGTAGCAAGCATGTTTTACATGTCAATCCCAGTTCCTGCACCCTCCCATCCTCCCCATTCCTTCCACTAACACCCATCCCAACACCTGAGGACTCTTGTTCTCCAGTAACATTTGAAGTCTTTTAAAGAAAAGTATTTTTAAGGTTTTTTTTTTTTGCATTATTGTGACCGAATGAAAATTTTTTCTTCTTGAAAATTTTCTTCTTCAAGTAGGGGTCTTTAAATTTAAGTACAGGGATTTTGACCTAAAACTCTAGCGATGTTGCATCATTGTGTCCTGCACCTTGCTCACCTGCCCTGCCTGTGACACGGTCAGGAGTTTGGCTGCTCTTCCTGGTTTCTTACCTAGAGGCTGGTACAAGTGTGTTCCTGAGAGTTTAACTCTGCCTCAGAGACTGGGAGAGTTGATACTCATAACTCAAGGTAGAGAACAGATTAAAGAATACTGCATTTAGAAAAGTTAGGAGAAACACAAAAGAAAAAAAAAGTGTTTTAAAGTCAATAGAAAAAAATTATCTTCCCAGAAGGTACTTCTTTAACAACATTGGGATTTTGCATGCATGCCTGTGTGGGAGTATGGGATCCTCTGGAGCTAGAGTTATAGACCTTTGTGAGCTGCCATGTGGGTGCTGGGAATTGACCAGGTCCTCTGGAAGAGCAGTCAGTGCTCTTAACCACTGAGCCATTTCTCCAGCTCCCAGAAGATACTTCTTAATTACCTAAGGAAACAGTGGTTTTGCAGTTGGAAACCTATACCAGACAGGAGACGTAACTTCAGCCAGCCATCAGTCAGGTCACCAGTGAAGGGGGAAACTGACAGCTGAACGGGCTGCATTGTGCAGCTCTCCCACTCAGACTTTCTTCAGAGCTCATAGCTTGAATGGAATGTTGTGGAATCATCCAAAGGTTCTTTTGCTCCACCTCAATGTAGCTGTGAATCTTGCCAGATTTGACAAGGTAGCTGGCCTGTATACCTAAAGAGATTAGAATTGTAAAAAAGAAAAGACAAGGAACGTTCTGGAGTTCTCTATAAAGAGATTTGAAAACTGAATGACCCAGGATATATTTGTTTTGTTTTGGTTTCTGTTCTGAAGGACAAGAATAGGACAGTTGGCACCAATAACAATGAGAAATTTGCTAGTAAATTCCAAGATGTTATCACATTCATGCACAGTAGCTTTGTGAAAACTTTTCTTTGTCAACTGTATTTCCTAATTACTGGTACAAATGGCAGTCAGCATCAGCTTTTAGTATATTCAAACATTTCCACTCTCATTCTAGTCTAATAAAGCACAGCTTGCATTACCTCCAGTATACATCTGCAAATGTGAACACTAATACTCATGTGTGAACACACACACACACACACACACTTAAAAATAAAGTAAATGTTGAAAAATGCAAGGTTTAATACAAGAATTAATTTCAGCTGGGTGGTGGTGGCACATACCTTTAATCTCAGCATCCAGGAGACAGAGTTCCAGGCCAGCCTGGTCTACAGAGCAAGCCCTAGGACAGCCAGGGATACACAGAGAAACCTTTAAAAAAAAAAAAAAAAAGAATTAAATTCAGTAACTTTTGGAGTTCTTTTTGAAAACTTGATTTTTTTTTCTGCAGTTTGCTTCCTACAGTGTATTTGTTTAATGTGAGTTGGTTCTTACAGTGTCAGCCAGAGGATTGTTTCCAGGCAAATTAGAGATGGCCTTGCTGAACCTGATGCAAGCTTCGTCAATATGTTGATGCTTTGAGATGATCAAGGAAGTGACTGACCACAATTAGAGAAAGGATGGAGATTTAAGAAAAGCCTGAGGTTCTGAGACCTTCCTTAAGTGAAAGAGTTAACAGGCAGGATGTCCAACCTTTACACTGCACCTTGACATGGTCATCATGTTCAAACGAGTTGGGCCACAGATTGCACATGCCTAAAGAGCATGATCTGCTTGCTTCCCTTTCTGCACTGTGACGATGGAGCTGCAGCTGTAGGTGACAGGGCAGTGATGACACTTACTCAGGCTAAAGTACAAGGATATAAAACTGTGATTCAAAAGACTGATCCATGTAGGAAATGGTTGCTCCTAGGAAGAAAGAACAAAGTATAGGACATAAGCCTTGAAGTTTTGTTTGATCTTAGTAGTCATAAACCAATAAACTGAACTTAGAGGCTTAAGAATTATTGAAAATAAACAGAAATGAATTTAAATTTCTCCTCAGTTTTCTGGATTCCCAGGTTTTGGAGGAAGATTGTGTTTTTCCTAAGGATGATTTGCCCCTTGTCTGCTTACTTATTTTCAAGGTCTTGGTGCTGACTTTAGCCTGAAGAGTTGTCTACTCCACTGGAGATTTTAATCTGATGTCTGTGTGGGAAGGGGAAGGTGGACATACATCAGAGTGGAGAGGGAGGATGGGGGGAAGAAGGTACATCATACAACATGGCAGTCTGCGTCTGCAGACACTGTGCTGTCCTCTCCTTGATGCATAGAACAGGTGGGAATATGGAGAGGGGTGGCATTTTTGTTGGTCAGTTTTCAAAACAGTGAGACTATTTTACCTATTGGAGCTACTTCTTGCTTCTACTTTATCCAACCAATCTCCTCTGGCTATATGCCATAATGAATTTTCTTTCTACTCGGAGACATTTTCTGGTTGTTCTGACCTAGCTTTCCTGGACATCGAATAAAATTTGGCAAGAATTACCTGGCATATTTGTATTATACCGCACACATGAGGGATTTCATGGTCTCACTCAGCAACTCTTCAACTGGGTCATTTCTGTAGATGAGTTCTATGCTTTGTTGACCTACAGACATATCTTCACATGTCATCTCTGGTGTTGAATTATGTCACATGACCAGTAGAATCTTAGTTTCAGTTGGGTAGGCAACAGTTGTGACAGGTTGTCATTTTCTACATGTGTGAGAACTTGGCCAGGACTGTTCATGCTGACACTGCTACTGAGTCAGATCCAATTTTGGTTGGTACTGTATGTGATGTCATTTCAATGTTCTCAAAAATACATACCGTGACTGGTGTTAACACATTACTGTAAACACAGGAAGATATGAACACAGAACAGAGGACAATAAATTAGACGATTATTGCATTTATTTTGCAAAGCAACCATTAGGTATTTACAGTCTCATTTTAAAGAGGGTATCTACAAAAGGACGAAGCTAGATTATACTATTTCTTATTACCAAACATTGGTGATGTCTCAGGGTTTCCATTGCTTTAATGAAACCCCGTAGTCAAAAAGCAAAGGGGAAGAAAGGGTTTATTTTACATACACTTCCACATTGTTGTTCATCACTGAAGGAAGGACAGGAAGTCAAACAGGGCAGGAGCCTGGAGGCAATAAGGGAGCTGCTTATTGACTTGCTTCCCATGGCTTGCTTCACTTGCTCTCTTATAGACCCCAGAACCACTGGCCCAGGGATAGAATGGGCCCTCTCCCATTGATCATAATAAGAAAATGCCTTACAGCCTGATCTTATGGAGGCATTTTCTCAATTAAGTTTCCCTCCTTTCAGACAACTCTCTAGCTTGTGTCAAGTTGGCATAAAATTAGCCAGGCTAGATGATGACCAAAATACTGCAAAGGAATTCCTTGTCACATCAAGCAGTGCATGCATTTGAAGGTAGTGAAAACTACTGAATCCTTCTTAGGAGATGAAAGAAATTTCACTTCATTTAGTGCTGGGTGTGACTACTCACATGTGATGAGGTATTGCAGTTAATTAAGCCATTGAGTTAGTTTAATTGGCTAAGTATTTTTCTTCCTTAGTGGTAGAAAAATATATATAATGATGTACCTTAGAAGTGCTCTTCCAAGTGCATCTTAGATCAGATGAAATAGAGTGTATAAAATGGCTTTTATTATGAACAAGCCATAGTAATGAGACCTGTCTCACTACCATTAATTAGACGGAAAAGAATTGCAGAGACCTAGCGTGAAGTTTTGTTCTAGTTGGGTCTGCAGAGGAGACTATCTTACTAAATGAATCCTTAGAAATGACAGGTGGTTCCCCAATTTTCCCTATTGAGTTTTGTTAGTTCCTGATGCCCACATACAAAGAGTCCCCTACTCAGTTATCCCTAAGTGTGGCAACAGAACCAGCTGCATTTGCTGTGCATCCTGCCTGGGACTGTGGGCAGGGTGGAAGGCTCCAGCTTGGAGTTCTCTGGTGTTTGCTGATAGCACAGTCCAGCAGGCATTCTCCTGGACCTTGGGTATTGCTCCTACCCTGCTGCTTTATAGTTTTCTAGGCTTTATGGAAAGCAGGAAATTTTGTTAATGAGGATCTTGTCTTGCTGGTCCCTTAGTGGTCATCTAAAGAAGGCCACCTCTCATGTGTCTTATTGGTACTTTTAGTCATAAGCAAGTTTGGTGTTAAGTCATTTTCTGAACTGTTATGAGTAGGTTTTTCCTTGCCGGTATGGTCCCACCGCCGAGACAGCCCCAATTAACACACAGAGACACTGTATTAGTTATAATTCTGTTGGCCTGTTACTAGTGTTACTTATTGGCTAGCTCTGTCTTAAATATTAACCCATTTCTATCAATCTAAGTTTCCACATGGTCTCATCTTACCGGAGAGGAGGGCTGGTGTTCTATCTCTCCGTCCTCCATCTTGGATCCTCCTTCCTCCTACACCTCTCTCCTCTTAGTCTCCTAGTCCCGCCTGTCTTGCTTTCCAATTGGCCAACAGTGCTTTATTCATTAACCAATACGAGAAACATATTTACAGAATGACATCTCCCATCACTGAACTACAGCCCTAAGATGGAGAAATGGTTCAGTTGGTAAAGAGCTTGCCTTGCAATCATGAAGCTCCTGAATTTGATCATCAGGACTCATGTAAAAAGACCTGGGTTTGATTGTAGTGTGTTTGGGATCCCAGCACTGGGGAGGCAGAGAGACAGGCAGAGTAGCTCTCGTCTGCCAGCTACTCTAGTTGAATATGTGAGCTTTAGCTGCAAAGAGAGATGTCTCAAAATATCTTCCCTCCTTTGGAAAAGAAAAATAAAAGCCTCTATGAATTCCGTTGTGCCCTCTGATAAGGTTCCTAGTGTACCCTCCTGGCCCCTGCCATGCCACCCTCAGCCTGTCTCTTCCGCAGGCATTCCTTGTGCAGACCCTGCTCCCTGGAAGTCCTTGCCAATGTGCTTCTTGGTCTGTGCTGCTTTGATTTGCATTTCTCTTATTTTGAGTAACCTGCATTTGGGTGAGTGAAGTTAACCAAGGTTCTAGTTTTCATGTATTTGTTAGCTTCCAATGAAGTCAAAGTCTCCCTGACTGCATCTCCCCTCCAATGACAACCTCTAATTTCATATCCTAGATAAGAGACTGCTTTTTTTTTTTTTTTTTTTTTGATGCTCCGAATCCTTCAATATCCTGCACTCCCACGGCATGTTTCATATATCTCAGGGGTGCCTGGAGGGAGCGATGTTAGTCTCCAACTTCCTATGTCTAGTGATAAACACCATGCCTGGAAAATGAGCCATGCTTACTAAATATTTAATTAATGACTTAAAGGCATGTATAAATGAGAAAATTAGTATTTTTGGTTTGAGTTCTGACAAATTTAAACTTATGGTTTTATTTCACACCCTGGTTTTTATCCATATTACTCCATTAGTTCCTCAAATGAAATAATTATTACAATGTGGAAAATACAGCATTTCAGACTTTTAAAAGCACTTTTATGATACTCTTGCATCTATGGTAAAAATATCTCTAATCTCTACAGGTTTGTCATTACATAATACATTTTTTTTTTTTTTTTGCTTTTGTTTTGTAGTATTGAAAATTGAACCTAGGGCCTCATGCACTCTACTATTGAGCCACATCCCCAGCTTTCTGTAGGCTAACATTAGCTCTTGTACACTTAAAGATTTGTCACTCATATTGGTTTAATAAAACGCTGGTTGGCCAGTAGCCAGGCAGGAAATATAGGCAGGGCTACCAAAGTAGGAGAATTCTGGGAAGAGGAATACAGAGAGGCAGTCGCCAGCCAGACACAGAAGAAGCAAGATGAGAATGCCTTACTAGAAAGGGTACAAACCATGTGGCTCAACATAGATAAGAATTATGAGTTAATTTAAGTTGTAAGAGTTCGTTAGTAATAAGCCTGAGCAATAGACCAGTTCATAATTAATATAAGCCTTTGTGTGTTTATTT
This sequence comes from Phodopus roborovskii, assembly GCF_943737965.1. Lineage (NCBI taxonomy): Eukaryota > Metazoa > Chordata > Mammalia > Rodentia > Cricetidae > Phodopus > Phodopus roborovskii. The sequence goes on along the minus strand of NW_026126408.1, from coordinate 11,642,479 downwards.
GGGACTGAATGGCTGAAGGATTGGGCTAGACAGAATCTTTGGTCTGCAGCTTTCAAATTGTTCTGATGTTTAAAGTCTAAAACTGTGATGGACAAATTCAGTGTCCAGTGTTAATGGAAGGCTGCCTTTTAGCATTGGTTCTACAACTCAAGTTGATGTGTCTTTGCTCTTGCCAGATAAAATATGCCTACAACTCTATGTAGTTATAAAAGCTAGTGTGCAGTTATTTTAAAAAATGTTTTGGGGGCCGTTGAAATGGCTCAGCTGGTAAAACGCTTGCTACCTTAGCTTAATGACATGAGTTCAATCCCCAAAATCTACATAAGAAGTAGAACTGTTCTTGCAGTTCCCTCTGCTCTTGCATACATGATAATAATAAATAAATAAGGCTGCAATGTTTTTATCTGAAAGCTCATAAAAATGCCATTTTAGGACTGAATATCAAATATTTTTTAAGTTATAAAGTCAGTGGGTAATAAATGTTTACATATTGAACAAAAGAAAATACAAAGTACTTGTTAGAAATGATGAAGTTGGAAATTGCAGCAATGAGAATCTATTGCTAAATTATTTGTTATTTTAAATGCTGTTTTAGTGGGGCTAGATTTCTGAGGAAGCAGGGATGTGAAAATGAAATAGAATAGTAGTTGCTAATATCAAGGATTAGAATAACAAGTGATAATGAACAGAAATTCATTTTTAGGAAAAAGAATATGAGATTACATCCAGCAATGGAAATAGCCAGTGTTTTCCAGAGAGAATTATAAATGTGTAGTTTTTACTTAGTATATCAGGCAGCTGTGAAGTGATTAAAAGATGAAGACCTTGTATAAACAAAAGACTTAATAAAAAGTTGAGTGAAAATGTTGTATAAAGCAAAAAACTTAATAAAATGTTGAATGTTGTAGGGGCTGGAGAGATGGCTCAGCAGTTAAGAACACTGGTTGCTCTTCCAGAGATCCCAGGCTCCATAACCAGCACCCATAATGGCATCTTACAGCTGTCTGTAACTCCAGTTCCAGGCGATCTAACACTCTCACACAGGCATACATGTAGGCGAACCAGCAATGCACATAAAGTAAAAATAAAGTATTATTTGTATTTGCCTCATCCTGCTACATGACTTGAAAGAGGAGGACACTCTTAGTGGCTGTATCATGCTGCATCTGGAAAGCCCCATTGCACTCTCAGAGAGAACAAAACTGAAAGGCAAGGATATTCTCCGTAGGGTGAAGATTGTTTTGCCCTGTGGACTCCCTGAAAATAAATGCTTAAGTACCTCTCAAGGGTGTCCTGGACATGCTTTGAGAGCCACTTTCTGACCCTTGAGAGGCAAAACAAACCTGGAACTATTAAGTCTGCTCCTCTTCGTAGGCCTGGTGTGGGGCAGAGCAGAGTGCTGTGACTGCACTCTTGGGTGTTCATTCTCCTTGCTTTTCAGGAACTTTTAGGCTCTGGGGGAAACTGGAGACTGAACTGTATGTATTTATGAGGGCCTGCTAGATAAAACAATACACATTTGATCTTGACAATTAGAAATATGGTGACTCAAAACTTCTGGGGGGAAATAGCATTACTATTATGAGCGGGTTTGTAAAAATGTGATAGCAAATATATAAAAATACAGAAATTGTAAGCATTAAATTTGCAATAGAGGATAAAATACATTTTAAATTTTGTTCATCCTACCTGGATTCATTGAAATAAAGCTGCTAAGCTTGCATACCACCTCTTCTGGTGACAGGGCCTTTCTATGTAGACCAGGCCATGAACTTCCTTAGACTGAGATTGCAGATGTATTTTCTCTGTCTAGCCCTCCCAGCCACTTTGGGGGCTGTTTGCCTTTTAGTGTTGCTTGCTCATTTCCCCCAGATTCTACCCAGGTCTCAGAAGCGGCAGGAACTTGTGTGCATTAGATAACATTTTTTATGGATTTCTGATCAGACCTCTCTCTTTATGGGCCAGCAATGTGCAGTGCTGTGGAGAGGCTGTGAGAATGATGCCCCGTACTCCTCGCCTCTGCTTTTTTCCTCCCCACCTTTATGCCCTAAACCTGTCTTCTTCACTGCAAGCTATTTTTTTTTTTTTTTTTTTTTTTTTTTTTTTTAGGTTCTTGCTACATTTCCCTCCCTCTTGGCCTCCTTTTCTATTTACTTTCTGTTTCATCTTCAGAGATATCCTCAGACTTCCAGTTAATGTATTCTGGAGTCAGGATAGTCACAGTGGCCAAAAGGTCAAGGAGTGAATGTGTGCTTTTGTATTTGGTATGACAGGAGTGTTGTGTGGGCAGGCGCCGTAGTGGACAGCCCTGCCTCTGTCTTAACCTCACTGGTGTCATTACTTCTTGCTTAGGAGAAAGTGGCATGAAATTCTGAGTTTCATTTTTTGCTTTGCTTTACCTACTCCTATACCCCATCTTCATGTACAATATACTTTCTTTTTTCTTCTGGTGCTGGATATCAAACTTAGGATCTTACACCTAGCTATACTTCCAGTTTCTAACCCATCTTCACATGGCTAGACCAGGACATGGAAAGGCTACAGGGTCATATAACTTCTGTGTGCTGCCCTTTGTCTCTGTTCTGTTCTTTTTAAAAAGGTGTGTGTGTGTGTGTGTGCGCGCTTGCTTGCCCATGCCAATGGCATTCATGTAGAGGTTAGAGGATAGCTCTGTGGAGTTGGTTCTTTCACCTTTCTGTGAGTTCTGGGATCAAACTCAAGTCCTCAGGCTTGCTTAGTGAACACCTTTCCCTAAAGAGCCATCTCACTGGCCCTTGTGCTGTTTGAGACAGAATCTCATCTTGTGGCTCAGGCTGACATGGAACTTATGATCCTCCTGCTTCAGACTTCCAGCTGATAGAATTATAGGTGTTGTCACCTCTCCGGGCTTTCTGCTGTTCCTCTGAGTGCTGTTTGATGTGGGCCTATGAGGGTGTGTCATCACTGCAGACTTCCTATTGAGTCCTGTGACACTGCGTCCAGTTCCCCTCCTCTCTCTGTAAAGCTGGAAAGGTATTTTGTGGCTTAAAAGAAATGAAAATAAAATTATTGGGAATATTGCTTCAAATTTATTCTTTCTGCATTATGTAACTTTTATCTTGTTTCTAGACTGTTTTCTAATTGTGTGGAGCATAATAATATCAGTGTTTCACATAGTGGCAGCTATTGGTTGAAAGAGAAAAATACGATCTAGTGGGAGAAGGAGTGTCTTACCTTGCTTTATTTATGTCAGCAATTACTCATTATTTTACTTTAAATTGATTTTTTATTGTTTTATGTGTATGTATGTAAAGCCATCTGTCTGGCTACTCAACAGTTATTTATTAAATGTCAACTGCGTGCCAGACACTGCAGAGAATGCTAGAAATGTGCCTCTTAACCAGGCATCCTTAGTTTCTGTTGTTGTAGATGTGTTATTAGCAGGAGTATAATATCTGTTTCCTTCACAGGACAGCAGAAATGGTGATTGGACGTGACAAGCCATTTAAGTGCTTTGCTCTTTCTTCTTATCTGTCAGAGGAGGTCAAGACACTTAGCAGCTAATTTTAGAGGCAGAATCACGCCTGTAGAAATGCATTTTCAATAGAAGTAGTGTGTGTATATTAAAATGTGTGTAATTTTGAGTGTGATAATGTAAAATATTTTGTTGTAAAGTCTTACATGCAATTCATTCCTGCTGGGTTGGGAGAATTTTTTTTTTTTTTTTTTTTTTGGTACCATAGCTTCAATTGGGATATTGCGATTTATTTGGTTTTATATTTATTATTTTTTGTTGTTGTACATATCGATCCCAGTTCCCTCTCCCTCCCTCCCATGCCTCCGACCCCCGTCCCATCCCATTCCCCTCCCCCCACTCCAAAGAGAATCTTAAGCTAGAGTTTAAAGACATGTGCATGTAATATGAATAATATAAACTCAGACACAGATATTGGGGTTCAAGCTCCAAGCTGAAGATCTGAAAAGCAAAGCTGCCAAGCCAGTAGCTTTTACCTCTAGCTCAGACCAGATGACCCTGTCTCCACGAATCCTCAGAGTGCAATGCAGACTGCACTGCTCTCCACCAAGGCTCAGACTGCAGTCTGCTTCTCAGATTGCTCTCCTCAACATTTCTGGAGACTAATTCTCACACGAGACCCGCTGCTTCTTCCTTTTATACCTCTTAGATCCTGGGATTAAAGGAAGGCCTGGGATCCCAATTGCTGAGATTACCTTTGTGTGAGCTTTTCTCTTTTAGACTGGATCAATTTTGTGTAACTCAATGTGGCCTTAAACTAACAGAGATCTGCGTGCCTCTGTCTCCTGAGTCTTGGGATTAAAGGTGTGTGCCACCATGGCCTGGCCTCTCTGGCTAGCTAATATGGCTGCTGGAATTAAAGGTGTGGCACCACTGTCTGGCTCTGTGGCTGTGGCTAGCTTTGCATTTTGATCTCCAGTGTCTTTATTAACTCATAAATAATATATCCTCAACTTGCAAGATATAAAGTATATTTGTTTTTCTTCTCTTCACAGAAGAAGATAATGCTGAATATGTTTTTAGACACCATGATGGCCGATCCTCCTCCCCAGTGCCTTGTCTGGCTACCTCTCATGCACAGGCTTGCCCATGTGGAGAATGGTGAGCATGGCTTGGCCTGTTGTCCCTTAAGTTGTAGGGAAGAGGATACTGTTTGCATTATTGTGAAAAATTGAAATTGACGTTTGCTGACACTCCATCATTTGAAGTTGTGGCTTTTGTTTTTTGTTTTTGTTTTTCGAGACAGGGTTTCTCTGTATAACTTTGGAAGCTGTCTTGGAACTAGCTCTTATAGACCAGGCTGGTCTGAAACTCACAGAGATCCTCCTACCTCTGCCTCCCGAGTGCTGGGATTAAAGGTGTGCGCCACCAACATCCGGCTTTGGCTTTTGTTTTTAGAAGAAGAATATTTATTTCAGCACAAAAAAGCAGGACTCTTGTTACTTACATAGATAGGATTCTGAGAAATAATAAAACTTGGTTGGTATGGACACATTTTTTTTTTTCACCCCAAGATCACTTACATTTACCTGAGGTGGTCAGGAACCTCCTCCCCACGCCACACACACATTTTATTTTATCAGAATCATAGCTGTAGAGAATTGGAGCTCTGCAATATTAGCCATCAAAACTCTAGTTGATTTTGAGCCATGAAAACATTGCCAAGACAAAATGTAGTTCTGGTCCTCTTATCCCTCCGTTATTTTTATCTGTCTGTCTGTCTATCTGTCTGTCTGTCTATCTGTCTGCTTATTTGTGTGTGTAGTGTATGTGTATGTGTATACATTTAAGTGTGCATGTGGAGGACAGTGGTGTCTTTCATTATTTTTTGAGACAGATTCTCAATGAACCCAGAGTTTACCAGTTGGCTAGATTGGGTGGCCAGGAAGGTCCTGAGACCTGCTTTTCCCCACTGCCCTCCCACCAGGCTAGGGTCCCAGACTTGGTCAACCACACTCAGCTTTTCTGTAGATGCTGAACTCTGAACTCAGGTCCTTATGCTTGTGTGGTAGGCACTCTGCTCACTGAGCCATCTCCCCGGGCCCTTCTTTATTTTATCATCTTACCTTGAATGTACCCTTGAGATCCTGCCCAATAGTATGATTTTCCAGTAAAGTAGATGTTTTCATTTTGAATTGAATTGATGCTAACATCTTGGAACCCTCTTAGTGTTTTTCTGTATTTAGGTTGTGGGAATGTGTTCAAGGAAAGGCTGCCACTTTCCCATGCAGCCTTCCATCTCTCCAGGCTGTTGTCAGGCTCCTTGTATTCCACGGGAGGGAACGAGGCAGAGCCGAGAGGCTGCTGAAAAGCAGAGTCCTCCTCATTTTCCTCACATGCCTGTTAGTGTCTATCCAGCTTTTTCCTTTGTTCCTTCGTTTCTTCCTTCCCTCTTTCCTTCCTTCCCTCTTTCCTTCCTTCCCTCTTTCTTTCCTCCCTCCCTTCCTTCCTCCCTTCCTCCCTCTCCCCCCCCCTCTTTTTGCTTTAAACATATATACTACCTTTTGCTCAAGTCTGGTTACTTCACAAGCATCTCAGTTTCTGGATTATTTTTCTAAAGGACTAGACTCTTAAAGCAGCTAAATTTAAGAGTAAGGTTTTCTAAATAGTCATGTAAGTAGTTAAATTACTAAGCTATTCTTTCTTTTTTTATTTTGGTGATGTGTTTATATTCTAAGTGTTTTAATAATTTCATGTTTAATTAATTTTTATAAACTTATATCTACTATGAGTAGTAGAAAAACCCTCATTTGTCATGATGTGTTATTAGCCAGAGGAGTAATTTACTATTACTTTGTATGGAATACGTTGCTTATTGGTCATGTTCTTTCTTGTTTGTTTGTTTTTTGCTTTTGTTCTTCAAGGCAGGGTTTTCTTTGTAGTTTTGGAGCCTCTCCTGGCCCTTGCTGGCCTCGAACTCACAGAGATCCGATTGTTTCTGCCTCCCAAGTGCTGGGATTAGAGGCATGTGCCACTACTGCCCATTGATCATGTTCTTATAAGATTAGTGATATTTCTTCTTAGAGACAGAGAAATGGTATAGAATCTTTGAAATGTCTAGAAAGAAAACCATTTGTCTGTCATATTGACATTTGTCTATATAATATCTACTTATGGTGGTAAACAAATCCTAAAATTATGATTTGTCTGGCTTGGTGGGTGGGCTTGTTTGGTTTGGGTCCTTCTTAGGTACTGGAATTTAAAAGGACAAATACTAAACTGGGTATGGTGACACATAATGTAATCCTTGTCCTTGAGAGGGAGACAAAAGAGTCAGAATTGGCTGTCAGAAATTGGCTATATATTGTGTTCATAGCCAGCTTGGAAGACATAAGACCCCATTTAAGAAACAAAGAAACAAGCTGAACAAATGAAGGGACATAGTTTTATTTTTTTAAGCTTAGTTATAGTTTTCATGTTGGTTTATAAATCCAGATGTTGTACATAGAAGAAAGCAACTGGTATACATTACACTAAACAAAAGCAACACTTTCAGCAATCTCTGAATCTGTAGCAACAGACCCACTCACAGCCCAGACAGATCTGCCTGGGCTGGCTCTCACTGCCTCTTCTGCTCACCCTCCCACTGTGTGAACACTGCCTCTTACATGCACAGAAGAGAATAGAAGAAAGTCACAAAGACGTATGTTCTGCCAAAATTGCCAGAGTAAATTTGATAATTCATACTAATGTACTATGACATTTAATATTAACCTAAAACTTTTACAAACATTGACCTTCTGATGTTGGAGCTGTGCTAGGTGATGGCTCTGCTTCTGAGCACACGCTACTGCTAGCACTTCTGTTATTTCTTACAAATAGAACTTCAGAAGTCAGACAAGTTAGAGTTTGTGGTTTTGTCTGTTTCCACCTTGGTTGTTACATTAGATTTTGTTTTCCTTGGTGTTGATTCTGGTTTTCAATTGATGTTGTTTTGTCCCCTGCTCCTTCTTTCCACTCACAAGTCTTCCATCCTGTGGAGTGCTCCTACTGTCACTGCGAGAGCATGATGGGCTTCCGATACCGATGCCAGCAGTGCCACAATTATCAGCTCTGCCAGAACTGCTTTTGGCGTGGCCATGCCAGCGGCACTCACAGCAACCAGCACCAGATGAAGGAGCACTCCTCTTGGGTAACTAACTGCATGTCTCTGATTGTGTCCTCTTCTCTGTTTACTTGGCTCATGTGCAAGTAACTGTACTTGGTCTAGTGTCCTGCAGGTGCCCTGCCCCATAAGGATGTGGTGTCATGACACCTTGATGTCAGCATGGATGCTGAGGTTGCAATTATGTTTATTCCTCACAAAATTTAAAAGCAGGCTTTGAAAGTGTTCTGGGAGGTACAAGTGATAACTACATTTAAAATGGTCCTTTGCAAAGTAAAAAAGTAAATTTCCCCTGATTTGAAAAATTATATAAAGGGAATCTGATCTCCCTAGTGTTTATTCCCTTGAGCCTTCTATTGGGTTTTAAGCACTTTCTTCAAGGTAGTTTTCTTCACAGATTGATTATGTTTATAGGCTTCAGGAAAAGTAGTACAGGAGTTACATATGTGTGTATTTTAGGTTGGAGAAAGACTGTATTTTATAACCATTGCCACATTGCTATTCTTACCTTTGAAGTAGCTTTCAGATAGTACTTGGGTGGTGACCAATCACGGCGGTGTACACCTTTTACCCCAGTACTGAGTGGTCAGAAGCAGACGGAGCTCTGTGAGTTATAGCATGCTCTACATAGTGAGACCCTGTCTTGAAACAAAGCAAATACAATCAAACAAGAAACTCAATAATTGGGTTGAGATTTATATCTGTTCTTCCTGGAGTGTTTATAAATCATGTAATATAAATCTCATTAAGTATTTTGCTTCACATCTTTTGATTTATTTCTAGTTTTTGTTGGCTGCTTGCTTTCCTGAATGGTAGAAGACCATGCAGGGTTTGAGACCTAGGCCTGGTACCTACTGGACTGCAGAGATTAAAAGACCTTAATAACTGGGTTTCCTCACTCATTTATTTTTCAACTCAATCAAGAAAAATTAAATAAATAGTTAAAAATAAAATAGTTAAAGAAAGGGAAGGAAAGGAAGCACCAAGTGTCAACTACTCTACACACTTGACTGTTGTCAGAACCTGACTGTTGTCAGAACCTGTGATGGTGTGTTAGGGACACAGTTGTATTGAATTGAGTGTCAGTTACAGCTAACTACAAAGCCTTGTTTCATTGAGCATCCTATTGTCCAGCTGTGCATTCCAGTACTATGTTTTGGTTTAATGTCATATTTTGAGTCTTTTTTTTTTTACAGTGGAAACCCCCAGTAATTTTTAAAGTTATTATTAAATAAAGATAACTTGATTGTCACTTTTTTCCTTCCCTATGTGAAGCATGATAGCCCACTATGCTAATTGGTTGATCAATGTAGTTCTTAGTTTAGAGCCCTGCCTGAACGGAGACGGGTCCTTCTCAGTCAGTTTTCATGTGGATTTGGTTTGCTGGTGTGCTTCTGGTACCCAATTTATAACCTTTTCAAAAGTAAGGCGTTTGTATTTATTTAAAGATCAGTAACTTTTTATAGTTTGCAAAAGAACTTTTCATACATGCTTGATTTTGTTTTTTCCTTTGAGTTATAGCATCCATACAGAAAAGTACAAGCCAGGCATGGTGATTTATGCCTGTAATACCAGTACTTAGAAGGCTGAGGCAGGAGGATTACTATGAATTCAGGCCAGCTTGTGTTAAGGCCTTATTCTCCAAAACCAACCAACCAAACACGGTGCAGAATCCATAAGTGAATTCTGATTTAATCTTCCCAATACTATGAAGATTTTCTTTCTAAATAGTTCTCATTTTTCATTTAATCTTTTCTGCCTTATGAATTCATTACTTTTGTTTGTTTGTTTGTTTTTTGACAGGGTTTCTCTGTATTGCTTTGAAGCCTGTCCCCTGGAACTAGCTCTGTAGACCAGGCTGGACTGGAACTCACAGACATTTGCCTGCCTCTGCCTCCCAAGTGCTGGTATTAAAGGTGTACACCACCAATGCCCAGCAAATTCATTTATCTTTTATAGTAACTTAAGTCTTCAAAAATCTAGTATTATCAGTTTTCATAATTTTGAGTCTGATACCATAAAAAAGGTCCGTTCTAAATTTGATGGATTGCATGCCTGGAGGTTAGTATATGTGTCTACATGGATTTTTTTTTTTCTTCAGAGACAGCTTGTTTGAGCTTGTTTGAGAACAGCTGTGTAGCTTGGTCTCAAAATTAAGAGTATGTATAGCAACCTGACCCTTTGAGGAGGATGTCAGTTAATTTTGAGGCTGGATTTCCACTTAACAAAAAAGATACATAATTTTTTTTTTTTCAATGGAAAGGAGATTGAACCTAGGGCCTTCCTTACACATGCGAGGCAAGTGCAGTACTGCTGAACCATATCCCGACCACTGCTGTCAGTTTAATGCTAAGTTCTTTGAATGTTTTGCACTGTGTTTGTACCAATATTTGAAATAAATGCTTCCATGTTTGCAGCAGCAGATTTTAGTTTGTTTGACTGCTTTGTCAAAGAAGTTACACTGTAGATTTGATATGTTTTTATGTCTCAGTGTTTGTAAGATTATTTTTATTTTCCCAAAGCCCCTATTTATTGTTTCATTTCAGACCTCAGTCTATGTATTTTGCTTTCATTCCCCAGAAGAGTGATATATGGGTCTATAACCAATATTCCTCCTGCTCAGACATCATTTATTCATTCAGAAGGTATTTTGAGCACTTACATATGTAGTCAGCACAGTGATACTCATGAACAGACCAGTCAAAGATGGCTGCCCTCTTGCAAATGTTTTAGAATATGAATACAGTTGCTGGGGCTTGCTGCTGTTTCCCTTTTCCTATCTCGCTGGGCATCTAGACTGCTTTCCACACCTCCTTCTCCAGCCTGTTTTGGTTGAGTCTGTGTGAATAGTGGAATGTTGACTGATAGGTCTTTCCCCAAGACTGTTATTGATAGAGTGTCTTCACTGTCTCCTGCCTCCTCACCTCAGAGGACTCCCTTGGGACCCAGTGGAAAGCTAAACTGTGAAATAAAAAGAAACTGGACCTAGCATGGATAGTGGGTAGAGAGGAGCGTATGCTAGCCCATTTACCTGAGATGGGGGCATAAGACCTGTGTTCCCATTACTATTGAGGCTGAAACGGGGGTAACTTAGCAAGAGCCTGTCTCGAAATGAAATTTAAAAAGGGGGGAGGGGAACTTAGCTCAGTGGTGGAGATGGAGAACTTGCCTTGTGTTTACAAGTGGTTTTATTTCCAGCACACACACATACACACACCAAACAGGAAGCCTCTTTTTTTAAATAATTAAAGTTTTCATTTTTTCCCATAGTGCTTAGTACCTGGAGTAGACTAGTAAAACCTTAAAAGTGTGTGGTGTTGGCTTGACATACAGGAATATACCAGTGAGCAGATAAGTCAGATAGATGATGGAGTAGAAAGACAAATCATGTGATACAGTCGTAACCAAATTGGAAAATTTGTACTTGAAACCAGCCTTATACCAACCAAGCCAAGTATTGGAAAGGATCACAGTGTGACCTGTTGGCAGTGTAAGGTATGACAGGAAATAGATGGGCTTTGGAAAGAACTGGCTGGTTTGTAAACAAAGAGAAAAAGAAACTAGAGGAAGTTCTGACAACTGGGGCAGTATAAGGACAAAGAGGTTGTCTTTAGATGCTATCTAGTAAGAGATGAGTATATTTACAAAGCCTGATAGGCATACTCAGTTGAAAAAACAAGATGGAGGGCCATCTATAGAGCTTCTGATTGTCGGGTTGAGGTCCATGAAATCTACATGAAGACAATTCCCCAAGTGACTCTGTCGTACACACAAAGTCAGAACCTTGTTTCATGCGGCTTCTTCCAGGTGTCTCCTGTTAGTTGAAAGTGAGAGTCTTTCATGTGAAAAATAAGTCAGGCTTGAGAGTGAAGACCGGGAAAGAACTGTAGTTTCTGGCACACGGGACTAATGGGGAACAAATAGATCTAAGGACCACTATGTTTCCAGGGAATTGTGTTGGCAAAGAATCCATAAGCCTAGGATGAAAAGACCTTTTATTGTTTGAGCTAGACAATCACTTTAGAAAACCAGAACTTGCTCTGGTGCTAGTAAGGGGTAGGGATGAGTTTATTATGAAAGCTGTGTGTCCTCAAAAGAGGGCATGCCATAACACACTTGGCAACGGGGGTTACTGGGTAAAGAAGAGACTTACAGCCAGGTGTGGTGGTGTAAGACTCTGATCCTAGCACTGGGAGGTACAATAGTGAGTTTGAGGCCAGTTTTGTCTGCATGATACCTTGTAGACAAAGAAACCCAAACTGGAAAGAATGAAAAAGATCAAGCACAAAGTTCCGAGGAAGACTGTGCTATACACACAGTCTTAGATGCACTGACTATAGATGACAGACCTTCTATTCTACTGTCTGCTATGGGAGGGGTTGACTGTGTAGGGTACTCGGTGATCATAGCACTCACTAAACCATGTTTCCCTTTCTACCCAGGCATATAACTCATTATATAACTCACCTTCCCTGCAATCAGGTCCATGTGGTTAGTCTTCTTCAGGGGGTATTACATCTTATCAAGGCAGTTCAAAGCAGGTCTGCCACCTCCATCCTCATGGCCTCTATCTTCTGCTGATGCTCATCGGCCTTCAAAGGAGCTAGGTGAGGCAAACGCCCTTGATGGAAGGCCGCTGGGTGCCTGAGTGGGTGGAGCCCCTCCCAGTGTGCTGAGGACTTGGGCGTGAGCAAGGAATGAAGATGCTAAATAAGGAGGATAGGATTGAGGAGATTAGACACTTGAGTATAGATGTCACAAGGGCCTTGCGTGGCAATGGCTGATGCCTGCTTGGTGAAGGAGCAGGAGTGTTCAGTCTGATGGACTTGGGGCAGGAGTGCCATGCTAAATCACAGAGCAGGGAGCCCGTGAGCCTGAGTAACCTGAGCCATGGAAGCAATGCAGAAGAGGCCAAAACATGAGCTATGCTCCAGTTGCCATTGTCAGGACTTCTGAGTGAAATGAGGAGTCTTGGTAGAACTTTAGAGTAGCATAACATGATTTCATTCATGCTTTAAAATGGTCAGTCTGGATGCTGGGTTAAAAAGTAAATAATGTAAGTAATTGAGAATCGTAGAGACTATTTGTGAAAGATTGTTATGCTAATTATATTAGTTACTTCCTTTGTTGCTGTTGTAAAATACCTAACAGAGCAACTATGGGAGCAAGGAGTTGTTTCGTCTTGTGGGTCAGGGAGCTTATTCCATCATGGGAGAAGAAGTAGGGTGGCAGGAAGCTCCTCACTTCCATCTGCACAGATCGGGAAACAGAGAAAGGGGTGCTCATACTTAGCTCACGTTCTCATTTTTCCCTTGTTTATTCAGGGAGCAACCCAGCATATGAAATAGTGCTGCCCAAACTTGGGGGAAGGGACTGAGCATGTGTGTGTGTTGCTGGAGTTTGGAGTTTGAACCCAGAGCCTCATATGCCAGGCAAACATTTTACTAATGAGTTATATTCTAGCCTAGAAATGGCAAAAGGGACTGAGTTAGGATAAGTTATACATCAGCATAATGAACTGTATGGGACCAAGGAGAGGCCTTAAGAAACACTGACTGTCCTGAGCCAGTTATGTGGTAGAATTGTTATTGGCCAAAAAAGTGGAAGGCTGTGGTGGTGTATGCCTAGGTCTTAGAATAAAATATTCGGTTCTGTTATTTGAGGTAGGGTCCAGGCATCCCTGGAACTCAGGAATCTACCCTCCTGGATACTATGGTTAAAGGCATGAGTGATTATGTCCAACTCAAGGGTTCTTCTGTTTCAGCCATGTTACATTAAAGTAGTCCATTTGTAGTGGTTGAATAGGCCGGTTGACTGAGTCTAGAGCGTAAGAGTGAGTCTGAGATAGACTTGTACTTAATACACATGTTTAAAGCCACAGTGACAGATCATATTAAGTGAATGACTGACCAGACCTGTCAAGTATTTAGCAGTTGAGTAAGCAGACAGGACTGATGCTTTATCCATTAATATTTGAGTCATTTGGCACAGGAATTATTTCTTTGGAAGGGTGAGGACAAAAGCCTGATTAATGTGAGTTCAAGAAGGAAAGGCGATTTTGAGTACTGGTGCATGCCTTTAATCCCAACACTCTGGAGACAGAGGCAGGAGGATCTCTGAATTTGAGGTCAGCCTGGTTTGCATAGTGGGTTCAAGGTGAGACCCTGTTTTGAAAACATACAAAGAAACAACATCAACAAAACAAAAACAAAAGAAGGAAGGGAAGGCAGGAGAGATGGAGATGGTAAATATAGACATTTCTTGAAATGGGTATTTCTTGCTAGCAGTACCCCCACCTCTGTGGGGGTCTCCCTGTGTAGCCTACCCCTCCTGCTTTAGCTTCAAGCTGGGATTGAAGACTTGTTCTGCTGTGCCAGGCCCTAACTCTTCTTCTGACAATTCCCCTACACACACACACACACACACACACACACACACACACAAACACATTTACACTCACACACACTCTTCATTTCAGCTAGGAGTGAGACTGATGGCGGGCTGCAAGAGAGGGAAGTTTTGATTGGCAGGATTTAGTAAACTTGGAAGTAGTCTCTGAATTGAATACCTCTTTCTGTACATACCTGCTATCCTTTCTAGCAGGGGTAGATCTTGAATGCTGATGCTTCTGGGAAGCAGGGGAGAATGGCCTTGCTGTGAAGTCTGCAGACCTCAAGAGAAAAGAAACAGGAACATGATGAGGTGGGTGTGTTCATTTCTTTTTCCATCAGACTGACCAGCCTCTTAAAATGAGGAATGAGCGAGCAGCAGAGGCCTCTCCACCAGGAAGCAAGGAGTGAAGTATAACTCTTAGGTTTTTTTTTTTTAATATTCCAGCTTGCAAGGGAATAGGTCATCTTCTCTGAAATACTTGGTTCATACCCTTGTAACTTTGCCATTGGAACTGTGGAGCTGTACCATTTGGTACCACTCTGTTGAATAATAGCGCTCCCCCACCCCCTGCCGCCGCCAAAAGTCAGTGACATAAAGCACCGTAGTCATCATGTTATACCATGGTTTTGTGTCAGGTATTTGGGCAGAGTATAGATATTGGCTGTTTTATGCTTTTTGGGCCCTTTCTTGGGATGACTGAAATACTGAGGTGCATGGGTATGGCTTGAAGGACTGGAGGCTGCTTTGCTCCCATGTCCACGGTTACTTTGGATGTCAGGAAGACACATCATAGCTAGAATAGTTGCTAGAATCCAGGCCTGTGTGCCCTGTTCATGTACTGTGTGCCCCTCATGCTTGCATTTGCGTTTTAGGAGAGTTTGTCTATGGCAGAGGCGTCTGGAGAGCAAGTAGTGCAGGTACCTGCCCCTGCCTTGGTGGAAAGTGCAGCATCACTTCCTGTACATCCTCTGGTCTGGGAGTGGGATCACTGAGACCAGCCCAGGAGAAGGCAGGGCACTGGAAGGGGGAGATGTCAGGGAGTCCCTGTGGTAGGAGAGAGCCCGCTGCAGTTATCCCTGGCCAGTCTCTGTTTGGGACACACAGTGTACCACACAAAGGACATTCCCATGCAAGCAGGGCTTCCCTTACAGTGGTTAATGTATCCACAGAGATGTTTGGTTTTATGCTAAATTTTACTTTCAGAGAGCCCTTTACAGCACTACAGAGGCAGAAGCATGTGGATCTCTGAGTTAGAGGCCAGCCTAGTCTTCATAGTGTGCTCCAGGCCAGCCAATGCTGTGTGGTGAGATGAAGGCAGGGAAGTGTGGAAACACACACAGCCAATCTCTCATCTCTGCCTACCCTAGCTTTCACTTTACCAAAGCCAGTCTGATGGATTTCCACTTTGTTCTTCCACATGGTGAGGGGGTTGGGGAAGGATGGGAGAATGTATGCAGATATTCTGGGATCCAGATGTAGTTCTTAGTAAGAATGTCTTTAGTTACATAACTTGGGGGGAGTGACCTGAAAATTTCACCTTTCTAGCCAGCAGGTGGCAGACTCTACCTCCTAACAATCTCATCCCCTTCAGAAATCTATAAATGTGGAAATAGTCTGTGTTCAACAGTATGTTAAACAAGTATTGCTGCCTTAATTTTTGTAGAATTAATGATACAAAATTAAACTATTTAATATGAGCAATTCTTAATTTTTCCTTCCTTCTTCCCCACCCCACTTCCCCCTTCCTTTGAGACAGGGTCTCACTATGCAGCCCTGACTGTTCTGGAACTCTCTATGTAGACCTGGCTGGCCTGGAAATCATAGAGAGCTGCTTGCCTCTACCTCCTGAGTATTCCATTATTAAGCATATGTGTCCTTGCACTTCTTAAATTCTGAAAGATAATTTGATAATTATTCTGGGAGAAAAAAAAGTGTGTGCTTATTGGCCCGACTTTTTCCAGTTGTAATTTAATCACTATTTTGCACATAGCACAAAACTAAATAAGAGGGAATATTTATTTATCTATTATTTATTTATCTGTTGAGATAGAGTTTCACTGTTAGCCCTGGCTCTCCTTGAACTCACTGTGTAGACCAGGTTGGCCTCAAACTCACACAGATCCCCTAGCTCTATTGGGATTGAAGGTATGTGCCAAGCATGTGCAGCCTGGAGAATATGGAGACGTGTGTATAAATTTTATCACAGGTGTATGACCGTTGTACCTGCATATATGTATGTGCATTACATGCTTGCCAGGTGCCTGCGGAACTCAGAAAAAGGGCTCAGGTTCCCCGATACTTCAGTTATGGATGATTGTGAGCCTAGGTCTTCTGCAAGAGCAACAGGTATCCTTAACCTCTCTCCATCCCTAGGTATATATATTTATTTAATGTAAATTAGCATCCCCCAAAGTATGAAGTGGGACACAGACTTGAAAACATTTAAAAGAAAATCTACAAAGTCCAGTTTTTTTTTTTTTTTTTTTTTTTTTTTTTTTTGCTCAGTGCCCAGGTGACCTCAGAAGCTACTGAGGCAGTGTCTGCCTTGGCTGTTGTTGGTGCAGTAAAGAAAGCTGCCACCTGAGTGCTCAGCATTGCTGCTATCCTCTGAACTGAAACTTGGCACCCTGTAAGAGCCCTACTTCCCCTATGGCCCCTGCTGGTTTGCTGGTTGTTGGCTCTACCCACCCCTTGTGTATTTAGGAGAAGGTGGAATCATTGTTAAGATGGCCATGTGACTTACCCTGTAAACTGGACTCGATAGAGAGTGAAGGAAAGGGGTGTTACTATGCAGAAACCACAGGCATCATCTAGGAGTACCTCCTGAAAACTAGGACCTGGGCTAACTGTTTTAGCATTCTGTGTCTGTGTGACAAGTCACTACAGATTTAGTCGGAAGTCTAGCCATGGTGTGGTTGAATTCTCGTCTCCAGACCCCTCTGAGCTGACAAAAGGTGTCAGGCAAGGCTGAAATGCCATCATGATCTGAGGCTTGTGGGGAATCTTGCCAGTTCACTGGTTGTTAGCAAAATGTATTTCTATGCAGCCTACATAGCCGGCTTACAACATGGACAATCACTGCCTCCAAAGCCAGTGGAGTGCCTCCCTGTGATTTCTTCTCCTGCCACTAGGGGCACACTCCGTCTCTCTTCCTCCCCCCCCATAATGTTATGTAATCTAAAGGAAAGCTATTTCAGCACAGTTTTTACCCGTGGTCGGGGAGAGTTAATTTCTAATTCTACTCACACTAGTTGCTCTGGCTATTTTATTCATTGCTTTTCAATTTATTACTTCTGGAACAATATATCTGGAATCTCTTAGTTTCTTAAGAAAAAAATATCTTTAAAAAAAAAATCAGGAAATCAAGACACTGCTTGGAAGCACATACCAGACTTGCTACCCTCCTTTTCTAGCTGTAGTTATGTTCCGACTTTCTGGTCATGCCCCTTTGCTCCAGGGGATTGGTTCCACATCCGTGGTTATCTCTCTGGTAATTTTACTGTCTGTGGAGTTAAGCCATTTAAATCCTGGCTGTGCAGTCTCTTGACTTCTCCAGTTCTGATGATTTCCTCCACTGAGCCTCACATGTCTGCCCCACAATTATGCCAGACATTTCACCCCATCCATCTGTTATCGTTCCTGATTCATCCTCTGATTTCGCTAAGGTCATCCTGTAATCTCTTTCCTGTTTCAAGCCCATTAACCTGTCTGTGTCTGGTGTTTGCCAGGGTTTTTACTTCTCTCTTTATTCATTGTGTCATTAACTCCGTATCTGTATAAGTATGTACCTTCCTGGATATATGTGCTTGTGAATCTAGAGGCCAGAGGTCAACCTTGGGTGTCATTTGTCAGGTACTGTCCACCTTGTTTTATGAGACAGTCACTACCCTGAAACTTACTGATTGAGCCAGGTTGACCAGCAGCAAGCCCCAGGAACTCACTAGTCTTTGCCTTCCTAGTTCTGGGATTACATGTATGTTCTATGGTGCTTGACTTTTTTTCTGGATCTTCATGCTTGCATGGTAGACAGTTTACTGACTGAGCCATCTCCCCAGTGCTAGTATGTAACTATTTTTTAAGAAAATTCATCTCTTCTGCCAGTGACTGTCCTAGATAACTAATTGCTTTCCCTAAGAAAGCTATGTAATAGGGCAGATTAGTGTTGCCACACATTCATCATCACTCCAAATGGGCTCTCAGCCCTGGAATACTATTGCATTTCCCGGACCATCTTGCCTTTTGTTCTCTGGGAAGCCATCGGTTGAGGAAGTCTTTGTTCTCCTTTCAGCAGATCTTTTCTTTCTATGAGCCTTGAGGCAGGCTGTCCCTTCACTCTCTGCTTCCAGGCTTGCTCACTTGTTATGTTCAACAGGTTCTTACTTGGTACTTGGTACTTGGTACTTAGTTGACACTGTTGTAGGTGCTAGGTTTTCCCTGGGATGATCTGAGTTTGCATTGAAAAGAGAATGAATGAAAACAAACCAAAAACCTAAGTTCTAAAATAACGAATGAAGAAGATACCAAGTGACAGTTCTCCGTAGAGCAGTGGAATGTGATCTGACAAGAAGGTGGGTAGCTATGTAAGATAGGGCAGTCAGCAACCTACTGACATTGATTCAGGTCCAAACCATGCTGTGTACCAGCCTCTACCTAGCAATGCTAGACAAATGTTCTATCAGTGAGCCAAATCCTTGCCCAGAACAGAAGAATCTGAACTGGCATAACAAGTAAAGGGGTTGAGTTAGTAATCAAAATCTTTCTCAGAAGAACAAACCCTTAATCTCTGCGCATGGGAGGTTAAGGCAGAAGGATCAGAACTTCAAGGTTAGCCTCAGGTACATGGCAAGTTCTAGGTCAGCCTGGGGTTGCATGAGACCCTGGTGAGGAGTGGGGGAGAAACATAGACACAGATAGACAGAGACAGAGACAGAGACCACCAACCAGACCTCAGTGCTTTTGTTGGTGAGTTCCATTAGACATTTAAAGAATTATTCCCAGTAACAAACAATTTTTCCTTAATAGATGAGACCAGAACACTTCCACGCTCATTTTTATACAGCCAGTTTTCATGATGACAAAACAAAAGAATTAAAAGCAAAAAATAGACTAATGAATTTATGCAAAATACCTTAGCAAAACAGCCATATAAAAATACTTAATGCAATAAAGTACAAAAATTATATGATTCTCTTAATGTTAAGAGGGCATTTGGCAAAACTTAATGCCTTTTGGGATTTAAAAAGAAGGCTTGTGCTGGGGATATTGCTCAGGGGGTATAATGCTTTCCCAGCATGCAAGAAGTCCTGAGTTCAGTCCCCAGCACCAAATAAATTGAGCATGGTGCCATGACTGTAATGCTAGCACTCAGAGTAGAGAGCACTCTTAATTACATAACAAGTTAAAGGATAACGTGTGCTACATGGTGAGTCCCTGTTCTCAAAAGGGAGGCAGGGAAGAACAAACCAGAAATGCCTATCAACCACAGCGAGCATCATGCATGCTGGGAAAGAATGGACACTTTCTTCATAGAATCAAGAATGAGACAAGGATGTTCGCTCTTGTTACATTTATTCAACATCATGCTTAAAGTCCCAGAACAATTATACAAGAAAAAAGAACTAAGAAATGCAAAATAGGAATGAATTTAACCAAAGAAATAGTAGGCTTTTACAGCACATCACAAAATATCACTGAAAGAAGACTAAAGGAATCAGAAAGACGTGCCAGGCTCACGGGCTGGGAGTTTGAGAAGTTCAAACAGCAGCTCTCACTCCGTTGTTCCGCAGATCCACCGCCATCCTCCTGAAAACCTCAGCTGCTCTGTTTGAGTCCACAAGCCAATCATAATGTTTATACGGAAACACAAAAGATCCTTTCCATATTTCCAAACAAAGTTGATGGCCCAACACTTCTAGATTCCAAAACTTAGTTCAAGCAACAGTAAAAGCAATGTAGCACTAGCTTGAAGAAGTATGTGACGATTAGTAAGGTAGGATTAAGCTTCTGAAAGTGAACCTTTACATTCACTCCTTATTTTCCCACAAGGATGAGAACACCATTTGCTGTGTCCCAAATAGGGACTCAAAATAGGGTGCTGAAGCAAGCAGATGGAGATGGACCCCTTCTGTACGTAATTTACTTAAAGTAGTTCACAGAGGGTGCTAGGAAATGGCTCAGTGTGTGTGAGTACTTTCTCTGCACGCATTGGGAGCTCAGTTCAGATCTTAGCACCCACATAAAAACAAAAACATGATCATGACCACACAGACCTTTAATCCCCACACTGCAGGGGAGTGAGGCTGCGACAATGATTGATAGGGCTTGCTGCTGCTAACATATCCCCAAACCTGTGAACTCTGGGTTTAGTGATAGACCCTGTCTCAAGGAATAAGGTGGAGAAAGAGAAGGATGCCAGTGTTCTCTGATCTCTACATGTGCACAAATGGGCATGTGCTTTGCATACTTTACACACTGGCACACGTTACATACACACTAAATAGATCACAGTCCTAAATATGAGTGACATAGGTATAGGTTCCTCATCTCTCTGAGTTAGACTGAGTTAGACCAATAGCACAGTGAACAAAGAAAAAGTAGGTAATTGAACTTCATGAAAATTAAATTTTTTGATGCTTTAAAAATTGTCATTAAGAAAGTAAAAAACAGCTGGGCAGTGGTGACAGATGCCTTTAATCCCAGGACTTGGAAGAGAGGCAGGCAGATCTCTGAGTTGGAGGTCAGCCTGGTCTACATAGTTCCAGGACAACCAGGGCTACATATGAGACCTGTCTCCAAGCAAACAAAAAAAGGTTAAAAAAAAAAAAAAAAATGTCCCACTGTATAGGAGAAATATTTGAAAATTATACATTTGGTGAGGAACTTGTGACCAGTATTTAAAAGATGTCTAAAACACAGCAGCAGTAACTACAGAAGAACCAAGTAACATGGTATGAAAACTGGCATAAGGGAGGGTAGAGGTGAGGACCAGCGGCTATGTGGAGTTCTTGTGTGGGTGTAGGGATTCAGGCCGGTTTCTCAACAATGTGAGTAATATGCTTAGCATACACAGTACTGTGTACTGTGTGCTGACTAATACGATGTGGGTTCTCTCTCTCTCTCTCTCTCTCTCTCTCTCTCTCTCTCTCTCTCTCACCTCTTTCTCCTCCTCCCCACCCCCCAACAGAGTTTCTCTGTGCAGTTTTGGAGCCTGTCCTGGTCTCAAAACTCACAGAGATCCGCCTGCCTCTGCCTCCAGAGTGCTGGGATTAAAGGTGTGCACCACCAATGCTGGGCTCTTTTAAACTACAGTTTAAAAGGTAAATTAGGTCTGAAGAGAGGTTAAGAATGCTTGCTGCTCTTCCAGAGGACAAGAGTTCAGTTCCCATCACCCACATTCCAGTGAATTTGACCCTGTCTCCTGGCCTGTGGGAGTACCTACACACATGTGGCCATTGCATGCAGAAATAAATACTTATTAATTTTATTTAGTAATTTAGTGGCTAGGTATGATGGCACATGCCTGTAATCCCAGAATTTGGGAGACAGGGGTAGGAGGATCACTGCAAAATCAAGGCCAACAAGGTCTATATAGCACTGACCTTGGTTCAAAAGATAACAATGAAAATAATGAGAAAGAGATTTGAACACATTGTTTCTCCAAAGAAATACTCAAATAGCCAGCAAACAAATGAAAAATGTTGAATATAATAACCTTTAGGGAAATAAAAGTATAAAACCTGAAATGTTAGACATGATGATGGCACATGCCATCATCATGTGGAAGGATCTTGTAGTTAAGGCCAGCCTATGCTGCATATCAAGATCTTTTCTTCAAACATCAAAACAAAATTCATGTGAGATGTCACACTCACAATGATGGCTAAAATAAACACAATTGGCAGATATGGAAAAATTAGCCTTCATATGTTAATGGGGAGATTGTAAAATTGCTCAATCATGTTGGAAGACAGCGGGGTCCTTGTGGTGGTTTGAATGAGAATGGCTCCCATAGGCTTGAATGTCTGAATGGTTGGTCCCCAGTTAGTGGAGCTATTTGGGAAGGGTTAGGAGGGGTGGCCTTGTTGGAGTGTGTCACTGGGGATAGATTTTGAGACTTCAGAAGCTCACGCCAGGTCCAGTGTTGTCACCTCCTGCTGGCTGAGGATCATGATGTAAAGCTCTTAGCTCCCTTTCCAGCACCACACCTGCCTACCTGCCAACATACTCCACCATGATGATAATGGACCAATAGCAGCACACCCCCCCCCCCCAGAGCTGCAAGCAAGCTCCAAGTGAAATGTTTTATACATTGCCTTGGTCATGGTGTTTCTTTAAGCATGTTAAACAAAGTTGCCATGGGATTCAGCAGTTCTAATTCTGAATGTATACACTTGAGGATGAAACTTTATGTCTGCACCTCAGTAGGAGGGTTTGGAGACTAAGGATTCATAGGAGAAGGGATCTGTAAGAAAAGGGACAGAATCTTAGGGGATAAGACTGCTTCATTGGCCTTGTAGAACGCTGAGCTTCCTAACACCATCTGGGACTAGAGGAGTCCTGGTAACAGTTATCAGCTTGGGATGTTTTAAATACTGTTTTTGTCAATTTCTGAACATTGCCCAACTCTGCTGTGTTACTTGGCAGCACTATTTGCTCTTATACCTATTTACAGCTGCAAAATATTGCATTTGAAAGCAGAACATTTGCAGTGGACCCAGCTGTTTGAAAAGTGGTGCTTATCAAAGGAGTGGCGTGTCGTCTATAAACAATAAAGCACTTCCCCGCCACCAACTGCAGCATGGTTTTTCTTAGAGCAAAGGGATTGCAAGGTCTGCAGGGAAGTGAAGCTGAAACCAAGCCGTCCTTCAAATGGGCAATTTCCTCCGGCTGTCATCACTCACCCACAGCCCTTTCTTCAATGTCAGAACTCCTTTGATTTGTACAGGTGGCCACCAGAGCCAATCTCGAGAATGTATACTCTGCTCCCATGTGTGGGAACACCAGCATTCCCTTATGATCCAGCCATGTGAATGGTTTTATTGTCTGCCTCATCTCAAGTTGTCCACTGATTACTGCTGTCTACTTGAGAGCTGTAAACATGGATTTAGGGGGGATTCTCAAATAAATTAGTAACTGAATGTTATCTATATAATTTCCTTTTACTGTCCCATTCATTGTCTGCTCATCTTCATTTAGTGTTCAATTATAAAAACACTCATGTCATTGATTCATGAGACCTTTGGCTCACCTTCAGTAGAACAGATGCTGTCTCCTTCAGGAAAGCTTTTCTGTACTTCCAGCTTTCAGATGCCCAACACTGACACATCTTTCTAGACATTGCTTAATTCCAGTGCTGCTGTTCACTGACCTCATGGGCATCTCGGAGTCTTACCTGCTCTTCTGTGTATAAACAGTTCTACTAATGTTTCTTTCCATTTATACATTTGGACTTTTAGAAGGTATTTACACTCACTTCCAAGAAGTGATAGCTGAATCCCTTTCAGAGAGTTACATGTCTGACTGGGTGGCAAGAATTTCTAAAGCGCTGTTTCCCAGAATTCTCTGAAAAGGGTCCCTTGCACTGCTCATTAACTATGCAAATTACCAGGTCCCAGCCCTGGGAATTCTCACTCAGTGGCTTGAGGCAGAGGAGTTTGTTTGGTTTTGTTTTGTTTTTCAAACAAGTGCCCAGCCGGATATTTCTTATGTTCAGATAAGTTTGGCAAACACTGTATCAGAGCAGTGCTAGGCAGTCGAGATGGTCTTTACTCGCTGACTTTAGGTGCATCGAACCTGCTGTCACTGGACTGCTGATGATGCCCCTCTCTAGACCTGTTGCAGTGTCTGGAGCTGGGTATAGCCAGACAGTGGGCAGCGGTGCTGGCAGAGAGTCTTGTGCCCTGACTTTGTTCATTAGTTTGGAGGATGCAGGACTGGAGAGGTGGACCAGGCACAGAAGCATGGAGATCTGCCTCACTTTCCAGACCACACCCTTGGCCTTCCTTTTGTGGGATACTGGCTGCTTGCTGATTCTACTCCTTCAGGACTTGTGACCCTGACCCTTTCAGTCCAGCCGGCTATACCTATTGTTTGTCTGTCCCTAACGTCCTGGTTGTGCTCGGTCTTGTTTTTCCACAATGCAGTCTGAGTGTGTGAGAGAGCCAGACAGCTGTCTGCTCAGCATTGGTTAGAAGCACCTTCCAAAATAAGTTTGCCTCACAGTATATTTTGAAAGCTTTTGTCTTTGGTCTGGGTGTTTTATTCTTTTTTTATTCATAGTCAGCAGTACGGCAGTACAAAACTATTTGTAGTTGCCTGGTATACTGTATTTTCTTACTTTTATGTTTTCGAATCTGGTGTCCTAGCTGCCTTTATCTTCTCTCTTCCCCATCCTCCCAGCTTTTCTTTGCCAAGTTCTCTGTATCCTATAAAAATTAGCTCAGTGATTTCTTTTTCTGATTGTCTAGGTTGATGACCATCTCTTTATGGTTTGCCTGTAACATACAGAATAACTTTTTCAAAGTATTTATCACACTGTTAACATCATCTGTATTGTCTGTTAATTTGTCCACATAGTCTTTCAGATTACTCATATATAGAATGTTATGGTATCAGCCTTTACAAACCAATTACCTGGCACACAGCTTCAGTGTTGATTTAAAAACATTAGGAAAGTTAGGATTTCTCACTTGTTTCAGTTTTAAATTATTTGTGACCATTAAGATGTTCATGTTATGCCTACCCCCACTTGCAAAAGAATGGAAGAGATTAAGACTATCCAGGTTTGGCAGAGGGTGGAGAAGAGGAGTTCTCAGGATTCTGGTGTAGAGTGAGAATTGTTAAGGCTGAAGGACAAATATTAAATTACGTTTAATCCTGGGCCCAACAACTTTCCAGATGGGAGTTTTCCCCCAACCCACATCTGTACCAAATATTCTAGGACTTTTGTAGGAGGATGTCATCAGCATAATTTAGAGTGGCTAAAAGAAGAGAGTAAAAATATCAACCAGTAGTGAAATGGTTAAGTTTACTATAGGGGCCGGAGAGATGTCTCAAAGTTAGGATCACTGGATGCTCTTCCAAAGGACCCAGGTTTGATTCCCAGCATCCATGTAGCAGTTCACAACTGTATGTAACTCCAGTCCTAGGGAATTTAATGGCACCAGGCATGCATGTGGTACACAGATATACATGATGGCAAGATACATAAAAATAATTTTAAAAATTTACTATGGTATGTAAATACTGTGGGATCCTGTGTGGTAATGTGTCAGTGAACTAGCTCTGTATGACAGCTATGTACGGAGGTATATAATATAATATGTGTATGTGTTTGTGTGTGTAGAGTTAGGGATTAAACCTGGTTCCTAATGCTTTCTAGATAAGTGCTCTGACACTGAGGCATTCCCCCCTCAGCCCCACCCCTTTTTACTTTTTCAAGTTGGGCCACTTGGTGTGTTACCCATTGATCCTCCTGCCTTAGTTTCTAAGTGCTTGGGACTATAATTACATACTATCATACCAAACATATAATAGTTTTTGAATGAGAAAAACGGGTTGTATATCTGTATTTTACAAGGTATATTCTTATTTTTGTTAGCATAGATGATTTTGCATGTGTTTACTGTTTTCATGTTTATACATAGGAACCTGTTTAGAATAGTAGATGAGGGAAAATTCTGCTTATCTAGTTACATTTTTTAAATATTATGTAGCACCATTTGGGTTCTTTTTCCTAGTGCACATGCATGTGGGGGAATGCTCATGTGTGTGAGTACATGTGGCAGAGACAGCTTCCGGCTTGTCATTCTTAGGAACACTATCTTCCTTCTTTGAGACAGGTCTGTTATTGGCTTGGATTTATCAGTTAAGTTAGACTAGTGAGCCTCAGGGACCTTCTCTCTTCTTTCCATCTCTGGCATTACAAGGGTGTGCCACCATACCTGGCATATTTATGTAGTCTCTGAGAATCTAACTCAGGCAAGCACTGTACTAATTGAGCTGTTCCTATATATGAGTAGAGGTCAGAGGTCAGTTTTCATGTGTTCTTTCTCTATGTCTGTCATAGGATCTGGACAGTGAACTCAGTTGTGAAGCAAGCAAGCAATTAAGTGATTTTATCTTCTGAGTCATCTTCCCAGCCCATATCTCCTACTTAAAATATTTTTAATTTAATTTTTGAAACAAGATCTTACTCTGCAGACCAGGTAGGTCTGGAACTTGCAATGATCCTCCTGTATGTATTTCCTGAGTGCTGGGATTACAAGCATGGACCACTCCAGCTGGCTGGTTATTTTCTGTGTCATCTGGAATTCAATTCTGTAAATATACCAAATACCAAATCTTGTTTGCTTCTTGCTAATAGACATTCAGCCTGTTCCTTGCTTTCTTCTTTTCCAAATATAGTTTCAGTGGTTCTTTTTTTCTCTTCTTATGTGGCAAGGAGATTGGCCTAGTGAATGCTTTTAGGACAGGATTCCAGTGCATTTTCAATAGTAAAATTGTTTAATCTGAGGAGGCCTGACTACTTTGCATTCCTACTACGTATGAACTTCCCTATTTGTTCACATCCTTGTTTATAAACAAAGCGACACTTTCATGATGTCTGACACACACTCATGCACAGAAACACAGAGGTCAGAGAAGCACATGGGTGTCCTGTTGTACCACTTCCTTTGCCTTATTCCCTGCAGGCAGGGTTGCTCACTGATATATGCCCCTCCTAGGCAGACTGGACAGCCACTGGACTCCATTGGTTTTCCTGTGTCCTTGCCTCCTTGCCCCACTTCCCAAGTGCTAAACTCAGAGCTATGTTTGCATAGCAAGCTCTCTTATTCACTTATCTAGCTCCTCATACTTGTAATACAGAATCATTAATTCTCATATAAAGCAAAGGGAGTAAACAAATGAGAATGTGAACTACCAGTTAAACTACACCAAGGAGTGTTTCTCCCTTGGAGCCCTTCCCACTTATAGGAGGATTTTTTTCTTCTCCTTAGTAAATCTGCATTCTCTTTGCTTTAAAAAAAAAATGTAGAGAAAGAAATTTTGTCCATGGCGAAAAAATTGTTGTTTTACTGGGTGCTGCAATAGTTGGGATAGTGCTGTGGATGCCAGACGCCACTCAGAAACATTGCAGGGATCGGTACAGGGCTCCTCGTTCTTGTCACATTGCTGTGACTACTCAATTAGGAAAACATTGACCCTGGGCTTTGCCTGTATTGCATTCACAACTTCTTCAGCCTTAAAGGGGCAGCATTTAATGCAGCAACTGCCCACTCTCATCCTTCATGCCCCCTCAGCTTCAGGGGCATCCTGAATGAGAGAGTGAGTGCTGCCTTGGCTGTTGTGGTACCCAGGAGTATCTCTGTGGATGCTGAGTGACAGCAAGCTTTTCACCCTTTCTCTTCTGAAAAGGAAACTAAAGGGAGTTGCTGAGCAGTGTGAGACTCTACTGTTCCTCCTGAGCCTGTGGGAGTAAGTCGGACAGCAGTGGCTTCTTTTGTAGGCAAAGGGGTTTTGTAATTTGTATAAACATGTTTCAGAAGCTGCATGTGAACCAATTATATTTAATTCTTTAGTCATATTTTTCTTGTCAGAGAGCTTATACTCTTACATCTTGGAAAATTAACAAAAATTACATGAATTACATTTCTCTCATATGTCATTAAAAATTATAGTTTTATTATTTAAGTGAAGCTGGAGCTTAGCAATTCTAAGTTTTACTTTTTAAAAGCAAACTTAAAAAAAAAAATGGGGATTCTACTTTGAGCTGATAAACTGAGGACATACCTTGTAGCCTTTTCCATTTTATTCCAGATACTTAAAACTTATAGATTAGAATCTGAAAAAATCATTTGCAAATATACTAACAAGGAAAAAGGAAGGCAAACCTTAACTGCAGAATATCCATGAAAAGCTGGTCCAAAGCAAGGGTAGGAAAGTGCTGTTCCTGCTGCTGTTGCTGTTGCTGCTGCTGCTCCTGCTGCTGCTGCTGCTGTAGCTGCAGAAGGAACAATGCCTGGAGATTTTCCATTTGGAAACAGTTGCAGTGGGAGTACAAGGGGCTCTAGACAAGTGAAGTGACACTCTGGCACTGTGCATGGTGACAGAGCCATCGCTAACAGATTCAGTGCGTATTAGCGTATAGGAGCGTGGGCTGGGACTCAGTGCAGTGTGCCTAGTGTTGGCAGAGTCTAGGAGAGAAGGGAGTCCCTTGCTTAGGAGGCTGCAGAGCTTTTCCACAAGGCCTCACTGCTGTCCCTCCTGTACACTCACTGAGAACACCTCCTGCATTTCAGCTCCAAGAAGGCATTACAGCAGAGTAGGGCAACCTAAGCAGGAAGCTCTGGCTACAGAAATGAGCACTTAGGTCAGAGTCACTCAAAATGAGGGGCACACAGCCACTTAGGGATGGTAGCATAAGAATTTATTTAAAAAATAAGTAAACTACATTTGAAATTTGTGTGTGTGTGTGTGTGTGTGTGTGTGTGTGTGTGTGTGTGTGTGTGTGAGCGCGCACGTGCGCCTTTGTGTGCGTCTGTGTGTGTATGTCCATACAACTTTCAGGAGTCAGTTTTATTCCTGTCAACTTGTGGGGTCCGGGACTGAACTCACGTGGTCAGTCTGGGTGCAAGTGCCTGTACTCACCCAAACCACCTCTCCAAAACTACCTATAGAGAGCCTACATCAGTACTCTGAAAGATAAGAGCAGTTTTCCTTACTAAAAACAGTTAGGCTTTTAAAGATTTGATATATTTTATGTATGTGGATGTTTTGTCTACATATAACTGTGTACCACGTGTGAACCTGGTGTCTTGGAGGCTGGACAAGGGTGTCAGGTCCACTGGAGCTGGGGTTACAGACACTGTCAGTCATCTAGTGGGTGCAGGAATTGAACCTGGGTCCTCTGGAAGAGCAGCCAGTGTGAATAGCCACTAAGTTATATCTCCAGTCCCCAAATTAAACTTTAAATGATCAAATAAAGAAATTCAGAGCCAGGTATAACTGCACACCTTCAATCCCAGCACTCGGGAGGCAGAGGCAGGCAGATCTCCGTGAGTTCGAAGTCAGCCTGGTCTACAGAGTGAGTTCCAGAACAACCAAGCCTACACAGAGAAACCCTGCCTCAAAAATACTCAGTAAGGATTGTGATAGTGATGATGAAAAAAATAAAAAGGAAAGAAATTCAGCGATGGGCTGGTAAGCAGTGCTCACAGTAAAGGGTTAATATAGGAGTTGAGCTCTAGGAGAGAAAAATGTCTGCAAGTTACATAAGGAGAAGAGGAAAAATTAAGGTCTGGGAGATGTTCCATTTAATAAGAAAGAGACCGAGAAAGTGGCTGAAGAGAAAGCAGAAGGTGGCATTTAGAGTAAACAGATTCAGTGCCTAAATGGTTAGCCAAGCACACCTTGATATTTTCATTCATCTGGACCCAAACCATCAAACTGATAAAACATCAAGTTAGGTTAATAATAAATATCCTTCATTATTGAAAAAAGAAAAGGAGTATTTCAGAATCATTTGACATCTTTAAGCAAAGAAGGTTTATGTCCAACAAGAAGCTGCAGAGATCGGGAACATGCACACCTGGTGGCGGTCCTTAACTGCTGGGTGCTCGGGGGGCCTGGCCAGCGCTCAAGGACAGATTCAGCCCCACCACCAAGACAAAGAGCTATGGAAAGGTCTACGAGTGTGTGTGCATGCGTGTGTGCCTATGTGAGCCTCCATTTGAGTGCTGGGAACTGAATCCAAATCCTCTGCAACCTCTTAGAGATGTCTTAAGAAAAAGGAATGAGAAAAAGAGAACCTGCTCCCCAGAGGTTGGAGTATTCAAAAACTGAAGCTGTAAATGTCTTCTGGACTGAAGTATCCAGTGTAACTTTCTACCAACAAGTTGCATACTTGGGAGAGAGAGGCAGGTGGAACCTGCCTGGGTTACATAATAAGTTCCAGGCCACTTAGGGTTATATACTGTGACTCTGTCTCAAAAAGAAAAATAAACTAAAAGTAATGCAAATATTTAACCAAGAGAAATGAAACTCCAGCTGCATTTTCTAGTATGGTAGTCATTAGACACGTGTGGCTATTTAATTTTAATTTTAAATTTAAATTTAAAATGAGTTTCTTAAACACAATAAAAATAATCATGTGTGTCCTATTGTTACCATACTGGATAGAAACAGCATGTTTCCCTTAAAATCTTGCTGTATAGCATTACTCCAGGCAGAGTTCTTATTTGATATAGCCTCCCACCAAAAAAAAAAAAAAAAAAAAAAAAAAAAAATCCCCTTTGTGGAGGTAGTGCTTAGCAATTCAGACCAAAAGCGACTTCAGGACAGAGCACAGTTCCTATTGAAGGGAAGCTCCTTTTCAGAGAAGGAAAATTCACTCACAAAGCGACTCATGAAGGAGAACCAGCGAATAAAAACACACAAAGAAAGTAAATTAAAAGATCAAGAACTTTAGAAAATGGTATGTTAAAAATGCTAAAGAAGTAAACTTGGCATATAAAAATAATTGTTTGGTTTGATGGGGGAGGTCACTTGTTGTATTTGAGGGAGAGTCTTGCTATATTTCTTAGTCCAGACTCAAACTTTTTCTTTGATACTTCTCTGTGAGCCTCTCAAGTGCTGAGATTCCTGGTGCTACATCAAGCTATCAACTTAAAAAAAAAAAAAAAAGGAACAAGAAAATGTGAAAAAAGAGGCCTAGTAGAATCCTAAAAGAAAAAAAAAAAAAATTGAGGAAAAGCTCAATGAAGGGGCTGATTAGCAAGGAGAGGCAGCTAGAATGAAAATTATAGAATGAGAAATCAATCTGAAGAAGATTCTGAGAACACTGAACATGGATAAAAGGTAGAAAATGGCAGACAACAATGAAGGACTTAAAGAGAAGAATGAATAGATTGTTGTAGAATTCTGTGCCCAGCCAATCTATTTAGGGTAAAGGAAAAGTAAATTTGTTTTTTTAAAAGGAAATCCATGCTATTGGGACAAAGAAAGGATAATACTTTGAGGAAAAGTAAATTGAAATAAGGGTAGAGCTGGGAAACGGAAATGGTGCATTTAGTGGAATTGATAAGCATGGGGGGAGAGTAACAAATAATAATAATAGTAATAGTAATAGTTGGTTAGCAGTAACTGACTTTCCTGGGATTAAAATAAGATGCAGCGAACATAGCTGTGACATGAAACTAGTTGAGACATGATTTAATTGAAAGGTTTTTAAGTTACTGAGTAAAGTGTTCATGTTAAAATACAGAAGATTCCAGACTTACTGGAAGATTTAATAGACTTTGGATCAAGGGCCCTCTATTGCAGGCTACTTTTCTGTTCGAATCCTTTCAGATGGTTTGGCCTGAAGCTCAGGATGATGTTCCAAAGGGGGTAATTAGAAGTGAAATGACAGGAACGGCCTCTAAGGCACCAATCTTAGGCTTTTTCTGGTAGGCGGTTATGCTCCCAGGTGTCAGGACCTGTCTTCACGTACCCTGGCTGAAGAGTGTGCTGTGCAAGGAATTAGCTTGAGGCTCATTGAAAATACAGTGACATGAGTTCAAAATTTAAAAAAAAAAAAAAAAAAAAAAAGTGTCTTAGAGCTCCGTCCATGGCCAGCAGAGGAAAACCCATAGCAACAGTTAAGGTTCAGGTCCCTTCCCAGTCCCCATGTTGACAGCCCCCCCCCCCAATCTGGAGGCTCTGTGTCCCAATTGTGGCACTTGGATGTCCCACTTTGGGCTCTGGGTGACCCTCACTGGGCTCTAGGTGTCTTTCTCTCCAGCTGCTCTAAAGAATGTCACATTGTTCTGGGTTGTCTTTCCTACTCTCTGCATACTCTTTCTTTAAGTAAAGTTACTGTTGAGGAGCTGGGTTGTGGCTGGAAAAGAATAAGACATATTGTGATGATGTTTTACTTTTTTGACCCACCACCCAGCTCCCAAATAACATACACATGGAAGCTTATTCTTAGTTACAAGTGCCCAGCCTTGGCTTGGCTTGTTTCTAGCCAGCTTTTCTTATTTTTAGAATTACCCCATTTACCTTTTGCCTCTGGGCTTTTCTGTTCTCTTCTGTAAATCTTACTCTTACTCTGTGGTTTGCTGTGTAGGTGGATGGCTGGTCCCTGGTGCCTCCTTTTCTTGTTCTTCTTTCCTTGGCTCTCCTTCTGTTTATACTCTGCCTACCGGCCTTGCCTATTCTTGCTGCTGCCTTACTATTGCCCATTCAGACAGGCAAAGAATCGCAGCTTCACAGAGTTAAACAAATGTAGCAGAAGCAAAAGTCACACACCTGAAAATAATATTCCCCAACAAAGGGCTGGTTCTGTGAGCTTTAGTTTCTGTACTGCATTTTAAAGTTTATACCCATAAAAGCTGAGGCCATAACACCTAATTTACAAGACTGTTAGCAGGTCAAAATGTGCCTTTACATACATACATACATATTCAAGCAGTAAAATTGCCAAAATGGAAGATAGAATAAAATGGGAAAAACTAACCAGAACTTAAAATAATTCTGGTCCTGTACAGTTTCTGAGATAGTTGAAAAAAAAAAAAAGACATAGAAAAATGGAATATTAAGGGTTAAAAAAGAAAAAAGACATAGCAGGCAGCTCTAATCACTTAGTAAAATCATAGTAACATTAGGAAAAGGACCTTGAGGCAAAAATCTTTGTTAGAAAAGTTAGAATGGTAGATTTTGTGTGATGCATGTTTTATCAAAATTTTAAAGAGTCCTTACCAAAGACATAGCTTACCAAAGATAAAAAGATGAAAAGTGCTACAGTAATAACATCTAGTAATGTAGCTACACAATTTAAAAATTAAAACCCTGTGAGGTGGCTCAGTGCATAAGGCCCTTGTCACCACACCTAATACCCAGCATCCACTACATTGAACTCCATACATGTGTGTCATGGCACATGTGCTCCCACATATTAAAAAATATATGTAATAAATTAATTAAGAGCACAGTATAAATTGAGAAGTACATAAGCAGGTAGCCTTGACAACCTTTCTTAACAACTGTTAGACTTACTAGATAAAAATGAAGACTGTAGAAAATTTGAACATAGGGGTCAGGTAGGTGGCTCAGTTGGAATAGTTCATGGTTTGCAAGTACAAGGACCACGTTTGGTCCCCAGGGTATAGTGGAAAATGCTTGTAGTCCCAGTGCTGGGAGCACTTCTGGACTCCCTAGCCAGGCAGTCTAGCCTACTTGGTGAAAGCCAGGCCTGTCTCAGGGGAGGTGTAGCTCCTGGGGTTGTCCTCTGGCATCCATTCATGGGTGTATACAGGTGCATATGTACCTGTACACATACATGTATCCCCACATACACACATATGTAACACACAATAAAATAAAATTATTTTAACCATTCTGATTGTATCCATTACTGATTTCACTCTTAGAAAATAAAAAAGAAGCTTCAAAGAGAATTCCTACGATAGACTGTGTGCTCTGAGAACTTAGTAACAATAAAAAAGCATTGGGATTGCTGGCCAAAACTGATTCCAGAAGGAGCAGAAAACCTAAATAGTTGGGAAGGCTGAAGCAGAAGCATCAAGTTTGAGGCCATCCATGGCAAATATCAAAGCCTTGTCTCATAGAAGGGAAGGGGACTGGAGCAGTGTGGGGTGGGATAGGGGTGGGCACGAAGGACACGGAATTAGTATCCTTATTTTTCCACATTTGTGTGAATAAATATTCAAATAAAAGATAAATGCCAGTATTATAGAAAATTTCTCAGATTCCAGAAAAACTAAAATGCATTTTTGCTTTATTTTTAAGGTTTTAATATATTCCTACCATCAAGTTAGGAAATTAAAAAAAAAAAAAAAAAAAGGAACATGACAAGCCACTTTCATGCATAGACATAAATGAAATCTAAACAAAATAGTGGAAAACAAATGAAAAATTGTTCACAAAAGATACATTATGGCCACATTTTTTTATTCCAGTAATTAAGAACTCACTATTATAATTTAACATAGATTTATAGTATGATGCATTGAATCCATATAATCATCTCAAAAAACATAGGTGAAATTTTTACAAAATCCAGAATCCATTGAAAATCTAAACATGCATATAACAACTGCCAGAAAAATCTTAGAAAACTACAAGTAGAAGAAATGTTCTCAACCTAGTATGCAGTACTTTGCTAACTCACAGCATCCATTATGTTTACTGCTGATATGTGGAGTTAGTTTGTTTTGGGGTTTTAAGCAAAATAAGGAGATATGTTATAGTTACTTTTATTTGCTGTTCCGTTAGCAGTCCTGAACAGTAAAGTAAATAAGGAAAAGAAAAGCTGTCTCACTTCTTGGTGATTGACAGTGTGGAAAGCTGGAGACATCTTCTGGGAAGGCATTAGAATGAAAAAAGCATCGGGCAATAAAGCTAAACCACATCAAAATGTAAAGAGGTACATTAAATAATCCACAGAGTGAGGAAGCACTTAGGGAATGGTTGAAAACACATGCAAGTAGCCTGACCCATATGGAGTTAATATCTAAAATATATAAGGACCTACATACAGCTCAACCACAAACTTCTCAGCTGTGTAATTAAAAAATGAGCAAAGGCAGTTGAAGGGATGGCTCAGCTGTTGAGAACATACTGCTCTTGGTAGGACCTTAGTTCAGTTCTCAGCATCCACACCGGGCATCTCACAATAGCCTGTAACTCCAGCTCCAGAAGATCCAGTGACCTCTCCTTGATTCTGCAGGCACATGTGCAGGTTTAAACATATGCACACATGCAGAGACATGCATACAATTAAAGCCATGGCATAAGTGGAGCCGTACACACACAAATCATAAAATGTAAAAAAATAAATAAAAAATTGAGAGCCAGGCAGTGGTGGCACACACCTTTGATTCCAGTGCTCAGGAGGGAGAGGCAGGTGTATCTCTGTGAGTTTGAGACTAATCTAGTCTACAGAGTGAGTTCCAGGACAAGCAATACAGAGAAACCTTGTCTCAAAACAAAACAAAACAAAACCAAAAGATTGAGATGGTAAATTCTGTGTTACATTCTTTCACCATATTTAAAATGCAGGGTTGCTAGGCACAAAACTTTATTTAAAGAAAAGTAGTTAGAAATAAATAACTAGATTGCATAGGTCTTTTACTGAGGGGAGTTTAATGCTGTTGAAAGATGTTAAAGATGGCTCAAGTACATGGGAAGACGAATACATTCATGGGAAAGATTACTCAGTGTGTGAAGATATCAGTTCTCCACAGAGTTATCCATGGATTTGGTTAGCTCCCATTGAAATTGCAACAGGTTGTGTATATAGTGGGTTTAAGTGATAAATTTATTCTAAAATTCAAGTGGAACCACAAGGAGTCCAGAAAAATGATGCCAGGCATGGTGGCCCACACCCCAGCACTCAGGAGGTAGCAGCAGGTGGATTTCTGTGAGTTTACAGCCATCCTGGTCTAAATAGTGAATTCCAGGACTGCCAGAATTATGTGAGACCCAGTCTCAAAAAAAAAAAAAAAAAAAAAAAAAAAAAAAGAAAGAAAAGAAAAAGAAAACTGTAAACACTGCCTACAGACTTGCTGTAGCTGAGAGAATGACATGCTTTGGTAAGTAAACTGATGGTGTGCTGCCCAGGACAAAATGTCTGCTGAATGACTTTCATACAGTTGATTATCCACACAGGAAAAAAAATGCGCTCTTTCCTGATACCCATCAAATCTATCAGTGCTAGGTTGGCGGGGAAAGGACTGTGAATTTGAGACTAGCCTGGGATATATAGTGAGAATTTTTGTTTGTTGGTGTGTTTGTTTTTTAAAAGAATCATAACTAAATATGTTTGGACTTAAAAATATGGAATCTATAAATGATACAACTTCAGTGTATCAGAGAACAGCTCTGTGCAGTTGGTTCTCTCCTTCCAATCTTACATCAGTTCTGGGATCAACTTCACAGCATCACACTTGCACTGGGCCTGCTGGGCCATCCCTCCAGTCATAAATAACACAACTTCAGACAGCAATGCGGTGGTGGTGGTGTGTGTGTGTGTGTGTGTGTGTGTGTGTGTGTGTGGAGGGGGTTCCTTTATGATCTCAGGGAAACTTTTAACATAGAAAAGGCACAAAATATGAAGTTACAAAATTGGAATGACTAATATTTAAAGCTAGCTCTTCATAAAAAATATAATACATTGTAAAAAACCTAAAGGAGAAATTGTACAATTTTTTTTTTTTTTTTGGTTTAAAATACAAAAATATAGAGAATTGTTGCAAATCAGTAAGAGAGCCAGGCCTGGTGGCATCTAGAATTGTGGTGGCAGTAGGATCACATGTTCATCCTCTGTTATATAACGAGTTTGCAAATAGCCTGGGCTGCGTGTAATCCTGTCTCAAAAAAGACACAAACCAGTAAGAGAAGGATAATCACCACAGTCTCCAGCCTCCCACACTGACTCCTTATCAATATTTGAAACACTAAGAACAGCTATGTCAGAGAAGCATGAATGACCTACAAATATAGGAAATATACCTAATCTTTTTGGTTCTGAGGAAATTACAAATTGAAATCACAATACTATTCACTACTCACAGGCCTAGCAAATGTTAAAGTGTCTGGCAGTGACAAGGGTTGGAGAGAGTATAGAGTTTCAGTGTTTCAGAAATGAGTGTAATTACTTTGTAGAGCAAATGAGTTTTGGTTGCCAAAATTGAAATGTACACAGCCATGGAAGCCAATAGTCCCAATCTTACAAAATTCTTATATGTGGCCATCAAGCATCATGAAATAGAACTTAGTAGCAACATTGTGAATAATAGTAGGACCAAATAGAAACAAATCAGTATTCATCATAACAAATCAGTATTCATCATTCATCAGCAGTGGATTGATTGACTAAATTATAAGAAACTAAGCATGGAAGTATCATCAGGCAGTGAAAAAGATTTTGAATTATAATTATGTATACCTACATAGATAAATTATAGCAGTTTTGAATGAAAGAAGCAAGTTGCTGAACATATATGCACGTACACTTAGCCTCTGTAGGTTTTAAACATTTCTTCACAATATATCATTATATACAACTATGAAAAAAACAATGCTAAGGAAATCATTAATACAAAGTCCAAGTCAGTGCCTACCAGGAGAAAAGGAGATATGTATGAGGAGGTCAAGGGAGAACCTGCAAGAAACATTCAAAGTGACTGTCATATTGTTTTTTAGGCAGAATACTGGATAGATGAACTGTAAGGAGTAAGGTTTTTTCTGCCTGCCACTTGGTCTTGTCCCGCCGCCACGCCAGCCCCAATTAACACACTGAGACTCTGTATTTGATGGCCAGGTACTAGTTTCTTATTGGCTAGTTCTATCTTAAGTATTAACCCATTTCTGCTAATTATGTATTTCCACGTGGTCTCCTCATACCCTCGGAGAACCGGCTGGCGTCCAGCCCTCTCCAGACTCTCCATCTGGACTCCTCCTTCCTACTTCCTCTTTACTCCTTGTCTTCTAGTTCCTCCTATCTTGCTTTCCTATTGGCTAGCAGTGCTTTATTTATTAACCAGTATGAGAAACATATTCACAGAATGACATCTCCCATCATCTCCTCTTTTCTGTCTAAAATAAAAAGAAGGGTTTTAACCTTAACAAAGCAAAATATATCACACAACAGTTATCAAGAATCACAGTTAACAATATTTAGTCTATTAACAGTAAGATTTAAGAAAATATTCCATCATCCTATCTTTGTGAGTCTAAAATCCTATGTGTAACTTATCTTTAAGCCTAACTAAGGAAAACTATAACCATAACTATCTGTCTTCAACTCCTTCAAAGACCACAGAAGGATAGTATATAAACTCTAGAAATGACAGAGACAACTCACTGCCTGTTCAGTCACCTGAAGTTCTTCTGTAATCTTCTATCTTCAGCCCATAGGCCATAGTGTGTCTGGCAAACTCTTCAGCAAAGCAGGAAACTTTAAACTGTCTTCTTGTATTGGCAGTTTGTCAGTCACTTTTCTGTGTCCTGCAGACTGTCTGGCAGACTCTTCCATGAAGCAGGAACTCTGTAGCAATGTCCATTTTTCTGTCACTTTTCTGTGGGTCCTGCATGTCCAGTTTATACAGCATAAAGTCAAACAGTCCAGACAAGAGCAGTGTCTTATCCAAATGGCTAGTTTTGCCATATTGGAAGTAAACTCCATAAGGAGTTTCTTCAATGTCCATCTTCCTTTCTGATGCAGGTGGTGTTGCCAGGAGCAATTGTGCCTCATTGTCAAGAAAAACCCTAAATCATTTTAAATGCCATATTCTGTAGGTCTTTGAAAGGTTTGAAGAATTCCTATCTCAAATACATCTCTGTGTATCTTGAAAAACCTAACTAACTTAACTCTAAGCTTTGACTATCATAGGTAATTATCTATAATCTGTACTACATTATACATTACATTTCTAACTGAGCTATATAAACACAATACCTAAACAAGAGGAGAAAATACACATCACAAAATTGACCTTAAATTGTATCAATAAATGAAAATCCATTCCAAAACAAAGTATTCATATCTATACCATAATCTCCTTTTTACCTTTAAAAAGAGATTGATTGTGATCATTAATCATTTATAACCAACCCCATTTAAATGAAAACAAACATTTATAAACAATATTTTGGAATTTGGGCATCATTCTTTCCAAACTACTTCCTGCTGATAGAGGGCACTGTCATGGGAATCCTAAGAAGATGCAGAAATCCTGGCTGTAGTCTGCAAGGCTGCCTTGTTCAACCTGTTTTGAATGTTGGATCACTAGGAACGCTGTTTCAGGGGGTCTGGCTTGCTCAAACCACATTAGTCTGGAAGGAATCCACAGCTTTTTATCTTCTGTGGAAGCAAAAATAGAAATCCTTTTCCCCAGTAACTTGTCCTTAGACTTAAATTTTGGAGTCAAAGCATTTTTAAAATTGATAAATTGAATTAATTTAACAGCATTTGTTTTAACAGTTGTTGTTTCCTCAGCAATCAAACAATACAAAGACAATATAATACCGTACAGTATGCAAATTCTCTCCATCTGTGGCTTTTTTATTATTTTGTTTCTTTTTTATTTTTTGAGACAGGGTTTCTCTGTGTAACTCTTATCTGTCCTGGAATTTACTCTGCATACCAGGTTAACTTTGAAATCACAGAGATCTGCTTGTCTCTGTCTCCCAAGTTCTGGGATTAAAGGCGTGTGCCACCACACCTAGTTTCTCTTTGTCTTTTTTAAAACCATTTTAATTCTTTTCCTTTCCTAAGCCTACGTATATTTTTAAAACACATTGTAAACCTTTAGAGGTTTTTCTTAATATGAATCTGTCTTTACTGTAAATCTTTATCTTTTTATGGCCACGAGTCTTTTATCTGGTAAACAACAACATTGTTAAAATGAAAGTCATAGCTGCGTTTTTTTGTCAAAAATGACTGCGGGTACTTTACCTCCAGCACTGAGAGCTGTGGTCACTGTCCTGGTCTATGCTGCCATCCATCCGCATGTTGTCGGCTTGGAGATGTGGTCATTGCCATTGCCAGCTCTCATATACACCAATAAATTGGTAGCAGTGCTTTTTTAAAGCCATGCGGTTTTTTGCCACTTATGCTGAGTCAGGAATCTTCCCTTAAAGGAGCCACGGGGATTTTTGCTTGTCTCATACAAAACAGAGTGCAACCCAGAAAAATGCTGTTACCAAGAAATCTTGCTTGTCTCTGTTCTTTTGTTTGTTTAAAAAAAAAAAAAAAAAAAAAAAAAACCCTTTTTGAAGCTTTTGTTAAATTTTAAGTGGAAGTACTTATTAGCCACGTAGGCGCCATATGTAAGGAGTAAGGTTTTTTTCTGCCCACTGCCTGGTCTTGTCTCGACACCACACCAGCCCCAATTAACATACTGAGAATGAACATGATAGCTTTTTATAGTTTTATGCTTTTAAAAGTATAGCACACATTTGATAGCCTTTTGAACTTAGAATGTAACCAAGGATGACCTTGAACTTCTGATCTTCCTGCTTATGCCTTCTGAGTGCTGGGATTATGGGGATACCACCACATCTGCTTTATGTGGTACTGGGTATCAAAACTAGCGCTTTGTGCATGGTAGACAAGCTATCCTTTTTATCATTTGCAATTATGTCTTGTGTTGGGCCATGCACAGATTGCAGCACATGTGTGGGGGTCAAATAACAACTGTGGGAATCACTTCTCTCCTTCCTCCATGTGACTCCTGTGTATCCCACATAGGTCATCAGGCTTGGTGCCAAGTACCTTTATCTGGCCTGTCCAAAATTGGATAAACTTTTTAAGCCTTGACTTAAAGCAGTATTTTTTTTTAAGATCACCATAGAATACTGCTAAGATTATTAAAGATTACAAATGTAGATGCTTATTTCACTAGTCACATAGTTAATTTAATGTTGTTTATTAAGCCTTTGATTTCATGGTTGTTAGTGTTCAGGATGTAGCTAAAGTAAATCTGTCTCATATAGATGTTATGAATTAATGGCCCAGGTAGTTCTTTGGTATAGCAACAAATCATGAAATTTAGATTAGTTGTAAAACTGCATTAATATATTATTTTCTGTTTCTATTGGTTTTCTCCCACTTGTAATTCTCTGTATTGCTTTGGAGTCTGTCCTGGAACTCACTCTGTAGACCAGGCTAGACTAGAACTCACAGAGATCCACCTGTCTCTGCCTCCCAGGTGCATGCGCCACCAACACCCAGCGTCTCCCACTTGTAATTCTCAGAAACAACAACAACAACAACAAAAAGGCTGAAAGTAAAGCTAGAAATTATGTTCAACTCACATGTTCTGTTCTAAGAATAGGCTCTGCAAATGCAGAGATGACTAAATTATGCCTGGTCTCTTCAGAAGCAATAGTCTAACACAGATGGGAAAGGAATTAAACATTGTAATCTAACATGGTCAGTGTCAGAGTGGGCATGTGCACAAGGTCATGAGCAGCCTGGAGAGGCATCGTTGACCAGTGGAGTAGTGAGAAAATCTTCACATAGGAAAGATATTTCCCTTGGGAAACAAGCAGGGGGCATATGGAAGGCTGGTGGGAAAGGATGTGTCTGGGAAAGATGTGTGCCTAGATTTCTAGACCTATAGGCCATGATATGCATCTGCTGTGCTTCCTGGAGGTAGGAAATGAGAAAGATGCAGGCTGGGAATTCAGGTCCCTATGTGGAACATGACAGTATTTATTCCTTTAGTTCTTAGTGTGTATGGATTATCAGCCTGTGAGAGCTACTAGGAGAAGGCCTTGTTCTCTAGGACCAGAGGTAGATGAGAGCGGGGGAGGACATTGAACAGCTGGGAGGAAGTTCAGAATTCCTGCCATGTTTTGCCCTATGTAATTTGAAGGAAACAAGGTTAGATGTAAACTTTCCTCAGAATAGAATGGCTTGAAGTGTTCGTGGTTAAGAAGATATCCAAAATACAGTTTCTGAAGATACTGATAATATCTTTAGTATAAACAAATATTGACTTTTTCCTATATGGTCTTAAGAGAAAACAGACTTGTGTTTATGTGGTGTTAAAAACACAGCAAGCAGAATATAAAAGTTTAATAGTGGTGAATGCCAACATTTGAGGCTGAGGCAGCAGAATTGTAACTTGAAGGCCAATCTGAGCTCTGTAGTGGGTACTATTTAATAAATAATAAGAGGAATGCAGTATTGATGAGGCACATAGCTGCCCATAAGCTATACTTTCTATTCCAAGTGCCACATTTGATAATAAATTGTATAGACAGCAGATTTTAATATTCAAACTGATCTTTCATTAATATCCTGCCATTTCTCAGACAGCACTGTTATTTAAAGGGAATTGGATGGACAGCACACAGGGTATGTAAAGAGCCTCTGTGGGAATTTTCAGAGGCTCAGAAGTATGAGACCCTGGGTTTACATGCCAGCTTAAAAAAAAAAAAAAAAAAAAAAAAAAAAAAAAAAAGCAAGAAGAGGCAGGCTATGTGAGGGCTGTAGATTAGAATATTCTGTTCAATATAATTGTGAAATTTTATTCACTTTGTGTACATTTACTATTTTAATGAACATCTTGGGAATTGGCGTTTCTGCTTTCTAGAGAAATTACTAGAATTCCCACTTTTTTCTCTACCTTGTAGTACATCATCATTTATAGTCTCAGGTCTAATGCTCAGTGCTTATATATAGGCTTATACTTGTTTAAATCTGTTGGCACAGACAGATCCTAAATGCCAAATGTCCTGCCTCAGTTTTTTTGATTTTTCTTGTTATTGTTGTTTCAAGGCAGAGATTTATGAGGAGCAGGCTGGCTCATATTAACTCAACAGCTCTAATGACCTTGAACTCTCGCTCTTGCTGCCTCCACCTCCTGAGTAGGATACCCTGTCTGTCTTGCTTCTATTTGGGAATATTTTATTTGGGACAAAGCTTAGGCAACTGATTTGCTAACATGCACAATTCATGTGTTCTTTGCATTGGCTTAGCCTTTTTGTATGATTCCCCCCACCAAAAAAAAAAAAAAAAAAAAAAAAATCCCCCAATTGGGAATTACCCTGATATCTTACCAGAAATGACCTGAAAGCCTCAAAGGGGAGGGGGAATTCCCAATATATATAGATATCCAGAAGAAATTCAGCATGTTTCTTTAGCCCCGTGACTTTGTGGTAGAAGGGAGGGAGGAACTGCAGGAATCCAGAAGCCTCAGAAGACATCAGAGCTCTGCTGGTTCTTTTCTGCAAGGCCCAGTGACACTGACTGCAGTGAAATCGGATTTGTGCTTGAAAAGGTCCTCACTTCCTTGTTTTCTTCTTTGACACAGAAATCCCCTGCAAAGAAGCTGAGCCATGCAATTAGTAAATCTTTGGGCTGTGTACCCTCCAGAGAACCCCCACATCCTGTTTTTCCTGAGCAACCAGAGAAACCACTTGACCTTGCACATATAGTGTAAGTATACATCTACACAGGCTGTGCTGAAATGCGGCTTTCTGATGCGAACTCTAACTTCAAGTAATGATCTCCTTAAACCATCATAAATACCTACATGTACTTCTGCGTTCCTCAAGCCAAAATAATATAGCAGCCTCCAGAGACACGAGTACACAGAAGAACATGCATTGTTGAAGAATTGGGTTGTCTACCACTGTTTGTGTGTCCTTCCTTCCTTCAGTGTAGCTGTCATTTTTTATTCTCTGGCAATGAAACCCTCAGGGACTTAGATATTCACATGGCAAGGGAATGAAAATCTATTGGGGTTTATCTTTTCAAACTTGAGGACACAGAATGACAAAAGGCAACCCAGTACACCAGATCATCATTATTCTTTAGTATACTGTAAGTTGTGAAGCTGTTTTTTCTACATATGTCTTCAACCCATATGAAATGGTATTTTTGTTGTATTGTGTGATGTTGAATTAGTCACACACACGCACACACACACAGCAGTCTGCATTTGAACAATAACTCGCTTCTAAAGTCATTTTTTGCATAGTAATTCATTTCCCTCATGGCCTATTTTTAGTGCTATCATTTTAAAAATTAAAATCTCCACAGCTGAGGAGATGTAGTTCAGTATTTACATAGCATGTACAGGTTATGGGTTCAACCTCTAATACTGCTTAAATAAGAAAAAAGTTGTTTCCAAATGTACACAGGCTGATTTCTGGGATCTTTAGTTTGTTCTTTGGCCAATTTGGCTATTCCTTTGCCAAAATCACCCTATCTCAGTTACCATAGAGACAGTGATATTTTTTAGGACTGTCATCTCTATTCTTGTCCTTTCTTATTTATTACAAATTTTGGGATCAGCTTCTTGGAAACATCATGAAATTTTGTTTAGGGTTTTACTATTTTTTTTAACCCAAAGATCAAATTGGAGAGAATTGACTTTGTAAATAATATTAAATTTTCTATTGTGCAAACATGGTCTCTTCACATTCACTTACATGCCTTTTTTTTTTTTTTGCCTTTAAGTAAAGTTCTATGGTTTTGACCTAGAAAAGTTGTTATATATGTTAGTTTCTTTGTTGAGTTTTTGGGGTGGGTGTTTCTTTCAGAGAGAAAACATTTCACTTAAGACTTTAAGCCCTCTCTTAGCCCAGGCTAGCTTTTACGTGGGGTTGGAGTGGCCCACTTGACTAGATTGATTTCTGAGAACTCTACATATTTTGTTGCAGTTACTAATAACATCTTTTTTCCTACAAAATTCTCAAGGCATATTTAGTGCTTCATAAAATACTTTAAGTGTATAGTTCCAGTGAATTTGGGAAATGTCTTATCATGCCAGTGGGCTCTGTTTTGAATTATGTTTCTTAGCAGTT
Organism: Phodopus roborovskii; assembly: GCF_943737965.1. NCBI lineage: Eukaryota > Metazoa > Chordata > Mammalia > Rodentia > Cricetidae > Phodopus > Phodopus roborovskii. The sequence goes on along the minus strand of NW_026126408.1, from coordinate 11,598,140 downwards.
GTTTGCAGTGTATGGTATATGGAAAATTGAATGGCTTTTGTGTTTTAGTAATTTGCTCATTGCTTCTGATAATTTGTATCCATTTTTTAAAATTTTCTATAAATAATTGTTTTTTTCCCACTTTTTAGACTTTCATAAATTAATCATGCTTTTGGCAGGGAAAAAAACAAAAGGACTTACTATGATGACTAGAAAGCTCCATACAATACTGAATAGAAAGGGTGTAATAAGTATTTCTTTGTTGGTTTGTTTACTCTCTGTGTAGCCCTGGCTGTCCTGGAACTCCCTTTGTAGACCAGGCTGGCCTCAAACTCACAGGAATCCGTCTGCCTCTGTTTCTGCCCCTGCCTCTGCCTCCTGAGTGCTGGAGGTAAAGGTGTGCACCACCACTGCCAGGCACAATAGGCCTTCTTATGGTTTAGTAATCTCAAAGTGAAGGCTTGCAGCTGTACATAGCAGAGATGATGTAGATTTTACAGATTTAAGTTAATCAGCTTCTCTGTTTCCAAAGAGTGCTTCACTTTGGGGATAAACAAATGCCGAATTGTATCAGATTTTTCTATTTTGAAATGATTGTATGGTTTTCTTTTTCCCATTAATTAATGTTGTGAATACATTAGTTGGGGGAGGGTAACTTTGTGTTTGTGATGCTAAGGATTAAACTCAGAGCTTCCCACACATGAGGCAAGTGCTCTACCACTGGGCTATATTCCCAGCCTTATTTTTTTAAAAAAAAAAATCACTTTTACATTCCTGGAACAAACCTAAATTAACTATCCAAAGTGCAGTTGAATTTTGTCTGGTAATATTTTCTTAGGTTTTGGCACTGTTTATAAGTGAATCTAGTTTTCTGTGGGTTCCTCCCCCCCCCTTTCTTTTAAATAACTAAAAAAGGCTTTATTTTAAGACAAAACAATTCACATTACTAGACAGCCACACTTCATAGTGTATGTTCATCTAAGAATATTTTTGAATGGTGATAGGTATGTGCCTTATCAGTGTGTATGTATGGGAACACATACACATGTATGTCATATATCAGTGTTGAATGTCTTTCTCAGTCGAGTTCTACTTTATTAGGTTTTAAGACAAGTTCTCTCACCCTAGAGCTCATCCATTTGGCTAGACTAACTAGCCAGTGGGACCCACCTGTATCTTCCCTGTCTCAACGACCTCTGGAATTACAGAATGTGTGTTGCCACACTCAGCTTTTGATGTGGATACTGGAGATCCAAGCTAAGGTTCTCATGGGTACATAGCAAGTGACTTACCAACCAGGCCATTTCCCTTGCCTCTCAGTGGGGTTTATAAGAAAAAAATTGAGCTGGAGAGATGGCACAGTTGGTAAAATACTTACTCTGCAAGCATGTGGACCTGCATTTGAGCTCCAGAAACCATGTTGAAATACTGAGCATGGTGGTACACACTTGTAATCCTACTGCCTGGGTGGTCAAGACAGGTGGATTCTGGGGGCTCACTAACCAGCCAGCCTGGCCTAATTGGTAAGCTCCAGGCCTTAGTGAGAGACCCTGTCTCAAAAAAGAACAATACTCAGAGTTGGACTCAGACCTCTGCATGAACATAAATACATACACAAACACACACTCAAATAATAATTATAGTAACAATTAAAAAACCTGCTCAGATATATTAACTAAAAGCTGGAACTATTGAAGAACAGCCAAAACACATCAGCAGGTAAAGGCATTGCCAGTAACCCTGACAACCTGAATTGGATTTCTGGGTCCAACATGGTGGAAACAGAACAGGTCTTGCAGGTTTGACCTCCACATACATGACTTGTACACATGCTTCTTTCTGTCTCCTCTCTTACCCTATCCCCCCCTCCCACAACACAAATAGACAAATGGTTTTGAGTCTGCACTTATGTGGAAATGCATGATAAATATAAGACAGGTAGACTTTAAGACCTCTTCTGGCTGGGTGTACACCTTTAATTCCAGCAGACGCAGATAGATCTCTATGAGTTTAAGACTAGCCTGGTCTATAGAATGAGTTCCGGGACAGGCAGAGCTACATAGAGAGATCCTGTCTTAAAAACAAAACAAAACCTCTTCTGTCCATTCTAATGCACTCTCAGCTTTCTAGAACTAAAATAATTAGTAGGTGATTTTACAAAGAATGGTAATATCAAGGAAAATCAAGGTAATATCAAAAAGTCTGAGATTCATAGCTGTAGTAGAAGTGAATTGGTGTTCTCAGAAGCCAGATTTCACAGACACTAAATCTAGTCAAGCATATTTGCAGTCTCATGGAAACACAGATGGAGGCTGATGTTATTCTGATGCCTGGGAACTCTTGCTCCTTCATCTCTCCATCTCCATCAGCCTCCTGCATCATTTGTTGTAGCTCCTCATCAGTACATTCTTGGCTGAATTCAGCATGCTCTTCAGATCCAGGAATGGAGTCTTCCCAGTGTCATCATCATTGGAGTGGGAATGCTTCCAGAGTTTCTTTCTGTCTCTGTCAGAAAGTCACCAAAGTTCACTTTCCTGTCCTCAGCTTTACTTATTGTTTTCTCAACAACTTCTTTCCAGGGTTCAGAGTCCAGGGCTCTCATTCATGTCTTTAGTACCCCTGAAACTAGTGTTACAGATGGTTGTGAGCCACTATGTGGGTACTGGGAATCAAGTCCAGGTCCTCTGCAAGAGCAGCTGGTGCTCTCAACCACGGAACCATCTCCCCAGCCCTGGTCACTGAACCCTGTCCTTTCCCTAATGTGGCCATTTGAATTAATCTGCCTTCTCTGTTTTTCACCACCACTTGTCCCTTTAATGGGTTTATGCAGAAACTGGCCACACCCAGTCAGTTGGGGCTGCTGGAGCCCTGGCTTTTGCTTAGAAACCCTGGTTACAGTAGGACTTTTACAGAAGGGCAAGTACATCATGATCATTTACCCAAACTTCAAAAACAGATGATTTGTATGAATGCATAAAAACTTACACAGAAACTAACCAGCAAACAGATACTAGTGGCTAACCTTCAGGAAACAAAAGGTAATGTATATTTTGCATAACTTGATATGTCACTTCAGAATTAAATTTTAATTTTGTAGTATGTAAGTGGTGCCAGATGAGGGCCTTCTTATTTACTTACTTACTGTGTGTGCATGCTTGTGGAGGTCTAGGATAACATGTGGGAGTCGGTGCTCTCCTTTCACTATTTGCCTCCCAGGGCAGGCCATCATGCAGGTACCTTTACCCACTTAGCCATCTCACTAACTAGATAAATGTCTTTTCAAGATAAATGAAATTCTGTTTGAAAGAATAGCTTCCTTGTGTTTAATATTCTTTACCCATGTGCCTTTGGCATTCTTTGAACTAAATACCAAGGAGCTTAAGGATTTCTTTAAATCTCCTGAGAATTTCTTGATGAACCAGTTTTATGGTTTCTGATCAGTTTCACAAATGTCCCATTGTATTCAGAAGAACTTTTCCTATTTACTTTGGATCTTTGGAAAATAATATCTCATATTTGGCCTAATATGCAAACAAATTCTGTAACAAGATGTTTTTACCTTATGGTCTGTCATTATTTTAGTGCCAAGCTAAAAAAAAGCACTCATGAAGAATGACATTTACAATGAACCAGAGATGATTAGGAATTAGCTGTGGAGGGTGGAGTGTCCTGGCAGAAGAAGGTGTTAGGACCAGAGCCATCATGCTCTAGAGCAGGCTGTCGAGCCGTGGGCTGCTGCAGGTTGATGTGCTTTATCCTGAATGGAAGATCAGTAAATAGGAAGGCTTACCAAGTTTTTCACTTAAAAAAGTTAAGAGTGAAAAGCAAACAGAAACCCCATTCTCTATCATGTTAAGATACGGAGCAGGACAGGGATGAAAGAGGAGAGACCAGCTGGACAAGCATCAGGGACCGGGCGAGAAACCATGTGCTTTAAACTATTGTGATCATGGAGGAAAATGTTATAAAGAACTTAGACATCTTAGGTGTCGGGCTTGGAAGGTGGCTCAGTGTATAAAGTGCTTGCCATATAAGCTTGAGGATCAGAATCAGATCCACAGTGCCACACTTCCTCCAACAAGTCCACACATACTCCCACAAGGCCACACCTCCTAATAGCTCCATTCCCTTTGGAGGCCATTTTCTTTCAAACCTCCACAATTAACAAACAAAAAAATTGCCCAGGGTTGTTATGGTAGCTCATGCTTGTATTTATAGCACTTAAAATGTTGAGGCAGGAGGATTGCTGTGAGTTCCAGGCCAGTCTAGGTTTATAGAGTGAGACTTTGTCATTTAAAAGGTATGTGTAAGTCTGGGTGATAGAGGCAAGAGGATCTCCATGAGCTCAAACACAGTCTGGTCTACACAGTGAGTCCTGAGTCAGCCAGGGTTATGTAGTGAGACCCTGTTTCAAAAGAAAAAAAAGAAAAAAGAAAAAAGAGGGTCTGTGGCAGGGAATGTTAAGGACATGGCTTAGCTTATAAAGTGACCCCATACAAGCGTGAGTGAGTTTGGATTCTAAGAACCCACATAAGAAGCCAGGCAAAGTGACTTGTGCTTGTCACCTGTATTGGGGTGACAGGCAAATTCCTGAAGGTCATTGGCTACCCAGTCTGGCTAAATAGATGTGCTTCAGCTCACTAAGACCTTGTCTCAAAAATTAAAAAATAGAAAATTGTCAAGGAAAGACAGCTTGTATCCACCCCTGGTCTGCCTACACATACACACGCACGTACACACACACACCCATGTGTACAAAACCTTACATTTTACCACTACTTGCACAAGATAGAGAATTAAAACTCTAACCCAGGTGCAGTGGCACACTTCTGTAATTCCAGCATTTAGGAATTGAAGGCAGGAGGGTCAGGAGTTAAAAAATTACCCCTAGCTACCGTGTTTCCTGTAGCCTAGCCCAGCCTAGGCTACATGAGACTCTGTCTCAGAAAAATAAACAAACAAAAAATTCAAAACTGTAATAGGAATTTGGGGTGGAAACTTAAGCTGACTATGAGATAAAGTATATTTGACTGTCTCTCATTGTTTGCACAGAATAGGGATTTGTTCAGGTCCACAGATTTGAAGGTCAGATGTTGATCCTGGGAACTCCCAGCAGTCTAGATCTTTTCTTATAACTAGCACTAGCCTTTTGAAAAGTCAAGAACAGTCTTGGTGAGGTTGAATGACAGCCCTGTCATCACATAGGAACAGAGCAAAGGTTGTTGGGGGCTTGTGTCCAGATCCCACCTTCTTCCCAGCCTTCTATGTCACCTGCTTCCTATAGTGCTAAGAAGTGGTTAGCTTAGAAACAGGCAGAATTAAAGTGGAGCCTGAACCAGTCAGTGGCAAGTTTCAGAATCAAGAGGGAATTTGATTGGTTAATAATAGAGAGAGTGTTGGGGGAAGGCATAAGAAAAGCTAAGGCCTCAGTTTGCTTTCTTGTAAGTTGGTGATAACCAGCCTATTGGTTAGCCTTGAAGGACAATACTTGTGAAACAGCTTTGTAAGAGGTTAGGGTTCTGTAAGTAATTTAAAACTTTTGAAGTCTTTTCCTCAAGTAAGTTGAGTCATCACAAAAATGTGTATCATGAAGGCTTTGACTTACTCTCCACTGGATTGTAAGTGTGTAAAATAGTGCCTGGAGCATGGTAGCACTTAAATAATTTTGAAGAATAAATGCATGGATGATGCTGGGCGGTGGCAACACCCGCCTTTAATCTCAGCACTCAGGAGGCAGAGGCAGGAGAATTGCTGTGATTTCAAGGCCAGCCTGGTCTACAGTGTGAGTTCCAGGACAGGCTCCAAAGCTACAGAGAAACCCTGTTTTGAAAAACCAACAAACAAAAAAAGAATACATGACACAGCACATGACTTTTTCTATTTTTGTTTTCTCCTTATAAAAAAAAAGTCCTAATGTTCATGTCCCTACATGTCCCCAAAGCCTCCACTAGATGGCAGCCATAATTCCTTATGTTCCTTTTGGGGGAGGTTGAGGCTATCAAGTAAACAAGGTTTCTAAAATCTCAGGGCTTGTATTCAAAACAAAACTAATTTGTCTGTCAGTACTCTAGCAGCTTTTCTTCTGGGTCTCTGAAAGAAATTAGCGTGTCTTTGATCAAAATATTTTCATACAACTTGCAGCTCTCGATGCCTTTGATAAACCTTCTACTGTTTAGTTCAAGCAATTTGCTCTTGCTCAAGGTCTAATTATCTAACCACACAGTCCTTAAACCTAATTTCTTTAATTAGAGGCTACTTGCTGTTTCACTTTGGTTTGTGGCTATTTATTTCTGACAGAAAGCAAAACTAGCTGGTATTGCTTCATGTCTGTATTATTTTCATAATCTAGCAAGAAGAGCGGGGTCATATATCCTTCTGCGTGTGAGAGGGAACCAGCTAGTTCTTAACAGGGCTGACACACAGCAACTCAGGAGAGAAAGTCAGCTGTCTGGGAATGACTTTCATATTTTTACATCATGGAGATACTCTGGAGAGATGTAGTTCATGTGGGTACACTTGTGTACATGCATGTGAAAGCCAGAGGTCAGTGTCAGGTGTGTGTTTTTATTTACTCTCTATCTGATTCTTTCCTATTACATGTATTTATTTTGTGTGTAGGGGGAGTGAGTGAGTATACATTGCCGGCCACAGTGGGTCTGTGGAGGTCAGAGGAAAACTCGGGAGGATTGATTCCCTCTACTGTGTGGGTACTGGGCATTGAACTGAGTCATCAGGCTTGGCAACAAGTGTCTTTTCCCACTGAGGCCTCCCACCTGACTTATACCTTAGTTTTTGAGACACTGAACCTGGAGCTTGCTAATTTGAACAAGTATCTTTAAGGATCCTCCTGTCTCTCTGCCTATCCACCATTGCAGGCACATTCCACCACTCATGGATTTTTACAAGGATCCAGCTGACCCATCTCCCTGGCCCTTAAAAATAAAACATAATTAATCTCTAGATAAATTTTAATTAAAAGAAAAAATACCTAACCAGGTATAGTAGCTCATGATTGTAATCCAAGCTCTCCAGAAATTAAATGAGGAGGCTTGCTGAGTGTCAAGCCAGCTGTGGTGACGTTGGCTCCACCATGATGTGCAGAAGTCAGGGAGCAATGGTAGATGTTTTCCTCAGTTGTTCTCTGCTTTATTTACTGAGGCAGAATCTCCTGTGGAACTGGGAACTTTCCATTTTGGATTGTTTAGCTAGCTGGCTTGCTAAACCTCTCAGACACTGGAATTACAGGTGAACCACCATACCCACCTGGTTTTTATGTGAATTTTTTTTTTCTTAATTCTAATTCTCATGCTTGCATGACGACTATTTTTCTCAACCAGCCATCTCCCCAGCACCATGATATTCTTGAGCCTCTGACCATGCAGTCTCTGCCTGTCAAGTACTGGGATTATAGGCATGGAGCACTATACCTTTTTCTGTATTATTTGGAATCAAACCCAGTCCTTCATTTACCCTAGGCAAGAACTTTATCAACAGAGCAGTATACATAGCCTTATATCTTGTTTATAGTTGTTTTCAGTTATAGTGGCAGAATAGAGTTGCTGTAATTGACATACCATAACTCAAAACCTAACATTCATTATTGGATCCTTTTGGAAAAAGCTTGCCAACTCTGCTTTTAAGGAAGCATGAATGGAAAATGACAATTTTGAACACTTTGTGCCTCTTCAGATTCTTTTTTCTGAATGTTTGTCGTCTTTGGTTCAATGGTCCAGGTTGACTTTTCTGCTTAACAGAAGTCTTATGTTTTAGCTGACCTGAACAAAGGGGAGCTCATGGATACCAGACTGATAGCTGGGAAACCAGCATAGGACCAACCCAGACACCCTGAATGTGGGTGTCAGTTAGGAGGACTGGGCAGTCTATGGGGACTCTGGTAGTGCAACAGTATTTATCCCTAGTATACGAATGGACTTTGGGAGCCCATCCCACATAGTGGGTAATCTCTCAGCCTAGACACATGGGAGAGGGTCTAGGCCCTGCTCCAAATGAATTACAGACTTTGAAGATCTCCCCCCGCCCCATGGAAGGCCTCACCCTCCCTGGGGAACAGAAAGGAGATAGGATAGGGGATCTGTGGGGGGGCAGGGAAGGAGGGAAGGGAGAGGGAACTAGGATTGACATGTAAAACAAGATTGTTACTTAAAAAAAAAAAACATAGAAGGAAAAAAAAGTTTTGTTTTGTTATATAATGATTTTGAAAATGGTGCCCTTGGAGCCTGGCAATGTGGCATACGCCTTTAATTCCAGCACTTGGGAGACAGAGGCAGATGAATCTCTGTGAGTTGGAAGTCAGCCTGGTCTCCAGAGCAAGTTCTAGGACAGCCTCCAAAGCAATACAGAGAAACCCTTTCTTGTAAAACAGAAAAGAAAAAGAAAAGAAAAGAAAAGAAAAGAAAAGAAAGAAAATGGTGCCCTTGGTAGTGTGATTTGGAACTCATCAGCACACCATCAAGCATCCAAAATTTTACGCCTATACCATTTGACGTGTTGGAAGAAGAAAAGTTGTCTTTGGTTCCCCTTTTCATTCAGCTAAGTGGACAGCGGACATGACTCTCAGACCACAGCAGGGCTGATCCTGACCTGTCTTCACAGTGCTGAGATGGTTAGAGCCTGAGCTCTGAATAGTCCTGCACTGGTCTGGTCAGGCTGAAGGGTCCCTAAGTCATTTGTCTTCTAACTTAAGAGTTGGCTTGCTAGCCCAAAACTATGCCTCCCTGGCAAGAATGACATCAGAAGAGAGTAAACTAGCATTGTCCTATAAATAGGATGAAGATTTTACCTGAACATGTATATGTGTGTATGTGTAGGGGTGGAGAAACTGGCATACACTCCCAACACATGTGTATGTGCGTGTATATGTACATTACTTCTCTGTGTGTGCATGTATAATAGAGAGATGGCTGTACTAACAGCAATGTAGTTACTCATTGTAGTGCATTAAGGAGAACCAACTTTATTTAATACAATAAAACTAAGAGCTTCCAGGACTTAATCCTAGGAGGGTAATTATTTATAATCAGCTGGGTCTCACCTTGCTCTTGGGTTAACACCGGACTGCAGAAAACCACCTACTTTTAAGCTATAAATCTCACATAGCCACAAATTATGCCTTGGCTTTAAAAACTAAATTGTTTTTAGTTTTATGTGTATGGGTGTTTGCTGGCAAGCAAGCATGTATGTTTGTACACACATGCATGAGGTGCACTTGGAGGCCAAAAGAAGAGGTGTCCGTCATGTGTGTGCATATGCAGGGCACAGGTTAATGCCAGGTGTCTGTCCACCTTAATTTTGAGTCCAGGTTTCAAAATGAACTTGGAGCTCACCAGTTCAGCTAGGGTTGACTTCTGAGCTCCAGGATCTGCCTTTGTCCTTGTCCACCCCTAGCACTGGGGTTACGGAAGTACTGTCATGCTCAGCTTTTGAGTGCCAGGAATCTGAACTAAGTGCCCCATCCTTGCACAGCAAGCATTTTACTAAGTCATTTCACCAGCCCCTTCTTTTTTTTAAATTATACTAAAAAACAAAACAAACAAACAAACAAAAAAACCAAAAAACAAAAACACATAAAATTGAGTTGGGAAGATGGCTGAGTGGTGAAAAGAATGGGTCACTCTTCCAGAGGACCTGAGTTCAGTTCCCAGCATCTGCATGGAGGTTCATGCAGAGGTTGTCTCTCTCAGGGATCAAAGCCTTCTTTTGGCCTCTATGGGTGCTCTATACCCATGGTATATAGACATACATATAGACAAACACTCATATACATAAAATGAAATAAAAAATATTTTTAAAGTTCATAAAAGTTATCATCTTAAAGAATTTTAAGTATATAGTTCATAAGTAAAGAATATTTACATACCATAAAATTTGCTCACTTTGGCAAGTTATATTATTTTTACTAAATATGTATCATTTTATAGCCATCACTACCATCTGGTTTTAAATATTTCTATCATCCAAAGAAGCTTCTATCATTTGTTAATAATTGTGGCTTACAGCTCCTGCCTTGTCATAGTTACTTTTCTATTATTGCAAAGAGACACCATCATCAAGGAAAGACGTTATTGGGGCTCACAGTCCCTGAGGATTAGAGTCTGTGACCTTCAGGCAGAAAGCTGGAGCAGAAGCTGAGAGCTCACATCTCATTTACAGCAGGAACAGGGGCTAACTGGCAATGGTGTGGGCTTTTGAAACCTCAAAGCTTACCCCCAGTGACACACCTTTTCCAATCAGGTCACACCTAATAATCCTGCCCAAACATTTCCACTAACTGGGAGCCAAGCCTTCCAACATTGGGTGAGCCAGTGGGGGCCATCTTCATTCAAACCACCACAAGCCAGAGACAGCTACCTCTCTACAGCAGTTTCTCTTACGCATTAAGGATACATTCCAAAGCTCCCAGTGGGTACCAGAAACTGCAGATAGTAATAATCATTTATATGTTTGTGTGTGTGTGCCTGTGCATGTGTGTGTGAATATGCACCTCACATGTATGTATGTATGTATGTATGTATGTATGTATGTATGTGTACTTAAGGACTGTGGAGATAGCTTGGTTTGTAAAATACTTGCTGGCAAGCCTGACAGTCTGAGATTGGATTCTCAGAACCCAAATAAGAAGCCAGAGGCAATAGCACAAGTGTCTATATATAGTCCCAGCATGTCCCAAACGACAGATAAATGAAGACATGGCTGGAAGATTGTGGGCCAGCCAGCTCAGTACATGCAGCATTGAACAAGAACAGAGATCCTAACTCAAACAAGACAGAAGGCAAGACTGACTGCACACACTAAAAACAGCCTACATATAAAACTGTTCTTTTTAGGAGGAAGAAATATGGGGAAAGGGAGAATGAGGCAGGGGAGGGGCTGGTTCAACATACAACATACTCTTAAGGGAAAAAGTAATTCAGCGTTTTCTTTTTTAATGATTTGTGTATGATTTGCCTTTGCAGGCATGTGTGTGCCAGGCATGAGTGTGGAGGCCAGAGGGTATCTGTAGAGTTGTTCCTCTCTATTCACATTTGCATGGTTTCTGGAAAATGAACTTAAGTTGTTGAGCTTGTACAGCAGGTGTTTCACCAGATTAACCTCTCATCAGTCTGGAAATTTTTTTTAAATTAAAATATAAAAATATATTAAAAGGACTGTCCCTTTTAGGGTGTTCTTTGGTTTGCCTGTCAGAAACTTGAGTCTTATATGAAGAATTGCCCTTCAAAACCTTAGCCTCAAATAATCTTCTCAGTAAACTTCCAAGAAACCTGAGCTTCCCCCAAACCGGAAAATACAAACAGGTGTGAATAAGTAAAAGAAACCATGGTAGCCAGGCATTGGTGGCACACGCCTTTAATCCCAGCACTCGGGAGGCAGAGGCAGGCAGATCTCTGTGAGTTTGAGACCAGTCTGGTCTACTGTGCCAGTTCCAGGACAGGCTCCAAAGTAATGCAGAGAAACCATGTCTGGAAAAACAAAAAAGAAACCATGGTAAAGTCCCTATATGTATACATATTATTTTTACTTTGAAACAATAAGAGTGGGTTAAAAGCAGAAAGTGTTACAAAGAATTTAAAATAAAACTGTAAAAGTAGCAGAAAACTTAAAGACAAATCAAATCAAAAGTCTAAGAACTGAAAAATAACTAGAAATCTCAATAAAAGAAAATAAATATCAGATAGGTCTAATCTGAGCAAGGAGAGAATTAATGAACTTACAGATAAATCCGGAGTGTTAGAATATATAGAATGCTGAGACAGAGAAGAAGATAGACAAATGAAATTCTAGTATCCAAATGAAAGAAACTAAGTAGAGGATTAGCCTCCCAGAAGCACAAAATAACATTAAAGGTAAACAATGGCAGATCCCAGGCAATTCCAGTGACTATTTTCAAAGAGGGTCTGGATACACTGGAAATACTGTATATTTACTTGGAAAGTCTTCACTAGCAACCCTGCTTTAAAGGAGCAGAGGCAAAAACAAAAGGATTACCAAGTGTTCAAGGCCAGCCTGGACCACATACCAAGATCTATAAGAGAATTTAGAGGCTTGGAGAGATGACTCAGCAGTGACAAGCCCTTGTTTTTCTTGCAGAGGGTTTCTCTTCCATGGGTTCTGACGGCCTCTTCTGACCTCCACAAGTACCAGGGGGTGGTCATATAGTGTTTGTAATTTGGAAATACAAATTTGGGGAACTGGCAACATATAGGTGATATTTAGTACAGAAAACAGGAGGATCAAAAACTGTAACTACTTTATTTCTTCTTTACATAACTCTTTAATAGACTTTTGGCAAGTTTTTTCTAATGTGCAACATGAAGGCAATTCCAAACACCCAAGACTTTGGTCTTCTTGGATGCTGTTTTTGATAGTGCTGAGCTTGGTCAGTGGAGGTACTCTGTATGATGAAAATCTTTAACAGAGATGAACTTACTTCTCTATCCTGGAACTCACTGTGTAGACTAGGCTGGCCTTGAACTCAGAGGAGTGCTGGGATTAAAGCTATGTGCTACCAATGCCCAGCTGGAATTTTTTTCCTAAATATCTTTGTGTGCTTAAAAATATTATCATCTTGTTGAGAGAGGGTCTCTACATTGCCATTATACCAAGCCTACTTATTGGGTGCAGAATGAGCAAATTCAGTCTTCTAAGAACGCATAGGATGATTATAGGAGTATGCCAGCTGGATTGGTGTTATGGGGGAGGCTGCTGTAATTTCTGTGGAGGACGTTAGATGTGAAGAGTAGCTTTTATCCAGTATGTGCAGAAGCAAAGATGATACCTTGTGGGTAATTGCCTGCTGACTGAGAGAACCCATAGTGACAACAAAGGTACTGATGTCAGGGATGTAAAGACTGGACAAAACCAAGTCACACTGAGACTTTAACATTTTGTGATTGGTGTGGAAGGAAGGAGAGAAATGAAACATAGAATGGATATTAATGAATGTTTCCCTTTTTAGTGTGTGTTTGTGTTCATTGTGTGTGTGTGTGTGTGTGTGTGTGTGTGTGTGTGTATCGTGGTAAAATAGGATCAGGATAAACAAATAGGCCGAATAGATGTTTATTCAGGGAGAAATAACTTACAACCTAGACAGATGAACACCAGGAAATTCAACCCGATCCTCCCCTGTCCGAGTCACGCCAGCAAGAGAGCTTTTTCCGGCTCTCCCTCCGACTTCCTTCCACAGGTCACTTCCGCCCATCGCTCCACCCCCAATGGGCGTGGTCAGTGCCACAGAAGGACTATCTCACTACAATTCCCCTTTTAGTCTAAAGAAAAGATTTAGGCTTAATACAAAACTATATACAAAACAGTGAATAACAAGAATAAGAATAACAAGAATAAGAAAAGGAAAATCGAGAACAAAATGACCTACATATCTAGTCCTAGGGTGAAGGCATAATGGAGTTTACAATAGAGTTGTCCTAAGCTGGAAAACATAAGTCTAGTACCTAATATATCTAACTAGGAAGAGCGAATAATAGTTGTGATAGTTTAATCTTCAACCTCATCAAGACCTGAGAAGGAAAATAACAATACTAGAGTAGACAGGAAGTGCGGATGGACAACTTCCAAAAGGTACAGCCAAGGACAGAAACAGCAAGTCACCTGGACAGTCACCCAAGGTCTCACAGCAACGTTGGTACACCCAGTTTTGGCTAAGGCCAAGAGAACTTGATAGACCACAACAACAGCAGGGAGGTAGAATGGCTGTCTTACCCTGACTTGGCAAGGTCAAGCAGTCTTGTATATTTGTCTCCTGCAAGCACATAGGACCGCATGTCCAAATCAGTGGTCAAGGTGGGGGCAATTCTTTGCCCAATAGGCCATTAGCTGAGGCGAGAATGAACTCCAGCAGGAGCAACAACAGTGTCCAACATATTTTCGGGAAAGTATACAGTGTTGTCAGGAGCAACAGTGTCTCATGTCAATGGAGTACTAATATTAAAACATTTAAATGTCATGTTTTGTATGTCTATGAAGTGAATGAAGATTAAGCATATATATGTATGTATATATATATATATATATATATGAAATATGAGTGAAGATAATCTGTAATACTTAGGAACTTAGCAAAAGACTGATTAAAACTTTCCTGAATAAAGCAGGAACAAATACTTAAACAATATAACTATATACATATACATACATATAAATCACTAAAATAGAGGTAGAGTAGAAATATCAAGACAAATTGTATGTGGTAGGGGTTGGAGAGCTGGTGCAGCAGTTAAGAGCTTGGGCTGCTCTTGCAGAGGACCTTCTCTACATTCATATTAGGTAGCTCACAAGTGCTTAGAACTCCAGCTCCAGGAAACTCAGTGACCTCTTCAGTCCTCCACAGGCACCTGCATGTATGTGTATACACACACACACACATCATTTTAAAAAAGAGATTGGCATGTGGTAGGGAGAGAGATAAGGTAATTCAGCGAGCCTGTGGATGAGTTTCATCTCTAGAATTCATGTAAAAATGCTGGGCATGGTCATTCACACTTGTAATCTCAGTGCTGGTGAGTCAGAGATAGGCAGAACCCTGCAGCATGCTGGGCAGCCAGTGTGGCCCTAATTGACCGAGTTGTAAATCAGTGAGGCACCTTTCTCCAAAAACAAGATGGGTGGCTTCTGAAGATTACACTTGAGGTTGGACTTTGGCTTCCCTGTACATGCACACATACACATCCTCACACATACATGGAACACACAAAATTTGGGGTCTAGGGAAATGGCTCCATCAGTAAAGGGCTTACTGTCCAGCTCAAAGACTTGAGTTTGAACCCCAGAACCACTTAAAAAAAAGCTGATTTTTTTTTTTTTTTTTTTTTTTTTTTTTTTAGCATATGCTTGTAATCCTAGCACTGGGGAGGTGGAGCCAATCAGATCCCTGGGGCTCACTGGCTCCTTGCAAACCCTAGAGAGAAACCTCGTCTAAAAAACAGATCCAAAGCAGATGGTTCCTGAAGACTGAGATCTGGGGTGGTTCTCTGTCCTCCACATAACTACACATACATGCACACACATGTGCACCTGCACAAACACAAACATACATATATACACACAAAAAAGCTTAAGTAAAACTTCCAAAGTAAAAGTAAGAGGAGCAGCCCCCACAGACTTCAGTCTTTCTCAAGCAGTATTTTCAAAGAGTAACTTGACTGTAAACCTCAGGTCAGATTTCTAACTGAGGTAGTCACTGGAGCAAATGCAAGGGAAAAAGGACTGGCTTCACAAGTTTACCGTCTTTAAAGAAAAACATGTAAAATCCCATGCCCTTCAGTCTCCTGTGAGTCTGTTCATGTATTTTCTGTCAGTGGGGCCAGAGCAATGAAGACCTTTAGTGCAGTGCTGCTGCTGCGTGAACTCCATTCTGTGTGTGTGTGTGGGGGGGGCGTAGGGAGAGGGTGAAGGAAGAGTGCTTAACCCTGAACATTGGTTATGTTTGTGGTAACAAAAATTGAATGAATATTTGAACAGAAAGCAAACTAGCCTACACTGAAGTAAGTTTTAAGTCTGAAGTCAGGGGTTACATGTCATCCAGCTTTGTCTCCTTAGAATGTGTTTTTAGCTTTTCCATGTCCTTTGCATTTCCATTGGAACCAGCTCACAGGGTTCTGTCATTTCATTGGTAAAAGATAACATTCCATCTTTAGGTCGGTTTGGGGAGGATTTTACCTTAAAACTTTTGAATTTTCCAACTGATAGATAAGAGGCATCTTTCTGTTTACTTAGATGGTCTTTAATTACTGTGGTATGTTTTTATAGTTGTAAGAATGCAAGACTTACATTTTGGTTAAGTTTATCATGGGTATTTTGTTATTTTAGTGCTATTGTAAATGTTTCATTTTCAGATTGCTTGTATTTAGAAATACAATTGACATTTTGTTCATTGATCTTATATCCTGCAGCTGTGCTGAACTGGGCTCTAATGGCCCTTTTGTGTAAGTTCTCAAGGGTTCTCTACATGTGAGATCATGTCATCTGAAAACAGAGTAGTTTCACGTCTTCATAATCTGGATCTCTTATTTCATGTTCTTATCTCATTGTGTGATGCAGCTGTGTGTTTTTTGTTTGTTCTTGTTTTTTAAAAATGGTTCTCCCTGAGTATCTGAGGCTGATCTCAAACTCACGATCCTCTTGCCACAACCCCCTGGGTGCCGGAATTATAGTTGTGGAACCACCTTCTGAGGATGACATGCCATTATCAACCTGAAATTAGAGCATCTGTGCTTACTTCGTCAGACCCTACCTGAGATTCCAGCCACCTGCTCAATCTTGTTTCATGTAATCCTGTCCCAGCTGCACTTAATTAGGAGGGATGCTAGAGTATGCTGGGGTAGGGCTTTTTGGGATGCAGTTTCCTCAAAGTCACACATGCTTTTGTAAGTAATTCCCATAAATTCTTGTTCACCTGGACATGTGTGGAATTTTTTCTTTGGTCTTTGATCTGGGGTGGATGGGTGTTTCTCCAGGAAAAGTCTCACAACGCAGATATGACTTCACCCAGCCACAGGAATGGTTTATCAGGCATAGTTGGACAGTTGTGTTTGATTTATATACAGAGTACTGCTGCTTTCAGGGGTTCAGGTATTCTCTGAAAGTTTTATTTAGTCTTCATGACTTCTCCCGCTCTGGAATTTTTGCCCTGTCAAACAGCCTGTCTGATGCTCTTCTTTAGTCCGGTCTAGACATTCGTCTATTAAAAATCAGTTCGGTACTTTAGGGTTTCAGCTAAGATGTTGTTTGAAGTTGGTTAGAATGTTAAGTAGAATCATAAGAATTTCATATAGGAAAGAAACTTAATCATTTCACAGATTTGTTGTGGTTGCTGTTGTTGTTTGAGATGGGGTCTCAGTATGAATGAGACAATAGAGAAGTGAAACTAGTCCAGTGTGCCCTGCCCACACAAGGGTTAGAAGCTCCTGGGCCAGCAAGATGGCTCAGTGGATGAAGGTGCTAGCTTCAAGGCTAATGACCTGAATTCAGTCCCTGGGGTCCACATGATGGAACGTGAGAACCAACTCCTGCAAGTTATATGCTGTGACCTCATACATGTGCCATGGGAGTGCAAGTACACACACACACACACACCACACGAGTAAACATAACAAGGTTTACAAAGTGTTGAGTGAAAGCAGTTGATAAATAAAACACTAGTTACATGTAGTTACAAACTACATGCAGTGAGTACTAAAAAAGAAAACACCTGGATACCAGGAGAGAATACAGCAGGCACTTCTCACTTAAATTTTGCAGTCAGAAAGGGTTGTCAGGATTTCTATAGAGCAATGGAACATGTTACCCACCTGAAGCCTTCAGTTGGAGTAGGGGTGGAGTGTCTTAATGGAATAAGAGTGGAGTTAGAGATACATCCCAGAGGCAGCCAGTCCCTCTACATGTTGGCCAAGCTCCAAGAGGGTCACTGTCCAAAGTTACTCTGGTCTCATCATTTGATTAGTTCCCAAATTGGGCAAGAGCTGGCACAAAGCACCTCCACCAGCAAGCCCTGGAGGCAGTCACATGTAACAGACAACAGGGCTGGCAGCACTCTGTTGAACTTTAAAAAATGGATCCATTACCCATCACTACCCCTTTCCATATTCCCTTGTGATGCACTTATGTTTTGCAGTCACACTGTTTAGAGAAGTTTTGTTAGGTTTTGTTGTTTTTGGTTTTGTTCTCTCTCTCTCTCTCTCTCTCTCTCTCTCTCTCTCTCTCTCTCTCTCTCTCTCGTGTGTGTGTGTGTGTGTGTGTGTGTGTGTGTGTGTGTGTCTGTCTGTCTGTCTGTCTGTCTGTCTGTCGGGTTTTTGTTTTGAGACAGGATTTCTCTGTATAGTCCTGACTGTCTGAAACTTGCTTTGTAGATCAGGCTGGCCTCAAACTCATGAGATCTAACTGTCTCTGCATCCCACGTGCTGGGATTAGAGGTGTGTACCACCATTGCCCTACCAAGTATAATAATACTTGCCCCACCAAGTATTATTATATAAATAATCTGTTGCCCTTTTCCCCCCTGAAAATTTTTTTAATTTAATTTTGTTCACACTCTGGTTACATGGTACTCCTCCTGTATATCTTTAAAGCCTGTGCCCTTGAAAGATGCTAGCCACTGGTGTTATATCTTGCTGTAATTTTGATGTATAGTCTTTCAGCCCCCCCCCCATCGTGCATTCTTGTGGGGGGGGTTGGGGGTAGAGGGTATTTTGGCTGAGCTGGAACACTCACTATATAGCTCCAGTTGATCTGGAACTGGTACTGATTCTCCTACCTTTGTCCTCTGCCTCCTGAATGGTGGGATTGCAGGTAATAGTCACCATGCTGGACTACATTTTCTCAAGCAGGAAAACTGGTATTTCAACAGATGTGGTAGCATAACACTTTTAATCCCAGCACTTGGGAGACATAGGCGAGCAGAACTCCATGAGGGGCAGTCTGGTTTAATTAGTAAGTTCCTGGACAGTCAGAGCTTCATAGTGAGATCCTGTTTCAAGGGGGGAAATTTCATATTTCTATAAAGTAATAGCAAATTTCTTCTTAAGTTTAATAAAGGAGATAGAAGAGATTCATCATGCAAAGGTTTTTAAAATAGAATGGTATGTTTCTGTGTATTTGGTGATCTGTACTGCTTTCTCAGAATAAATGATATTGGATATGCTGGCTCATTCATGTAATTCCAGCACTCAGGAGTCTGAAGAAAAATGATTTCTAATAGTTTAAAGCCAGCATGGACTTCAGAGTGAAACTCTATCTCAAAAGTATATCCCATGCACACACAAAATATTATGAAGTAGTTAATTTGCTAATTGTTTCATTTCACAATTTGGCCCTTTTCTAGAGCGAGAGCAATGGTTCTCAACTTGTGGGTTGTGACCCTTTTGGAGATGAACAACTCTTTCACAGGGATCAAATATCAGATATCCTGCATATTAGACATTTACAATTCATAACAGTAGCAAAATTACAGTTATAAAGTTGCAACAAAAATAATTTTATAGTTGGGGTCACCACAACATGAACTGTATTAAAGTGTCTCAGCATTAGGAAGGTTGAGAACCACTGAGCTAGAGAAGGACAGCTGGGTTCCTTTACATGTCTCTGGATGCAGTGTAATAGTAAATGTATAAGAAATAATAAGGGGTATTACATGCCTTTAATCCTATCACTTGGGAGGCAGAGGCAGACAGATCTCTGTGAGTTTGAGGCCAGCCTGGTCTACATAGTTGAGGTTCAGGCCAGCCTAGGCTACGTAGGGAGACCCTGTCTTAACACCTCCCCGCAAATTAATTAATATTGGGTTGTCAGGTGGCTCAGCTGGTAAAGGCACTTGCCACCAAAACTGGCAACCTGAGTTTAATCCCTGGGGCTCACAAAATGGAAGGAAAGAACTCTAGCAAATTGTCATCTGATATCCGCACATAGTGTACACACACACACACACACACACACACACACACACAGAGAGAGAGAGAGAGAGAGAGAGAGAGTAAATATAAGAATGTTGTTTTTAAAAACTACGAATTAATATGCTAAACCATTTCCTTCCTGGAAAAAAAAGACTCATTAAATAAGATCTGTATCACAAATGGTTATGTTGAACTACTAGAAATAGCAATTGAGGCTTATTTACTCATTGATTAATTAACAGATTAATTACAGTCTGTTGAAACTAGAATTTGATTTGGAAATTATACATATCTTCTGTGTATGAATGACTGTTAACATGTACTTCCTGGAAATCAGCAGTAAATAAGTTACATGATGCTTTTGCTACACAATAGTACTACTGAGAATATTTTTTTCAACATTCATTTATTCTTAATGTGCTGGAACTGGAGTTTCGGACAGTTGTGAGCTGCCATGTGGGTGCTAGGAACTGAATCTGGATCCTCTTGAAGAACAGTTGAGTGCCCTTAACAACTGAGCTATCTCTCCAGTCCCTATTATTTTTAATCTTATGATTTTTAAAAGGGTGCTTTATTTTATTGTTGTTTTGCTTTGTTTTGGTGTGGTTTGGTTTTAGTTTTTTGAGATAAGATGTCCTGGAACTTACTGTAACCCAGGCTAGCATTAGATTCACAACATTCCTCCATCACTACACATCTTCCTACACAACATTTGGTCTCTCAAATGCTGAGGTTAAAGGTGTGATACCATGCCTGGTTTAGTTTATTGTTAAACTTCTTTGCTTTAGCAGATCCTCATAGAACCTATTAGAGTAATAGGTAGTTTGTACCTTATGTAGAGATAGAGAGCAAAAGCTCACATTATTCAAAGAAGATGAGCCACACTTACTGTAAATATTGCCTACAGGCTTAACATTCTGTGAGAAAATAATAGTCATAACAATGAGAAGAACTTTAGGCTCTGCCTGTCTTAACAGTCACCAGAGCAGTAGAATTCTCTTTACCATAATGATAAGCTGGTTTTCTTCCTAGACAATATACTATTTCCATTTGTGAGATAAAGGAATAGTTTTATAAATTTGTAAGGATAATGACCAACTAAGTGGAAAGAAACAAATCTTGGGCTAGGGCTTGGGCTGAGGACTCCATGGGTAAAGTGCTTGTTGTACAAGCCTAAAGACCTGAGTTTGGATCCCCTTTCACACCTACAGGGACAAACAGACCAGAAAATCTATTAAAGATGCCCAGGAGCACAGCTGAAAGCTGGCTGCCCAGTTGGAGTAGTGGGACTTGAGTTTAATGGCTATAACTAAAAACTGTTGGGAAGGGGGCAAATCCACACACAAACAATGCAAAAACCAAGGCAGGGCTAGGGTCTAGCAATCTGATTTCCTACAGAAGGGCTCCATCTAAAGATCCTGGGGAAAAGGGCAGCTCTGACAGAATGGGACTGTCACTACTCCACCAGGCTTCAGAGTCAGTTTTAGGCTTGCATTCTTTCATGTGCCTGCAGCCTCAAGTACACACTTTGCTTCCTTAACAGTGATACTCTGTTCTCATGTCCTTGTTTGGGGAGCCCCATCTAGACAGCTATAGCTTTATCTGAGTTAATTCAAAAGGCCAAAGCATGGGCTGGAGGGATGGTTCAGCAGTGAAGAGTTCCTAGCTCTGAAATGGCCACTTGCAGTCCTTTGTAACTCCAGTTCCAGGGGATCTGCATCCTGTTTTGGCCTCCATGGACACTGCATGCAAGTGGTGCCTATATACACACATCGTAGGCAAACACACTCGTGTGCATAAAACAAAAATCATCTTTTAAAAAAGCAAGCTGTCACTCTCAGTGATGGTCATGTGCCCAGTGTTAAATCTTTATTGGTTTTTAAGTCAGCAATCTGGCAGATAATTGGCTCACCTAATTTACTTTGCTGCTATACTGGGATTAGGAACGTGGATGAGCTTTGAAATTATGATTAGATTTTTTTTAAGTCATTCTAAATAAATTAGAGTTTTTTTTAAGGAAATAAGTTACTCTGTTTTGTTTTATCTAATTTTCTTTATGACAGACTGGAAGCTCTGCTGGAATGGTGGCACATACTTGTAATCCCAACCCTTTGGAAGTTGAGCTGCTAGGATATGGAGTTCTAAGCCAGTCTAGGCTGCACTGTAAGACCCGATTTAAAAAAAAAAAAAAACAAAAAAAAACAGAAAACAAACAGATTATAATGCAGTGTTGTAATGATGTCATGGAGAGCCGTACGCTGGGGCCATCGTCGTTATTGCTCCTGTGAAGAGTGTCCAAGAACTATGAGCTAATGTTTTGTTTTGTTTCTAATGTGTCTATGTATCTGAGTGTTTATCCATTCAAGTGCCTAAGGAGTTACAGGCACTTGTGAGCTATCTGATACAGGTGCTAACTGAACTCCAGTCCTTTGTAAGAGCCGAAAGCACCCTTGATTGCTAAATTCTCTCTCTAGCCCCACCTACCTGATTGGTTTTAATTTAGCCCCTAAAACATACAGTCTTAAATGGACATTTTGCTTAAAGTACAACAACCAAATGCAGCAGAGGCACCAAGCTACCAGGACTAATGATAGTGAGAGCCCAACTGCCTTGGTTCACAAACCTGATCATCTCACAGTTTGGCTTTGTAACCTCAAGAGCACATAGCTCTAGCCAGGCATAGTGGGGAAGGCCCTTAATCCCAGCACTTGGGAGGCAGAGGAAGGTGGATCACTGTGAGTTTGAGGCCAGCCTGGTCTACATAGAGTTTCAGGACAGCCATGCTATGAAGAAAGACCTATTCTCAAGATAGATAGATAGATAGATAGATAGATAGATAGATAGATAGATAGATGATAGATGATAGATTGATAGATAGATGATAGATAGATGATAGATAGATAGATAGATAGATAGATAGATAGATAGATAGATGAAACATTACAACTCTATGTGCCTCTGTTTTTAAATGTAAGG
This sequence comes from Phodopus roborovskii, assembly GCF_943737965.1. Taxonomy (NCBI): domain Eukaryota; kingdom Metazoa; phylum Chordata; class Mammalia; order Rodentia; family Cricetidae; genus Phodopus; species Phodopus roborovskii. Next base: position 11,575,767 of record NW_026126408.1, on the reverse strand, counting down.
TTTAAATGTGAATCCCTTGGGGGGGCACTGAGACTGGCACATGTTCAACACTCAGTAAGAATTGCTGCTGCTGCTGTTGTTAAAGGCACACTGCACTGCTGTCTCTGTTACTGAGTCACAGATTAGATTAAATGGGGGGGGGGGAGAATGGCAGACCAATCAAGTAGAGCGGAAGATGGCAGTTATGATATAAGGATGGGGAAATCCTGCTCCAGCTGCAAATGTATCTACCAAATATAACTTTCACCAAGAGTTTGACTAAAACTAAATTCACACATTCTCTGCTCTCTGTGCTTCTCTGTGTTCACAACATGGTGTTGACTCACAACCAACAAATACTTACTGAGTACTATGCTTGGCACTTGAAGCATAATGATAAAAATATCATACAAATTTCTTAACAGTATAGGCGTGGAGATAATCCAGAATCAGCTGTGATGTTTTCTTTACTTCCTTTTAAGGGGTAGTAGGGATGTTGGGAGGATGTGAAACTTTGGAGATGTTCAAACTATCTCACAGGTCTTCCACTACAAGTATCAAAGTTCTACACACAGACACAGACAGATGCACCTAACTGAGGACAGGGCTTGAGCATCTCACCTTGTAGAAAGCTTCCCCGGTGGTTTCTGTGCACAGGCCTGAAGAAAAGGGGGTGAGGCGGGGAGGGTAATAGTCAGCAAGTGTTATTATCCTTTTAAGACAGGATCCATGTATTCCAGGCTAGTGTGACTCAAACTGGGTCTGTAGCCTCTTAAGTGCTGGCTTTAAAATTTGCCTCACTATGCCCATTGCTTATTTGGTGTTTGCTTATGTGTTTGTTCCCTTGCTGGGGATCGAACTCAGGGCTTATGCATCTTGAGTAAGCATTTCTCCCAGCTGAGCTCCTCTCACAGCCCTGTTTGAGTTTTTGTTTTGTTTTTATTTTTTGAGACAGGATTTTACTCTGTAGCTCAGGCTGGCTTTAAAATTAATGGAATGCATGCTAGCCCCAAACCTATCTGTAATCCTCCTGCCTCAACCACCCTAGTACTGGGTATATAGGTGTAAGTCACCACATCTGGCTTACACTTATCTTTTAATAGCCCAGCTATAGCTGGGAAAGGTAGCCATATTTGTAAGTTGAATGTATGTGTGTGTGTGTGCTGTGTGCATGGCTATGCATGTATATGTGTGTGCTGTGTGCATGCCTATGCCAGTTGTGAGCTGTTGTGTGGGCTCTGCATGAACAAGTGCTCTTACCCATTGAGCCATCTCTCCAGCCTCTGGTTACTGTGAATTTACATCTAGCCTGGGCTACATGAGAATCAAAAGATAAACAAAACCCACTAAATTAAAGCAATAATAAATCAGCTGTGATTATATCATTTTTGGCTTGGAAATACTTTAATACAGACTGGATGTGGTGCTGCACACCTGAAATCCAGTCTCAGGAGCCTAGGAAGAGAGGATTGCAGTGAGAGACCGATTCCTTCATACCCTGAGCCTCACCTAACTTTCCTGTTAACCCCTTTTAAGTGCTTTGGATCTAATCAAATGTATTGAACACAATGTGCCATGCACTTTTTTATTATGCCTTTTCTGTCTAGAGTGATTTAATAATTTCCTGTCCCTGGGAAGCTCTTCCCACTGTCACTCACCTTGGTCCTTCAGACAGGAGCACACTCTCATCTTCTCTGTCACTCCCCAGTGTCTGTTTGCCCTGCCTCACTCTCTGAAGAGTCTTATCTTGCCTGAATATGCACGCAGGAAAATCACCTCTTATCCTTTGATTAAGAGATAAAAATGCAACCCCAACACTAAGGCAGAAGCAGCAGCTCTCTGAGTCTCTGAGTTTTGAAGGCTCACCTGGTCTACAGAGCAAGTTCTAGGATAGCCTGGTCTACATAGTGACTTCCTGTCTCAAAGCAAACAAACAAATGACATGTGTAGTTGTCATTTATTTTTAACTCTTACTACTCTTGCTCTTTACTCTTTTGGGGGTGCTCACCACCCAGCTGCCAAATAAATCATACATGGCTTTTTCTTACTCATAAATGCCTGGTCTTAGCTTGGCTTGTTTGTAGCCATCTTTCCTTAACTTAAATTGCCCTGACTATCTTCTTCCTCTGGGCTTTTCTCTTTTCTTACTTATTTCTTATTTATATCTTACTTTCACTCTTCCTCTGTGGCTGGCTGGCCCCCAGTGTCCTCCTCTCCTTGTTCTTTAGTTCCTTCTTCCTCTCCTCCCAGATCTCTATTTGCCAGCCCCACCCATCCTTTCTCCTGCCTCATTACTGGCAGTTCAGCTCTTTATTAGACCATTAGGAGTTTTAGGCTTCACATAGTTAAACAAACGCAACATGAAAGAATGTAACACATCTTTGCATCATTAAAACACATGTTCCACAGCATAAACAAATGAATACACCTTAAAATAATATTCCAAGGAGCTGGAGAGATGGCTCAGTGATTAAAAGCACCAGCTGCTCTTCTATAGGACCTGGGTTTGCTTCTCAACACCCACATGATGCCGCACAACTGTCTGTAACTCCAGTTTCAGAGGATCCAGTGCCCTCCCTGGCCTCCTCAGGCACCATGGAGTCATGCACATAAAAAATTAAAACAAATGTTAAAAAGAAAGGTAATGGTGCACACCTTTAATTCCAGCACTTGGGAGGTACAGGCAGGTGGATCTCTATGAGTTTGAGGCCAGCCTGTTCTACAGATTAAGTTCTAAGACAGCTGTGGCTACATAGAGAAACCCTGTCTTGAAAAACAAACCAACAAACAAAACAAAGAAAGAGAAATTAATAGGCACTGCAGCTCAGTTTTAGAATAGATGTAGTTCAGTGATAGAGTACTTTCCTGGTATACCCAGGGTTCTGGGTTCTATCCAAATTCCTAGCATAAAGGAGACTGAATCAGGAAGATTGCAAGGCCTGGGCTACATAGCAAGACTCTTTCTCAAAACAAACAAAAGGCAAAAAGATTCTCCAGGTTGGGGAAATGACACGGTGGGTAAGAATGTTTACCACACAAGCCTTAGACCCAAGTTTGAACTCTCAGAGCCTACATAAAGAGCCTTGCTGGTGGGGGGTGCGTGCTCCTGTAACCCCCAGTGTTGTAGGGGGTGAGAATAGGAGGGTCCATCCCTGAGGCTGTCAGCCTAGTTTTAAGTTCAGTAAGGGACCCAGTCTCAAAGGCATAAGGTGCAGCATGATGGAACAGGGCATTCAACATTAACTGGCATCCACGTGTGCACACTTGTACACAGGTGTGTACATATACTTCTGTGTCTCTTCCCTACCCCACCTTCCCACAGAGAGAGAGAGAGGGAGGGAGGGAGAGAGGGGAAAGAGAGGGAGAGACTCCAGACATCTTCAAAACTTTTCTGACTAGCAAATTATTTTCATCTTCTACCTATATCATTGACCTGCTTCTGTCTATTCATCGGCGAGGGTTATCTTATTGGCAAACAGGAAATTTTACTATTTTTGATGGTATGTATGTGTTTATGTCCATGCGCCGCATGGATGCTTGTTGTCTCTAGAGGTCAGAAGACAGTGTCAGATCCTCTGGAACTAGAATTACAGGCAGTTGTAAGCCACCAACCATGTGAGTGATGGGAATTGACCCAGGTCTGCCAAGAGTCTGGCATCAGACCAAACAAAATGCTATATAATCATGACATTTTGTCACATGTGCCCCATATTCAAGAAATTAATTTTTTCTACTATATTTATTCCCTCTGAGAGTGTCAACAAGAAAAATGGATGCAGTGGTATCTTTAATATTGAAGTAAAGCAGATTAGTTCTGAAAGCAGCATGAAATGTCATTAGTCCGGAAGTGGATCGCTAGTAATACTCCACTGAGAAGCAAACCTACTCTGTAACCGGTGGGTGTCTGGTGCCCTTACTCCACTGATGTGGTTCCTCCATAGGAATTATTTCCTTGTTAAAAGCAGGGCAATTGATTTAAAAGACCCAGAGGTAGAAGTATAAATTTAGGACTAAAAGTAACCTAATCTATCCATTCTCTGCCATTGTTAGTCAACCTAAAGCAATTGATTAATTGATTATAACTCAGTGCAGCTATTAGCATTAACAGACTTGAAGGTTTAGGTGTTCGTTTGGAGACAGGAAGGCAGATGAATAGCTTAGCATTGAAGTCAAGCCTGGGAAGGCATGTTCCTGTTATCAAGCAAAGTCCAAGGCAAGTACTGTGACTTGGGCCTTTTATCACAGCCCTTGGACGGGTGAAGCAGAGGCTAACCTGGGCTATCCTCCGAGACTCTGCTTTAAAAAATAAATAAATAAATAAAAACATTCAGAGGCCTTTACTGCTCCAAATCAGTTCCTTGACTTCACTTTTCCATTTTGTATTTCCATTAAATTTTTTAAAGGCTCTGAAATAGGATTGGGTTAAGGAAAGTGTGGAGGTGCATGGGTAGGTGGAGAAATATAGCTCTCTTTTCCTCTGGGCCTTCTGGCTCTCCCTGAACTAACTCCTTGGAGCCTTTGCATGAATGTACTGTGCAACCTGCAAAACAGTAAAGTAGCAGTCTCAGGGCACTGCTAATGTAGCTTCTTCAAAACATTTTGTGCAAGCTACTGTTTCAGAGGCAAGGAGGTCTCAGCAGCTAAATGAGTGTCTCTTACTGGAGCTTGGATAACTTTATCAGTAGCTACATCACTGAAGATAATGACACCCCTCCCCCTCAGTAGCCACTGACTGCCAGTAGTATCTCAGAAGGGATGGTGTCTCATGAGCCTGAGCCTCTCTCCCATCCATGAGAAAATGCTGGCAGGCCCAATTCTGTGCCGGCCTTATTCAGGGAACCCCAGCTTCAGTGAGCAAGCCAACCATATCATGTCCAGAAGACTGTATCACAGCCCTCTTCCTGTCCACTTTCATCTGCTCTCTCTTCTGTGATGTTCCCGGGACCCTTGGATGGGGTGATACACATGCCCATTCTGGGGCCAGCACCAGCAGTCACTTGCTCTCAGGACTTTGAGCCAAGAGTTTTTCCATTAACTGTTGCCCATTGCCAAAAGAAGCTTCTCTGACAAGGGCTGAGTGAGGGAAGCTCTGGCCTCGAAGTGTAGATGTATTTAGAAGGCAGCTGACGGTATGTCCACTTAGCAAAGCAACTGTAATAGGTTCGCCACATGACCTATGATCTCCCTAGCCATGGATGGGCTCTTGACCAGGTTCATAATTCCACTTTAGGGTCTGGCGTGGTGGCATACATCTATTGTTCTAGTACTTAGGAGGTAGGTGCTGGACATCAGGAGGAGTTCAAAGTCACCCAAGGCAGCCCAGCAAGTTTGATGTCAGCCTGGGCTATATGACACCCTATCTTGGGGGGAAAAAAATTAAATGTTTTGGTAAAACATTTGCAAATTGAATGTAACAAGACAATGAACTGTAACTAAATGAATCTCAGAGAAAGTAGCATGTGGACATTGTGACCTGTACTTCAAACAGACATAAATACTAGAATGGTGGCTTAATGGGTAAAAGACAATATGCCCACATCCATACTACACAGATAGACACACATACAAACACACAATTTTTGAAGGTGAAGGGAAAAAAAACAGATTATAATTAATTAAAAGTAAGTGGTGCAAGCTGGCATGGTGGCACATGCCAGCCACTCAGGCTGCCAAGGTAGAAGTATTTCCGTTTTGAGGCCAGCCTGAGCTACATGATGAGACTCTTATCTCATAAAAGCAAACAAACACATCAGCATGGGGTTATAGCTCAGTGGTAAAGCACTTGCCTAGGATATTCAAGGCACTGGGTTCAACTCTCAGTACTATCACCAAAAGAATGGCACAGTAACCAAGTAAGTATATTTTTTATGTGAAAACTGTATAGCAGGAACAAACAGTTCTGTCCCCAAATAGGCTTTTCTTTTTTTCCTTTTGTATGTATTGGGAGGTGAGCACTGTGGCCCATGCTGGCCTTAAAATCCAGGATATGCCAACACATTCTTCTCCAAAGTAATGTCTTTATAATCTGTTGCCTCCCCGGTTTGTCACTGGTGCTGTGATCTTTGAGTGAGAACCCCTCTTGTTAGGCTTGAAGAATCTATTTCTAAGCCCAAGGTCATCAGGCCTTGGAACCACAGCTGGTCCTTTGCCTGAACTCTTTTGTTACCTTCAGTCCTGGTAATTACTGATGCAATGTAAATATCTTTTCTTTCAGTCCTCCTCGACCTCTGAGTAATATGAATGACACCGTGGTTAGCCACATGTCCTCTGGAGTGCCCACTCCCACCAAGAGGTAGGTATGTCTTGTACCTCAAAGCTTTGGACAGACTTCTGTCACTGATGCCATTGCCTTTTCAGAAAGGAGGCTGGGGCAGAGTGTCATTTTCTGTCCTCCTCCTCCCCTCCCCTTCTGACTCACTGTGCAGCTGTTGGCATTCAGCTCTGAGGCATACATACACTGTAGATATGCCACTGTGTCCAGCAGCCAGCCATGTAAGAGTGCATTGGGCATGTTTGAGATTTTACTAACATTAAGCACAGTTTACTAGTCATAAGTTTCAACAATTTTGTATTTGATTATTTTAATATTAAAGATCACTTCTGCATCTAATTACAGTCTATATAAATTAATCTCTCATAAAATATTCTAAGCCATTCTGTGGATGGTTCATAAGCATTTAAGTTGAAAGGCCCAGGTCCTTCAGGATTAGTTATGAAAGAATTTGCTTTAGGGTCCGTCAAGGGAAGAAAACTCTGTAAACTCCTTTCTCCTTTTATTTAATTTTCTCTTGTTCAAAATCCTCACAGGCAGACTTAAAAGATCTATGCTGGGTGACATACTTTCTATTTGATTTAAGCTATTCCATGACCAGAGCAATACAGAAACTCCCTCATGGGCACAGCCATTAAAGAATTCTTTCAACAGTCATCACTTGAAAGGAGGGAAAAAAAAAAAAAAAAAAAAACATGGACATCCCTCTTCAGCCAGCATGACTTCCCATCCTGCCCAGAAAAAAAAACAGAACCACTTTGTACCGTATGTGCTGAGCACTTTGGATTAATGAGACTATAGAGACGGGATCTTTCTGGTAATAATTTGATGCAGTATATGATCCTGAAGGCAGCCGTAGTTGTTCCCATTGGCTGAAACTCCCAGAACAGCATTTCTCAAACCCACAGAAGAGAAGAGTTCCCTGGGGCACTTGTTAAAAATACACATTTCTGGGACCGTGTCAGACTCAATGAATCAGAATCTCCAAGAATAGGATCGGGAGAGGCTGTATGTTTAACAAGTTCTTCAGGTGATTTTTGTCATCAAACCAATTTGGGGAGTAACCTTAATAGAAAGCAGAGGAGCTAGCAGCAGGGCTACCTTAGAAAGAGGACTTAAAGACTGAGGAAATCAGTGACCTGGTGAGACAGCTCTGTCTGTTGGAGACCCAGGACCTGGACCAGGTAAGAGCATTTCTAGCAGGCAAACAGCCATGCGGCTAAGCAGAGTCAGGTAGTAAGTGGTGTGGGGCACTAGGGCAGAGTCCGAGTTTTGCTGAGTTTGGATCTGGCTCTCGTCTGACTTTAGACACGTTTCAATTCTTCTATGGTGTCGATGATGACATTTGCCTTGTGGGGTTTATGTGAGGATCTAATAAACTGCCTTTATTATTTTAGAGGCAATTGCAGTAAGAAACCTAGTGAGAAAGACAGAATAGGTTACAAATGATATCCCCAAGGACACAGAGCAGCTGACTGCCTGTCCTCAACTTTCACATATATATAAAGCCATAACATTTAAACCCTACATTCCCCATTGAGGATGATCTCACTTCAAAATTAGAAGACAGGTTAGGTTGTAGGAAGAATTCAGCTTGAAAATTTATGTTAACTTCAGTAACATAGCCTATTGAGTAGGGGTTCGCTTCATCTGAGTTCTTCTCATTGCTTACTAGTTTTGCTCCCCTCCATCACCAGAGTACACGAGGGCTCAAAGTGCTAGGGAGGACCAGGATAAGATGCAAGGTGTGCAGTGATCTGGGTGAGTGTAGCTTCAAGAGGCCTTCAGGAAGAGAAAAGAGTGATAGAAGGGACTGTGAACACATTAACCACAGCCACTTTCACCCTTAGGCTTGCTGTATTTATACACAAGTCCCAGCTACCAATGTCAGGCCTAAAATTATGTCTACCATTTTTTAGAGCTGGTTCATACAGCTCAATATATTCCAGATTAAGACTTAGAAAGCCAGCAATTCAGCTGGCACCTTGGTCTGTGTGAATTTAGTCCTAGAGCAGATATCACACTGTATCCATGACAACCAATGGGGCTATGCAGCTTGGAGAAGCACAGCTGGAGAGAAACCAGTTGGTGGATTTCTGTATATGTCCAGCAGAACATTGTGAGACTGGATAGTAGTAGTAGTAGTTCACATATGTTATGCTTTGTGGCTCCAGTAACCAAGAAGTCTAAATTGCAGGTAGCATGTTTGCTTCCTCCAGGCTCAGTACTTTTTATTCCTGCTCTTCAGTGTAATCAGACCTGTATTTCCAATCTGTGAAAGTCAAGTACCCAGTATGTCTTCCCAGCATGATGTCTGGTGCTACTGAGGCAGGGATTCTCAAAGGATGGCGGTACTCTCCAGAGATAAGACACGTTCTTGTAGAACTCAACTCAACACAAAAACAAGACCAGGTCAGACAAGAAATGTGTATTGTAGTAATAAAAAAATTAAATAGGAAAACTTTGGGGCTGAAGGGATGACTCAGCAGTTAAGAGCACTGGCTACTCTTACAGAGGTCCTAAGTTCAATTCCCAGTAACCACATGGTAGCTCACAACCATCTATAATAGGATCTGATGCCCTCTTCTGTAATGCAGACATGCAGACAAAACAGCACATTAATTAATTAATTAATTAATTGAAGAATAGAACATTTAAAGCATTTTGGATTTTTTTAATTAATTTGCTTTTTTGAGATAACATTTCATGTATCCCAGGCTGGCCTTAATCCACCTTTTGAATGCCTGCACTACCACACCTGCTTTGTGATCCTGGAGAGCAAAACCAGGACCTTATACATGCCAGGCAGGGCCTCTTCCAGCTGAGCTACAGCCTTATCATCTACATTTTCTAGCAGGCATTGCATGTATGAGTGGTTTTGGCTAGAGTTATCAAACATAGTGCTGTATTAACCAAAAATAAAAGATGCAGATGACTCTCTAAATGGAAAATATTGATACAAATTATATTCCTGGAAGTTTCCACTCAAGGGATTTGCTTTATGTAATATTCCAAACCAGGGAGCTGGAGAGATGACTTAGTGGTTAAACATGTTTACTATGAAGTCACGAGGACCAGAGCTTGGATCTTAGCACCCCTTACAAGTCAGGGGCCCTGCCCATACCTATAATTTGAACACTGAGGGCTAGAGACAGAAAACTAACTAGAGGTTGTTGTCTTTTAGGCTAGCTAGGAAAACCAAACTTCAGGTTCAGGAAAGAGACCACGCCTCAAAGGAACAGGAAGAAAGGGATAGAGGAGTCCTGGTTCGCTCTTCTGGCCTCTGCTAAAGAGAACACATACACACATACTTGCTCTGTTTGTTTGTTTGTTTGAAGACAGGGTTCTTCAGTAGCCCTGGCTGCCCTGGAACTAGCTCAGTAGACCAAGCTGGCCTTGAGCTCACAGAGATCCACCTGCCTCTGCCTCCCAGGTGCTGGGATTAAAGGTGTGCACCATCACCATCAAGTCACACTTGCTCTTGTATGCGCACAACACACACACACACACACACACACACACACACACACACACACAGAGGCACACAATGAATAAGCTTAAAAACAAACGCCTCTATGGATATTTCTATAGCTAAAAAGAATGTCTTCAACTAGTTTCAGTTTATTTTCTTTGTATTCATTAGAATGACACATTTTAAAACAGTTTGAAAACTTTAAAAAAATTCAAGAAGTTTGATTCCCCTCTTCACTGTCTATTTTCCTCCCTTTGTTCCCCAGCCTTCCTTCTCCTTAAGGTTCAGAATGTGGATTAAGCTGTGTATGACTCTTGCCCCATACCCAGGTAGAGAGGGAAAATAAAGTATTTTATTTCAAATGCCTTTTAAAGTTTTAGCTTTAATAATCTGGAACTATTTCGGTGCTTTCAGTTCTATGGAAATTTCATGTAACTGTACAGTAATAAAAACCTTCCATATGAAACCTTTTAAACAGGTCTCACACTGTAGTTCTTGTTGACCTTGAATACAGCGTAGCCTAGGTTAGCCTCACACCTACACATCTGTCTCTGCCTCCCAAATGCTGGGGATACATGCATTACAACACTGAGCAAATTTCAGGCACTCAAACCTACCTAATAGATACAGACCCACAAGACACAGGCAGAGGTAGAGAAGAGGTACTGACTGGCAGGGGACTCTGCCTATTATTTCCTCCTTCTTATAGGCATCAACGCTTTTCCTGTTGTTGGCAGATAGACAGACACACATACCCCATTGGAACAGATACTCCCAATATTACCGGGGTTCCAGTGCATTCTGCAGCCAGGGCCCTCCAAGGACTATGCTTTTCTACCCTGTGAGAATTGTGTATTGTGTTACTACCTGTCCTGGGCATGTGTGATAGGCCGGGCCTTTGAAATCTGCATCATCAAAATAAGCATGGGAATCTCTCTCTATATATATATCTCTCTCTCTCTCTCTCTTTCTCTCTCTCAATCTCAATAGTAAGGCCATGTTGTTAAGAAAGGACAAGGTTCTGGGACAGGAAATTATGAAGGTTGCTATGCAGCATAGCTATGTCCGTATGTGTACACATTGCACACACACACACACGCATGTATGCGCGCACACACACACCTTCTGAGACATGCTTCTGCTCCCAGGATTCCCTTCCCTTAGGCAGCTCTCTGTGCAAGTTTAGATACCATCACACCCTTCCTGGGCCCTTTCTGCCTCCTGTGGAAAGTGCCAAAGTTTAGGATATCCAGATTAAAGCCATTGGTCCACATCAGGTCTGAGTGTCTTTTGTTACTCTTCGATTCTTTAAGCTGTGTACCAAATAATACACTTTTTTCTCTAAATGATGCAGTTAAAAACTTGCACAGAGGTCTGCAAATAGACTGAACACGGTGGTACGTGACTGTTTTCCCAGCACTCAGGAGGATTGGAAGCTCAAGGCCAATCTTGGCTACATGAGACCCAGTCTCAAAACAAAACAAACAAACAAACCCATAAAAACAAAGATCACAAAGGTGATGGTTGCAGGTTAGAAAAGGAAGAATCGGAGGCTGACAAGTAACATGGTATATCAAGTCATACCTACCTGTAGTTCTTTCTTAAACACCACCAAAAACTACAGAGCCAGATGTGGTGGCACACACCTTTAATCCCAGCCCTTTCAAGGCAGAGGTAGGCATCTCTTCATAGAGAATTCCAGACCAACCAGACCTATACATTATCAAAACAGAAATAATTAAGAAGCAAAATAATCAGATTTTAGCAAAGCCAAGCAAATGAATGAGCTGTTTTGAATGAACAGACTAGAGAAAATGAGAATGGGACCAGAGATGCAGCTCAGTGGTAGAGCATTTGACAAGCATGTGTGTGAGGACCCTGGGTTTGGCCTCCTGTCTGGGTCAGTAGGGGACCCAGAATGTTGTACGCCTGCATGGGTAGTCATCATTTGCTAGGAATCCTGGGTAAGGGCAATGTATCATCACTTAGGACTTTTTCACTTCAGCATATACTTTACAGGGGAGGAAAGCTTTTAAAAATCCAAAAGCACTGTGGTGTGAGATGCTCTTCCTGAACTGTGGAAAGTTTAAAGGCAGGCTGCACTGTGATGGCAGCAATATGGCCTTCTGGCTGGGGAGAGCTTACTGAGTCATCCACAAACTCCAGTAGGGTAGTGACAACCGTGGTCTGCTGGCTTTTTAGATGGAAAACAGCAGATGTGGAGGAACTGAGAAAGGAGGCAAAATTAAATTTGCTAAGCCAGAAAGTAGCCATATATGTGGCCTCAGCCCACTGAGTGGCTTCCTATCCATAAGAAGAGGAAGTCGAGTCTGATTAAAAGTGAGGATCAGTGAAGGTTTCAGGAAACAACTGGCTGGTTTGCATTCTTCATGAGAAGCCCTCCAAGTCAACACAGGAATTATGGGTTGTTTTTTTTTTTTTTTTTCTCTCCAGTCTCCTTTTGAAAGATGGAAAAGCATAGTAATTAAAAATTAACACATTATCGGAAGAAACTGCAAGGCCCTCTGTGTTGGCAGGCACCCAAAGCCGTCCTGGGTCTGGGCAGCCTGCCAGTTTTCAGCCTCTTCTGGGTTGGGATTAGATTCCATTTCTATTTAAGATTTAAGGTGGACTCCTTAGCAATTCTAACTCAGACTGTCATAAACAGAAAACTTTACTATTTCCAGATAGGTAGTTGCAAACATAAAATTGAAAACCTGAAGTGGACAGAAGCATAGTAACAGGTCCTTTCCTCCTCTCATTGGAGCAAGGCTGGCATCACATATGCACAGGTCATGGCAGCACATGTGAAGGGAACTGAGGTGGGACACTGCTCTCTGTTTAATTACAACGAGAGTGGCTCTGGCATGGTGGGTGTGGGTGGCAGGCTCTGGAGATTTTGGCCTTGGCCTTGGACGGCCAAGGAAGAACAAAGTTAATGTCCGGGTTTCCTTCATGGCTTTAGTTACGGTGACTTTGGTCAAACACAGAAGGGAAACTTGGGCAAGAAGCCAGCAAACTTCTGTTGAGTTAGAGGTGCCTGTGGGATGCCATAGTGTTCCTAATACCTAGTTCTCCCCTCTACCAGCAAAGGGCATGCAAATACTTAGATCCAGGAGATGACCAGTTGAGGCTACACACATTTTCTCCCCACTCCTCCCTGCCTTTCTCTAATACACATATGGTCTCTCCCTCCCCACCCCACTGTGATTTCTTTTTCATTCATTAGTGTGTGTGTGTGTGTGTGTGTGTGTGTGTGTGTTAGTCTTACGTATCTATGCTGGCCTGAAATTACATGACTGGAGGTGATAGTGAACTCCTGCCTCTACCACCCAAGCACTGAGACTACAGCTATGCACCTTCATGCCCATTTTATTCAGGGCTACGGTATGAACCCCAGGGCTTCGCATATATTACGTGAGTGCTCCACAAACTAAGCTACATTCTCAGTCCCCTCATGCACGCACACGTGTACATTCACACACACATGCGTGCACACACACTATTTTCGTATGCTCTGTAGGCTTTCTTTCTTCCTTCCTTCCTCCCCTCCCCCCTCACTTTTTCTGTCTTCTCCTGAGGAGTCACCTCAGGGCTGCTGCTCTCAGGTACTTGTGCTATATCTCAGCTTTGCACACCAAAGGAGGATCCTGTATTGGCGCCGAACCCCTTCCATCCTGCTCAGGCTTACTCTGTGTACCCACAGATGTGTCAGGTTTTCTTTCTGTGTTGTTGGTGGGGGTGGGGTATTTTGTTTCTGCGACAGGGCTGTCTTCTTAGCTGTCCTGGAAATAGCTTTGTAGACTAGGCTGGCCTCAAACTCACAGAGATCCATCTGCCATTGCCTCCTGATTGCTGGGCTTATTTTCAATAGCAAACTATTAAAATACCCCAGCTTGCTTTAGCTGTTGAAGCATATGCAGAAAGAGTCAGGGCTGTGGCCCCATTTATTTTCTCATGGAACCTATGTCCCCACTTCAGCCTCAACTTAGTCATTTCTTTGCAATCAGAGGGATTTTTTTCTTTCTGAAACCTGAGTCTGGTGGTGTTAACATCCTAAAAAGAACCTTGCAATTGCAAGTTTTCTCCAGCTTGTGATAATACCATCCCCATGCTAGCCATTCTTCTATCCTTTATGCTACTAGTCACATGTGGCTATTAAGAACTTAGAATATGGCTAATATGACTTAGGAGATAACTTTAATTTCATTTTAATTAATTAGTAGTTAAAAACCTGCATATGGCTGGTGCATGTGGAAAAGAAGTGGATGTTTTTGTCTCTTTTTCTTTTGTTGTGATCTTCATTTGTGAGGTAAAGTCATTGGGCAGACTAACAGCACTTCACTGTTCTATCAGTGAAGGTGAGTGGTGTCCACAGGGCTCATAGAGGTCATCTTCTGTCACCTGGCTGGTGCAGAAGACTTTCAGAGGGCCTGACAGGCATTTGACCCATCCATCTTTCTCCACGGGTTCTTATTGGACAGCATCATTTTTCCTCTTTCGCTTATATTAAAGTAAGGACCCAGAGGCAGTGAATCAAAAAGATGTCTTTTTCTTACTCCTTTCTTCTTCCTAAATGTTTGGTCCTTTAAGAAGAGTTCAAGGTTGGGGAGATGTACAAGGGTGAGGACCTAAGTTAGGGTCCCAGCAGCCTTTTTATGGATCCAGGTGTGGCCCTGTGTAACAGCAGCATTGTTGGGGCTGGGGTGGATACAGGAGGAAACTGTCTCAAAGGAATAAGGCAGAAAATAGAGAATAGTAGATCAGGACACCAGACATCTTCCTCTGGCCTACACACACACACACACATGCACACTGCAGGTATGTGCACCCACCCTACACATGCACATGTACCTTATGCACTCTCCTTGCACAAAAATAAAAATTAATCTGAAAGAAGAGATAATTCAGACAGAGACAAATGCATTGACATTGTGTCTCATTTAGTGACAGGAAAAAAGAAGCTTGAGTTGTCCATAGAACTACTTACAGTGTCATGGACAAGAGTGTCATTTTTGCCTTGTAGAGCTTGGAGTCTCAGCATCTGGAAGTGACTGATGAATGTGCTTATTATACATTTGTCCTAGAGGGATGTCTCTTGGCCAAGGGTGATCAACTACTGCCTTCTACCAAAACTCTATACTGATGCTTTCAGTGCGTGTTCCTATCCTGTCTCCGTTTCTAGAAGGGATTTCCTGCTCAAGTCATTGGCTATTCTGGGTATTTTCTGGTTTGTTTGTTTATTTTTAGGTGTTTACATTTAGTGTGTGTGTGTGTGTGTGTGTGTGTGTGTGTGTTTTGCCTGCATGTGTGTAAACCACACATGTGCCTAACACCTGCAGAGGAGAAGATGGTGTCCAGTATCCCAGAACTGGGATTACAGGAAGAGTTGTAAGCCCCTGTGTGTGTGCAAGGAATTGGACCTGGGACCTCTGCAAAAGTTGCAGGTCTTCTGATCTATGGAGTCATCCCTCCAGCCCCTGGGTGTTTGTGTTTTAATTAGACTCCCCCTGGATGTCTTCCAGTCCCTTTGACAGGGACTAGATTTCTCATGCTAAAACAGAATACTAACATTTCTCTGAATTCAGGTGCTGCAGTTAAGAGCCAGAGAATTGTCTTCTTGATTTGCTGTTGCAATCAGCTTGTTCCACCAACTGATGGCAGAGAACAGTGGTGAGGTCTTTGAGCTTATTAGATAGCATTGCTAATAGAGCTGAATGACTGTGTCTTCTTTGAAGTGCTTCATTCCATCTGACCAAATGGTCTTTGGTCTTTTTCCTTCCTAGTCTTGAATTTAGAAGACGGAAGAGGATCTAAATGTTCTGTTATATTCTAGATCCCAGTGCAGCTTAAGTTTGACCTCTTCTGCCTTCCTTCCCCAAGCTCTAAGTCCCTGTAGTTATATGGTCCCTTGTGGGCTAGGGTTTTTTTTGGGTCTCTGGTTACCGACTCTTGTTGTTCCTGTTAGTGATGCCACATCTTAATTCCCAACCACATACTTTCCTGAGTTCCACTCAGAAACATTGGGGTGTTTCATAGGTATCTCAAATGCCATACATGTGCCCCTGAGCTAACCTTCCCACTCGAACCTCTTCCTCTTCATCACCGCTCAGTGAAGAACAGCTTAACTCAACTCTTCTCTGCTCTCCTCCAGCAAGAACATCACCACATCACTGTTTTGTACACTATTTTAAGTGTACATACCGTTAAGTAGCTACTACATACCAGTAGCTACATTGTTTTGCATTTGACTCTTTTTTAAAACTTACTTTTTTGAAGCTGGGCATAGATTAAGGCCTTTAATCCCAGCACTTGGGAGGCAGAGGCAAGTTATAGGCCAGTCTGGTCTACATAGTGAGTTCTAGGACAGCTGGGGCTACATAATGAGAACCAGTCTAAAAACAAACAAAAAGTTGTATTTGATATGTGCTTTTAAAATTTGTGTAATGTTTTTACCCAGATGTGGAGATACATGCCTTTAACCCCAGCACTCAGGAGGCAGAGGGAGTTTGAGACCAGCTGCTCTGTAGACAGTATTCTACATCATCCAAGAGTGTAAAAAGAGAATTTGTCTCAAGCTCCACCCCCAAAACAATAATTTGTATTATGTTTTTATGTATTTGGGAGAGGGAGCCATGTTCAGGTCAAAGGACAACTTGTGGGAATTGTTTCTCTCCTTCTGTTCTGTGGGTCCTGAGGATCAAATTGCTTGGCAGCAATCACCTTAACCTGCTGAGCCATTTTACTGAGTTGCATTTGTCTTTTGATTTAACTTGTTATTACTGCCTTGCTTCCTAAATATTGGCTGTCTTATTCCCATTTTGACCTCTAGTTCAACCACAAAGGCCAGTTAGTTCATGTACTTTTTGTCCTGTTCTTGTATTTTGTCCTTCATTTTGTAGAATGTTGTCTAGTATGTTTTCCCATTTTCCCTTCAAACTTAGGCTAAATTGAAAAGTGCCTGAGACTTGCTATGTTTACAACCACAAGCCTGGAAAGAACAATAAAAAATATATGTTGTAGTTTGGGTTGGTACTGTTAGATTTGGAGCACATTGCAGTTGATCCTTGGCTAGAGAGGGCTACCAGGAAAGAGAACATGCTAATTCCAGAGCTTCTCTTCTCCGGATTGTGTCACCATGGGAGAGTGTAACTACCATCCTTAGTCTTTCACCAACATCACAGTGCATCCCTAGGGATACCTAAAATTCATTCAAGGTACCTGAGGGCTCTGGAACATATTTTGGAGTGAGAGTAGGTTTAAACACATTAGTCAAACCAGTCAATGTGGGTTTAGGATTCTTTGGTTCCTAATATTGCCCCAAACTTGAAAATATAAAACAAATATTCCTGAATCCTGCAGAAATGTTGGCATAGTGAGTGAGATCTGTCTAGCCTTAGACTACTTTTCAGCTACCATATAGACTGAAAACTGCACCCTGCAAGCAACAGTGTGGTTTTGTAAATGAAGTTTTATTGCCACACAGCCATGTCCATTTGACTACATGTTGACCATGGCTGTTTCCTCCTCAATGGCAAATGAACAGTTATAACAAAAATCCCCTGGCCTCCAAAGCCTAAAATATTAAGTCTCTGGCCTTTTGAGAAAAGCAGGCTCTTTAACTTCATGAATTTAGAATAAGGACACTGAAATGATAAAGCTGTATTTCCAAACTGCTCTTATTAGACTCTGGAATATCATAGCCAAGAAATAGTACTTTGGAAATCAGACTGTTGTGGTTCATTTTTAATTCAACTCAGGAGATAATGGCCTCCAATTCAGTAGGTTTGGAGGTCTTCACATCTGTTTTGTTAATAGTGTCTTCTGATTATTGCAAGGGGGAATCAAAAGTACAAAATTTGACCCCTATGAAATAATTTAGAATGTCAGATATGGAGATGACTCTTATTACTTCACTTCAGCATGCCCGTGGGCCTGGTAATGAGGAAGAGGGGTTTGGCTGAGTGAGTGCCCTCAAACTAAGAGTCTAATAGGCATTTTCATCAGAGCAGCTGGCCCTTACGGTTGAGAGGACTGCTTCCACTAAGACAGACAATATTAGTGAATAATTGTCTACAAGTACATTAGAGATCACTTGATGCTTTTAGCCTTCTTTGGAGGTCAGTCCCCTAAATGTCTAGCACTTTGAATGGAAACCAAAGAGTTGCAAGACTGACATCATTGTCTTAAATCCCGTCATAATGTCGCCATCTAATTTAAAAATCTGAAACTCTCCATCCATTTCACATTCTATTTGCTGTACAGTATTTATCATTATCATTTGATTATGCTGTAAAATTGTTACTTGTGGGCTGGAGAGATGGCTTGGTGAGTCAAGGTGCTTGCTGCCAAGCCTGAGGACTTGAGTTCAGTCCTCAGAACCCACATGGTGAGAAGAGAGAACCAGTGTCACTAAGTTGACCTCTGACCTTCATGCTTGCCATGGCACCCATGTTCCTGCACATGCATGTGCATGCACAAAATGTATATTACTCTTTATCTCTTCCACTAGAATAGAAGCTGTTTCAGTTGCTGACAGTAATTAATCAGGACTAAAGAAGTAATTATGCCTGAATCATGCATGTTTGGCATATGCTTGTGATCCCAACATTTGGGATGTGAATACAGGATGATCAAGAGCTCAACACCAGCACAGCAGCACTTGGGAGGTCAGCCTGGTCTATAGAGAGAGTTCTAGGTCAGCCAGGGCTACACAGAGAAGCCCTGTCTCAGGAAAGGAAAAAAAAAAAAAAAAAGAGTTCAAAACACCAGTCTCAGCCACATACAAAGTTTGAGAGACCATGTCTCAAAAAGTGGGGCCATTGAGGTGGCTCAGGAAATAAAGACTCAGGCCACCAAACCTGATAACTACTTCCATCTCTGGGACCCACATGGTAGAAGGAGAGAAGCAACTCGGCCCATGGTGTGTGTGTGCCCACACACATCTACACACATCTACACATACACTGTATTAGTTATTTCTCTGTGGTGGCGATGAAATACCATGACCCAGGAAATTTATTATATAAGAGGTTTTGGCTCACAGTTTCCGAGGAGGCATATCGGCAAGCAGCAGGCACCAGAAACTGAGAGCACCTATCTTCAAATGCAGGCTTGGAGCAGAGAGAGCAAACAGAGGCTTTTACTAGTAAAGCCTGTCCTTGGTGGTGCCTCTGCCTCCCAAGTGCTGCTGTGCTGGTGTTGAGCCACCTAAACATCAAACCAAAAAACCACCACCAACTGGGGATCAAGTGTTCAAATGCCTGAGACAATGAGGGGGCATTTCTCATTCAAATTATTGTGTGCTTTTAAAAAAGGGAAATTCAGGGTACTTGCTGCAGGAGCATCCCTGGGATCCATGAAGAAGCAGATGGAAAGGTGCATGGTTGTAATCCAGCACACCTGCTATAAGATCAGAAGTAGAGACAGAAGAATCCTTGTAGACCAACTAGCCTACTTTGGTCAGCTAACAATTGCTTGTAAATCCAGCTCCAGGAGATTTAGTATCCTCCTTTGGGCTCCAACGCACTATACTGATATGCACAACTCATGCTTACACTTATACATAATTAAAAATAGAAATAAAACTAAAAACACCTAATACACCGATAATCCCAAACTTGGGAGGCAGAGACAGGCGGATCTCTGAGTTCAAGGCCAGTCTGGTCTATGAATTGAGCTCTAGGCAAGTCAGACCTTCACACACACACCGCACACGCACGTACACACACTCGCGCATATTCGCATGCGCTACAACCATAACATAAAAGGCTGATGGAGGGGGTAGGTGACCATGAAGCAATATGGCCAAAAATACCATCCCTAAGTCTGCAAAAGACATCATTTTGAATGTTGCTGAAGAATGAAGAGACTACCAAATTCTTGTCTTTTCTCAAAACAAACAAGAGCAAAAACTTAAGCATCCAGATGTAATCACAGAGAATAGAAAAACAAATTCCACAGAAAGCAGCCAATGAAACCAAGAATGTGGAGTATTCCACAAGGTATCTTGGTTTCTTCACAAACATAGTAAAGAAGCCGGGGAAAAGGAGAACTGTTCTGGATTAAAAAACAGAAATGTGTTAATCAAACACAAACATTAACAAGACATATCAACCAAATGTAGTGAGAACCTACTTTGAATGATTTTTTTTTCCTAAAATGGACATTTTATAAGATCTGAAAATTTTGAAATGGGCTTCAGACATTAGAACACTGTCAAAATCATTAGATGCAGATTAGTTGAGATTCTATGAAGTGCTTTCACTGTCTCATAGACGCATAGACAGGGTTCCCCAGGTAAAAATTGCCTGAGATCTAATATGATTAGATCCTGGTGCTTAGTCACCTTAGTACAAGAAGAAGGTGACTAAGGGGGAGGGGCCTGCAAGATGGCCCAGTGAGGAAAAGTTGCCAAGCTTGATGACTGGAACTTGATAGCTGGGGCCTACTTGGTGAAGAGAGCTGAGTGTCTGGCCTCCATATATACACCATGCCATATCACCACCCCCAAAACGAATGAATGCAATTACAAAAAAAATAAAGTTGGAAAAGGAGGGTTATAGAGTAAAATAGGATTGATTGAGTGTCGAGGTTTGTTCAAGTTTAGTGATAGGTGCATGGGGAGCAATCGTTAGATTACTCTTCAGTTTTATCATTCCTGTAGCTAAAACGTTGCTGTTTTTAAGCCCACATGCATATGGATTGCCCATATATCTGTAGGAGAGAGCCCCACTGCTCTGTCATATTGTTAGACTCAACTCTTAAGGTGTTCATCAAACGCTCCTTCTGTGAGGATTCTTGCATCTCAATAGAAAGGTACTTCAGCTGGAAGGTAGTGTGCTTGCTGTGTAACACTGGAAATTCTTAAGTGCAGAAAAAAACCATAAAAGCATACCATTATGTTGTCACTCAGGAATCAGTAGATTGACTGTGCTTAGTTTTTGCTTTTGTTTTTTGCCAGAGGCTTTTCTTAAAAAGTAGTTCTATCCTAAAGCCCACAACCTAGGCAGAACTTGGGAGCAGGGTTCTTCCTTCAGGACATGTTCCAGTCAACCAAATACAAAACAGAAAAGACTGCTGTGTTGTAGTGGGGTGGGCCTCCATGACCTAGCACCATATTCCATTATGCATTGTGGTTTTATTATTTTCTTTATCGTGATTTGTTTGTGTCTTCTTTTAAGTTTATGGGTTTAATCCATGTTCATTTCTCCCTCTGTACTTGTGTCACGCTTGCTGTCTTTGCTTCCATCATTCCCAGGTTACAGTATAGCCAGGACATGCCCAGTCTCTTGGCCGATGAGCATGCGCTGATAGCCTCCTATGTGGCCCGTCTGCAGCACTGCACACGGTTAGTTGGTAGAGCAGCAGCAGCACACGAGCACAGCCAAGGCTGCTCTGAGGGAGGGGGTGAGATCTGGTGCCTGGGGTTGCCAGCTGGAGCAGCTCTGCATGTGTGGTATGATTGAACAACTACCAGCTGGGATTGGCAGAGAATCGCCAAAGCATTGACTTCTGCAAGAGAAGGAGCCTGGCCAAGCCCGGTACTCACCTCAGTGTGGAGTTAAAAGATCTCCTCTACAATAAGGCACAGTCTCTGCTGGTTACACCAGAGGAGTGCCAAAGCTGGAACTTTCTACTTCAGCAGTTGTCATTAAGGAAAATGCACATATGAAAAGGACTGTTTGGGGCCAGGGAGATGGCTCAGCAGATAAAAGCCCTAGAGATGAATGTGATAACCCAGTTGGTAGAAAGAATAGCTCTGAAAAGTTGTCCTCCAACCTCCACTGGCATGCCATGGTAGCCTGCCAACACACATGCATGCATGCACATCACACACAAGACAAAAGTAAAACACTGAATGTAAAGGACTTTTTTAACTGTTGCATTTCATACTATTTCCAGTCACCAGTTTGACTAAGCAGCAGCTTTGTTTAGGGGCATTTCCCTCTCCTTAAAGTCCTGGGGGAACAGTCAGATCCTATAAACTCCCAGGTGGGTTTGATGGACTTCTCCAGTGGGAGGGAGAAAGGAGCTGATAATAGCATACTCTGCAGAGAATCTCCCATTACACAGATTACAAGTACACAGTCTGTGTACTTGTCCCAGCCTTGCAGTTGTGAGAGCAGCAGTGTTTATCTCAGGCAGGATGAGAAACGTTTAGTCAGTAAAGGACTGGTGTGCTTGAGAAGGGCTGTGGTAACGCAATAGCAAAAAACTGCAGAGACTGCTACCTGATCCATCAGCCCATGAGTCTATGGTAGATTTAGCTATCATCCTCAAGTCCCTGAAAAAGGATTGGTGGCCATTGGTTCAGACAGAGCAGGAGGAATGGATGAGTACTGCGCCCTCTATGAGCTACAGTGTAAGGAAGTGATCCCCACACTGCCTTGAAGGAATCAGAAATTTCTTGGCTGATTCTAAAACTATAAGTCAACTAGAACAGATAAAAATAAACCAGTAATTGGTTTGGTGTGTTTTGTTATATTTCATGGCACTAGAGATTGACCTGGGAGCTTCACATGTGCTAGGCAAGTACGTGACCACTGAGCAAGGTCCCTAGCCCTTTTTACTTTTCATTTGGGAGTAGATCACCCAGGCTGTCCTTGAACTCATTTTGTGGTCCAGGCATACCTTAAATTTATGATCCTCTTGCCATGTTGCTCTGGTCAAGTCATCATCATCCCTGTCTCTCTAAAGTTTCTTAGTGGGCCTGGTGGCTTATGTCCATAATCCCAGCATGCAGGATCAGAGGCAAGGAAGGTTACTGTGAATTCAAGTCCAGCCTGGGCTATGGAATAAGAGGAGCCTGACTAAATAAAATAATAATAATAATAATAATAATAATAATAATATACAGTTAGCTATATTTGTGGAGCTGATTTTCTTTTATCAGGTACCATTTTATCTGGTACCTCATCTGCATGGATCCTTACACTGTTACAATAATGGATGAGACAGGACACAGTGACACACATTTGTGTGTTTAAGATTTATTTATTATGTATACAGTGTTCTGTCCACATATCTGCCTGCACACCAGAAGAGGGCACCAGATCTCATTATATATGGTTGTGAGCCACCATATGGTTGCTGGGAATTGAACTCAAGACCTCTGGAAGAGCAGCCAGTGCTCTTAACCTCAGAGCCATCTCCCCAGTCCATGACACTTGTAATCCCTGTTTTAGGGAAACTAAGGCAGGATAATTGGGAGCTATGTCTGGGCAACACAGAAATAACTCATCTCCCCTCCCCCCCCCCAAAAAAAAAAAAAAAAAAAAAAAAACGGAGAGGAGGGAGGTAGATGAGGATGGGTTAGTTTACTTCAAACTGGGCCCATGAGTGAAATGAGCATTGTAGGACAGGAGAAAGTGTGTGTCTCATACCATGGACTCTTTCCAGCTTGACAGTCTTCTTGGCCCACCCTGGCTGGGATTCTCCTTTTTCCTTCAGCCAGTGTCAAGTATTTTCTCAGTCCTATGTTTTTAAGGTCCCATAGTTTTCTTAACTCTTTTTTGTTGTTGTTGTTCAAGACCAACTCTAAATGTTTCCCCAAACATTTGGTTACAAATCCCTGTCTCAGATCTTTGCAGGATGTTTTTAGCCCTTCATTCAGAAAGAAATTGCCCTTTTGCTGATGTGGATGTGTGGAGATGATATTTGCAGCTTCATTATTTCCCTAGATCCTCTTGTCTGAGAAGTCTTAGTGTCTGTGACCGAGATGTCTACTTGTTGTTATCATTCTTAGTTATAAGCCTTTTCCCTTGAGGAACAGAACAAGAATTAGAGATGTCTAATAGACACCTATTGAATTTTATCTCTTTGGCAGTGTCCTGGACAGTCCTAGCCGACTGGATGAGGAGCACCGGCTTATAGCTCGCTATGCTGCCCGACTGGCTGCAGAGGCAGGAAACATGGTAAGTGAATGGAGGACCCCAGGAGAGTGCCAGAGTGAAGCATTATTTGAATATGCATATTACTTAGGAGACTAGTAATTGTGACATTCAGAAGACACTGTTGCTAGGGAATAGAAGGTGGGGAAATGTGTAGGAAGGGAATGAAGTAAGTATCTGTAATATTCTCTTTGAAACACAGATCAAGAAGAATTTAGTTATTTATTTAGAATTTAGTTATTTAAAAATATTAATACATTTAGTGTAAACTCCTAACAATATTGATCAAGGGAAAAGTAGGCAATACAGATTCCCAATATCAGGGATGAAGGAAAGAACATCACTACATATCTTACAGAAATTGAAAGTATGATGGGAAATAACTAATAACCCAGTCAGGTATGGTAATGAATGCCTTTAATCCCAGCATGCAGGAAAGCAGAGGTGGGTAGAACTCTGTGAGTCTGAAGCCAGCCTGATCTACAAAGCAAATTCCAGGCCAGCCAAGACTGCCCAATGTAATCCTGTCTCAAAAAAATTAACAACAACAAAAAAAGGTTAACGAAGATGCAATGTGTGTATTTTTGAAAGACACAAAAATAAAATACAATCAAAATTAGCAAAAAAATAAATCAGTTAAATGTTTGTTAAAGAAGTTAAATTTATAATTAATTCCCTACAAAGAAAACTCTATTCTACGATGACTTTATGGTTGAATCTATCATGCTTAAAGGATAGGGAGAATTGTGAAAGGGCTAATACTCCGTGGTCAGTTTAATTTATTCAAGGAATGCAAATATATATACTATACTAAATTAATCAATGTAATTCACATTAATAATTTAAAGAAGAAATTTGTAAGATCATTTTAGTAAATGCAGAAGAGGCATCTGACATAGGACAGCTTTCCTCCCCTGAGCAATGCCTACACAAAAACCTCCAGCTAGTGTCAACATTTAAAGACTAAATCCCAGAACAATCCTTCCCATATGTCCTCCTCTTTTTATAGTCAGTTACATTAGAAGACCTAGCCAGTGTAACACGAAGTGTAAGTCCTGAAAAGAAGAAAAAATATTTCTTTGAAAGTAACATGATCATCTCTGGAGAGTGCTGTAGAACCTGTGCAAACACTTTACAGTAGAACTACAAGATAAAGGGTATCTGAAGAGCACTGGGATTGTATGTCTCAGTGCTAGCGTGCTTGCCCTGCATTCAGTCTCCAGCACCACCAACAAGAAGGTTAATAATAATGAAAGGGATTTAAGACCGAAAGGTATAATATTTTGCTAAAAGGAATTAAAGAGAGCATGTGTAAATTGAGAGGTGTGACATGTTGTTGACAGAAAGATTTGGTGCTGACATAAGTATATATCTTCAAACTGACTTACAGAATCAATACCAGTCAGCCCAGCGAGTATTAGGTTTGGTTTGGGTTGGGATTGGGGTTTAGGAATCAAAGAATATAACCTTAGTTGGCCTCTAACTCACTGGGTAGACTAAGCATAAGCTACTGTGACATGCTCATTTTAAAATATGTTTAGTAACTCTATGGTCATGGTCATTTAATTGGGGCTGGCTCACAGTTTCAGAGATTTAGCCCATTATCATTATGGCAGGACATGATGGCATATAGGCAGACATGGTGTTGGAGAAGGAGCTGAGAGTTCTGTATCTTGATCCGCAGTCAGTAGGAGAGTGTCACACTGGGCATGGCTTGAGCATATAGGAGATCTCAAAGCCTGCCTCCACAATGACATACTTCCTCCAACAAGGCCACACCCACTTCAACAAAGCCACGCCCCCTAATAGTACACCTCCTTTGGGCCAAGCATTCAAACACTATCATAGAAACTAGTGAAAATATATCAGTCTTGAAAAAGAACAGAGCTGTCAATGTCACCTTAGGTGAAACCAAGATCTACTATGAAGTGCTAATAATCAAGAAAATGGGGTTTAGCCCAGGCGTGGTGGCTCATGCCTTTCTATCACTTGGGAGGCATAGGCAGGTGGATCTCTGTGAGTCTGAGAGCTACCCTGGTCTATAGAATGAATTCAACAAACAGAAACACGGAGGTTTAGTCAAAAGATAGACACATAAACCAAGGCAACAGGTAAAGTAGGTATAAAATAGACTCCCAACAATAGCACAAAAGCAATTCTGTCAGGAAAGGGGAATTTTTTTTTTTTTTAAGATTTCATTTCATGTATACAGATATATATAGTTTTTGTTTTTGCCTACATTTGTATCTGTGTTCTGCTATTGCTCTAAAGGTAGTAGGATCTGGAATAACAGAGCCCATAAATGAGGAGGTCTAAAGTCTTATGCAGTAGACAGTTTTATTCAGTGTATCAGACAATTTATACTCTAAGGGTTAAGAGGAATTACAGAGCAAAGCGTCCAATCACAAGCACATGCCACATTTGGCAGACAAGCAGCACATATGAAACCATGTTTTTCTATAGAGGCATATAAACAAATAACAATAGATAGTTATGATATGTAATTTGAAATAAACTCACTCCTCCCCACTACACCTGGGAGGGATACAAAAGCATAATCCTAAAACAATTTTGTGTTTTTTTAAGAAACTGAAGGTCACAAGACTCTTGTCTTGTTTCCTTGGAGTTTGCTCAGAAGCACTCAGAATTCTCAGTTCTGTTCTTGGACCTGTCCCAACTGTGTACCATGTGTGGGTGAAGGCCAGAAGAAGGCATTAGATCCTCTGGAACTAGAACTACAGATGGTTGTTAGCCATCAGGTAGATGTTGGGAACTAGGCCTGGGTCCTCTTGAAGAACAATCAGTGCTCTTAACAGCTAAGACATCTCTCCAGTCCCCAAATTTCTCTTTTATTAGTTATTGATGTTAAAAACTCCAGGGAGGGGAGGTGCTAGAGAGACACCTCAGCAGTTAAGAGCACTTACTGCTCTTGCAGAGGACTGGGGTTCAGGTTCCAGAAGCCACATCAGGCAGCTCACAACTGCCTATAACTACAGTGTCTATTTCTGGCCTCTGTAGGCACCTGTACGCATGTGCACAAATCCATACACAGAAACACAAGCACACACAGAAAATAGGATAAATTTTTTTGCTTAAAAAATGTGTTGATGAAATATCAGGCAGACTTAAAAATAAGATTTGTGAGCTAGAAAATGTACTTAAGAAAAATTTCCAAAACTTGAGACAGGGGGGATTGTGCTATAACCCTGCTGCAAGTTCAAGGTTAGCCTGAGCTATATAGGGAATCCCAGCAATCCTGGGATATGCAGCACATCCAAAATTCCAAAGGTCACAATCATCTTCACCTACACTGGGCTAGTCTGGGCTACATGAGACCCCAGCTCAAAAGAGGAAAAAATAGAAAAACTTCCAAAACACAACAAAGAGTTGGAAAATATGAACTATTATATTCAGAGGTGACATTGAAAGAACCAACATTCATCTAATTGGAATCCAAACACTTCAGAATTAGGGTTAGAGCCAATAGTTAAATTTTTCCAGAATTTATATAAGACAAGAATCCTCAGGAACTTCTCAGAATCAAGAATGAAAGTGCCGGACGCTGCCGCTTAGTTTCTTAGTATGTTGTGCTTTCCCTGTGCACGGTTGCTTGCCTCAATCCCTAGGACCTCGAGAGTAAGAGAGAACATACTGATTACAAAGGATTGGCAATTTCTCCTTAGCAACAATGGGATAGTTTTTCATAAGTGAGAAAAGGCTTTATTCAAAGATAAAATGCCTGC
Organism: Phodopus roborovskii; assembly: GCF_943737965.1. Lineage (NCBI taxonomy): Eukaryota > Metazoa > Chordata > Mammalia > Rodentia > Cricetidae > Phodopus > Phodopus roborovskii. The sequence continues at coordinate 11,548,410 of NW_026126408.1, read as the reverse complement.
GTATATCCTATGTTGCTGATGTTTTTGACAAACCTTAAGAATATTCCTTAGAGGGAAAAACAGTTGAGTATCATTACTTCCTGAAAAGAACTAGTTAAGAGCCCAGTGGGCTTGGAAAGGTCACAGTGTGACGCATGTTAAACAGTAGTACTAATGGCTCACACTTACTGAATGTGTTCTAGGTGGCAGTCATTATCCTAAGTGCCTTGCATATCTTAGCTAATTGATTATCAAAACACTCCCTGTTTCCTGTGGCCTGAGAGTTAAAAACCCAAGGTTGCAGTCTGTGAGTGGCTGAGCTGAGAGGAGGGTGCCCTTCTTATCTCTCATGCATTGATAATTTCATGTTGAAGGTTAAGGTTCTGAATGAAAAGAATTAACAAAAAAGAATGAGGTGAAAAGAAAGATGAATGGAACCAAACACCATGGACTCTCAGACTCTGCCAGGTACAAAGAGCCAGGAATTCCCAGAACTAATCCAGCTTTAGTACAGGTCTCCAAGGGTGGAAGTGGCAGGGCCTGGAGACTAGGACTGCAGAGAAATGAAGCAAAGCAGAAGCAACATCATCAGATTTGACAGTGTGTACCCAGTTAGGGTTCCTTCTCCGTGGGCAGACTTGTTGCCAAAGCTGCTAATGAAGATTCTCAATGTGCTCACCCCCAAAAACAATCCCTTTGGATTTTTTCCTGCCAATCTAACATTGGGTCAATTATCTGACTCCATATTGCAGCTCTGAAGGTTGGTGGAATGGGACAAACAGCATAGAAGAAACAACAATCTAGGGAAAATGCAAAGCAGCATGGAAGCGGCTGGTGAACCTTACATGTGCCCTCGGTGGGTCACAGCCCCTCAAGTGACTTTAGAAATTAAGATCCATGGCTCAGTGAGTTGAGATGGGCTGTACCATGGCTGTGGCTGGATTCCAGTGAGTGTGCTTAATGCTGTTAGATAGCCTTGTTGACCTTACATGGTGCTTTAAAATACTGTAAATAAGAGGCAAAGCCTTTTCACCCCAAGGTCCTCGTCTCCTTTGCCATGAACCCAGATAAGGATGTTTACACCTGCTGGTTTCCATGGCCTGGCATTGAATTGCCATGAAAGTGATCTCTGTGCAGATGAGCTGGAGGCCAAGAGATGAAGGGGACACTTTCATCTTGGTTTATTTTGCTGAGTATGGTTATCTTCTAAATATCAGGCCTCTCAAGGATTCTTCTTCACGGGTATCTGCCTGACACAAAACCCCTAATCCTCTAATCTCACCCTGAATCAAGTGCTTTGCATAAAGTGGGTATAATGCTCTGAAGAGTTTGTTTATAGCCTGCCAGATAGATAGGCTTTGTATTGATTTCTCTCAAAGACCTTCTTCCACAAAGAGAGGCTGGTCAATCATTTGTGCAGGCAGCACGAACCCTGGAGAGTGTTTCCCCAGCAGCCATTGGGCAGCTTCACCCTGGGTGCATGACAGACCATGCACACCTCAGGCTGACATGTGAAAAGAGGCACTATGGGTGTCTTAGATGTGCCAGGAGAACTCATTTGTTTTCCTCGAGTGCCTAAGACTCAAAAAATAAAAAAATAAAATAAAAAAAGGAAATGAAAAACCTGTAATGTGTGGTGAGTCATAACAGTTACAGCAGATTATTAATTCTGTCACTTACCCATCACTGGGTGTCATCTGATTGTTTACTTTTAAGGATTGCCTCATGGGGAGAAAATACAGAAAAGGTGAAAAGGAGCCCTTCTCCCTCACGTTTAAACATTTCTGAGAGGCTTTCTCCATAGCTGACCTCACCCTTCATAGCCTCATTGTCACAGTTGCTGGAGGCATCCTTGTGTCCTCTCAGAATTTAGGGACCACCAGTATCTATGCTGACTTTTGCATACTCATAATGACTTCAAGCCCGGATAAAACAGTCACTGCAAAACCTGGCCTCATAATATGATCATGTGTGAAGCACTTTAAAATGTGTAGGCTTTGCCTCTGACCTACTGAATGAGAACCTGTAGGTTTAGGGCCCATCTGTCTTTACTGAAGAAAAAAACAAAGGAAGAAAATTCACTGTCTTCTGATTTACAGCCAGCCTGGGAAACACCATCTTAAACAGCATTATTGGATTCTGGGGAGAGGTTAATAACCCATAACCCTCCACTTATCCTCTAGGAGGTAGGGTTGTGTACGGAATGACCAGGGGTACAGAGACAATGTAGTGGCTCTCGGGGACATCTCTTTGGCTTATCCTGTCAGGTACGTAAAGGTTAAAGCCACTGATCTCTTTTTTAGGAGGTTGCAGAAATGCATACTAGGCTACATCTGACTTGCTGTCTACTTGCCTTAGACATATAGTATTTGTTGTGTTCAGCCAAAGGGACTTGTTTCTTACCCTGTATCTGTCCAATATGTCTCCACCTCCGTAAAGGTCTATGAGACTCCTGAACCTGAGAGGGTGCTAATGTATGAGACTGCAGTCTAAGTGGATCCCACTCTTCTTAACTGTCAAATGGAGCCTTCATTCTCCATTTTTAAAGTTCCCCTCCCCTATTCCACACCCGACATATACAGTCTTGCTACATAGCCTAGGCTGGAACTGGGTTACTCTGTAGTCCATGCTGTGTGTGTGTGTGTGTGTGTGTGTGTGTGTGTGTGTGTGTGTGTACGTGTGTGTGTGTGTACGTGTGTGTACGTGTGTGTACGTGTGTGTACGTGTGTGTACATGTGTACGTGCACAAGTGTGTTCATGCATGCATGCATGTGTGTTCTTAATGAGGGAGGGCATCAGAATCTCCTGGAGTCTGAGTTACCAGGTAGGAGCTTCCTATTGTGGATGCTGAACCAGTCCTCTGGAAGAGCAGCTAGTGCTCTTAACTACTGAGCCATCTCTCCAGCTCCTGGCCTGAATGTCTTACCTGGTCCTCAAGACAACTTTAGGAGGTAAATAAGATTCCTAGTGTGATTTACAATGAGAAAACAGGCACATCAAAGTTGAATCACCTTACTGAAGGTCCCTTCTAGACTTGAGAGTAAAGACAAGTCTGTATGACTTCATGTGTTACTGAAGATCACCTGGTACCTTTACAACATTGGTGGTTTAAGAAACATATTACCAGTGTTTTTGCTAATCGTGGGTTATTTTGTTATTGTTTGTGTTGGGGTTTTTTGAGACAGTGTCTCATGTACCCCAGGTTGGCCTCAAACTTGATATGAAGCCAATTCATTATCCTTCTATATCTACCTCCCAAGGGCTGGGATTTAAATTGATTTGCTTTTAAAAATTGTTATGTTTGTTTGTTTATTTGGGGGAGGTGTAGCAGCCATAGAAGTACTTGTAAGATTCAGTTTCTTCTTTCACCATGTGGGTCCCAAAGACTGAACACTTGTCATCAGGTTTGGCAGCAGGTACCTTCACACACTGAGCAGTCTTTACCAGTCTATGCCTTAAGGAAGGAAGGAATGGAGGGAGGGAGGGAGGGAGGGAGGGAGGGAGGGAGGGAGGGAGGGAAGGAAGGAAGGAAGGAAGGAAGGAAGGAAGGATGGGGAATGGAGAGGAGAGGAGAGGATGCTTGAGAAATGTCCCAGTGGTTAAGAGCACTGGGTCACTCTTTCAGAGGACCTGGATTTGCTTCCCAGCACCCATATTTGGCAGGTTCTGGGGGACCCAACTCCCCCTTCTGACCTCCACTGCCACACATGTGGTGCATAGACATACATGTAGGCAAAAACACTCATACACATTTAAAAAAAAAATCTTAAAAACAAAACCAGAAGCTTATAGGAGACATTCTGCGATGCTGGGTTTTTGTCTATTGCAGGAAGTCAGTTCTGACTGCTCTAGCAGTGCTGCAAACATTGTCTGCGTAGTGAAATAGCTGACAACTTAGAAATATATTTATGATATTTATGTGCGTGAGCCAGTGTACACTCTGTGTGCAGGAACCTAAGTATGTCTTTTTCCACCTGTTGCAGACCAACCAAGTTTCAGAGGGTTCCGGTTTTTATTTAAATAAATCCAGAGATTAGCTTTTATTCAGGAGTGACTAAATCTTGATAAGTTTCTCTCTCTCTTTCTTTCTTTCTTTCTTTCTTTCTTTCTTTCTTTCTTTCTTTCTTTTTTTCCTAGTCTAGTAGGCTGATGAAGGGCCTATTGAAGGACAAAGCATGGCTTAAAGAGAAAAAGTATATACCTAGGGTCAAACTGGAGAGGAACTCAGTGGGTCAGCATAGAAACTGAAATTGTTGCCTTTGGCTGATTTAAAAGATGTCTAACATGGCAGATGTTTGTGAGTTCACCCTCCCAATGCCCAGGCTATATTACCCCAGACCAGTTATGAGAATCTTTAGAAGTGGTCCCTGAAATTAGTAGTTTAAAACATTCTTAGCTGGAGCTGGAGAGAGGGCTCAGTGGCTCAGAGCACTGGCTGCTTGCAAAGGACCTGGTTCCCAGCACCTCCGTGGCAGCTCACAACCATCTCAGTTCCAGTTGTCGGAAGTATGAGGAGGTTTCTTCTGACCTCTGCAGACTCCTGCATCTCAGACTGGCTCCTACATCTTTCTTCTTTCCTTCCTTCCTTCCTTCCTTCTTTCCTTCCTTCCTTCCTTCCTTCCTTCCTTCCTTCTTTCTTTTTTCTTTAAACTCAAAACAAAATGTAAACAGCTGAAAAGTTGCAAGCCTGAATCAATCAAATTCAAAGTGAGGGGTTGTTTTCCACCGGTGAAGTTGGGATCCTATGGAAAAAAAAAAAAAAAAAAAAACCAGAACAGTGGAGACAGGATTTCTAGAACTTCGTGGTTAAAGTTCAGCCAGTTCTACTGAGACTGGGGGTGAGGCATCCACCTTTTAGTTTTGTGCAAGTTTTCTTAAAGTCCTGAAAAGCTTTTGATGCAAAGGTACTCATAATTTCTCCATCTTCTTATTTGTTCTTTTTATTTTTTCCTTTTTAGATTTAAAAACATTTTTTGTGTATGAGGGTTTTGTCTGCATGTATGCATCAGAGGAGGATTTAAGATCTTTTCGACACTGGAGTGGGGGTTGGGAACTAAACTCGCCAGTGCTCTTAACCTCTGAGTCATCTTGTAGCCTTTGTGTTCGAGACAGTCTTATACTGTGTCCAGGCTAGCCTGGAACTCACTGTGTAGCTCAGGCTAGCTTTGCATTTGTGGTAATCACTCTGTCTCAGCCTCCCTGGTACTGAGATTACTGGTCTAAGCCACTGCACAGGGTTTTGTTTGAGCATCTCGGGTCCCCTTCCACAGCCCCAGGTCTGGCCATTTTCCTCACTAGGAGGCTTTCTGGGTAGCAGGAAGGGAGGGAAGAGGTTAGGCTCTGGTTAAAGGACTTGCTGTGTAATAGATGCCTTCCTCCATGAATGAGAGGTTGGCCAGCTGATCACAGGTTGGTTTTAAATATTTAAAGAGCTGTTTGCTGAATTATGAAGTATGACAGGCATTTTGCATTAAGATACTTAAGCAACAAGAAAGAATATGGCGCTTAGAGGAAGAAAATGTGGCAGAGTCTCATGACAAATTAGTGAGCTTATGGAAATAGATTTATGTTCCTATTGTCTGCTTAAAATGTTCATTTTTTTAAGTAGGTTAGCATGAGGAACCATGAACATGATGCAAATGTCTCAGCACTTCTTTATGTATGCTTTACGTATGCTCACGCATATCACGATGAGGTCTTCTAAGAGCATCTTGTCTCCTTTCCATGAAGCGCTCACACCACCCCCTTCCTTTTTCAGTTCTGTGCTGAAGTGACTGCATGGGAACTGATAAACTCGTGACTGCCAAATTCTTCTCACTGAGCCCTTAAACTGCTCAGCAGGGCCAGTTGCCCCAGTGCCAGCCTTTTCACCCTGCATGCTCTTCCCGAGTTCTGGCTCGCTGCGCATGCTCAGAAGCACCTCACTGGAGGAACCTCGCCCTTTCTTCCTGTGCTGGTTACAGCTGGCGTGTGTTTATTTACTTATTTCTAATTTTTTTGGTTTCTGATCTGCCCCCAGTGTAATGTTAGCTCCACGAGGTGAGAATGGTCTCCCATTCACCCCGGCATCTCTAGCTTGAATAGTGTCTGGACACTGAGGAGCCGGGAAATGAATAAATTGATTTCGTTCTTGGAGGAAATTATCTAGAGTCTCTTCTAGACTGTGTATCCTGTGTCTTTATGAACTAATCATTCTGCTTCTGTCTTAGCCTCTGAAACAAACAGACAATATTTCAGGAAGGGAAACTTGCCTTTGTTTTATTTATATCATGACTATTATTTATATGGAGCCTCATAGTGTTTGAGATTGCAAATAAATAATAAATGTGTCCTTTATATAATATGTAATAGCCCATTTTCATTGCTAGAATACCTAAGGCAAGGTATTGATAAAGAAAAAAGGTTTATTTGGGTTCTCTGTTCTGGTAGTTCAAGGACCAGTATCTGGTGGTGGTCCTCTTAAGGGAAGGCCCCAGAGCATAATATGGCAGGGGACAGAGATGAATGTGTATATGTCCTATGGAATTCAGCCCTGGGGAAACCACCAAGATCAGGTCATGAAGTCTCTATCCTAAAGACCTCTTCAAGTCCTGATTGCCTCTTGAAAGTCCTGTCCAAAAATAACATGGTCCCTGGAGTTTCCTCCCTCTTCAGTACCTCACAGTGGGGATTACAGTCTAACACAGGAAGCAATAGGTCACACTCAGAGGAGAGCACCTAGGCTATATTTGCTTTTTCGGTTTTGATTTTTAAGACAAGGTCTCACTATGTTGACTGTCCTGGAAATCACTCTGTGGAACAGGCCAACCAAGAAATTACAGAGATCTGCCTGCCTCTGCCTCTGGAGTGCTGAGGTTGAAGGTGTGCATCACCACTTATATTTACATTTTGATCAAAGTAGACAGGGCATGCTAGACACTCACTGGGCTGGGATGGGGGTCTGTGAGTCCAGGCAGGTGAGAAATCCCAGCACCATTCTATCTGCACAGATTTTTGCTTGCCCACTTCTGTTGGGAGCTAAAGAATGTTAGGGATCTCTGCTAATGGCTGTGGATTCTTACTTCAGCCTCCACTGTAGAACACACCAGGTTTATATATAGTCAGACACAAAAAGTACCAAAGGTTATTTAGACATTTCCAGTGAGTAATACCAAGCGTGCTTGTTCTCATCTGATGCAAGTCCTTCCAGGATCTGTAGTTTCCCCTGCCCTCACCCTAACAGAAACTATGATTTTTAATTCTACTTTTTTTTTCAAAATTAGAAACGGATTAATCATAGCCAGGCCATCTTTGTGAGTCTCAACCCAAGTTCTCACAAGATTCAAAATACAGCATGGGATGGTTGCTCAGCTGGCTGCTGGGCCACACTTCTAAGGAAGGAAGAAAGTTATCTTGGTTTTGTTTTTATTTTTCTTTTAAAGAAAAAATATCAGATTGGCTGTGCTGTTTTGCACTTTTATTTAGAAAACACCCCATGAAAAGAGTTATTGAATCCTTAACTAACAGGGTATTAGGTTCCTGCTTCTTGTAGGTTGTGCTTGAGGCAAAGCAGAGAAGTTGTGGAGTGAGCATGACTGGCACAGGGCCTAATTGAGAGCTTCTGTTCTAGTTGCTGAGTCAAAGGGAAGCAGCACCTCATTACCCCCTTTCCTTTTGTGTTCCTAGGCTAATAGTGTACCATTGGGGTGGGGGATGTCTAGATACATCCTCACAGCCTTGGACTAGCTATGTAGCTGAGGATGACCTTAAACTCCTGATCCTCCTGCCTCCTCCACCTGAGTTTGTGTCACCACACCTGGTTTTTTGAGGTGTTGGTTTCATGTATGCAGGGCAAGCCCTATCTCAGCTGAGCTACATCCCTGGCCCTGACCCACTCTCTAGTGTGTATATTTGTCTGTTTCTAAATGATTGTGTCTTCTACCATATTCTCAAAGGCGCTAATGAGGGTACAAATCTCACCCACATCTCCAAAGATAGAACAAATAATGATTAAGCACTTGAGAGTGTGCTTAAATTACAGTTCTTGACGGAATCCATGATGAGCTACCACCTCACACCCATGGGAAAGACTCCCCAGAAAGATGAGCAAGTGTGAGGAGGCATATGGAGGAAGCGGGGATGCCATACAGTGTTGGTGAGAATCAGTCTCTCAAAAGGCAGTTAGCATGCGGCTCAGCAGTTCCACTGGAGAAAGAACATACATTTCCACACAAATGTGGAAGCAACCCAAATGCACATCAACTGATAGAAAAATGTGGTATGTTTATATTATAGAATATTATTTATCCACAAAAAAGAAATACAAGTGAAGCTTGAATGTGTCTTGCTAAGTTAAAGAAGTCAGATATAAAGGCTACAGATTGTATTTCTGTCTAATTTGCAGAATCAGTGAAACTACAGAGACAGAAAGAATGGTGGTTCTCAGGGCGGACGGAAATGGATCTTATGGTTGCTAATGGGCATGGGATTAGGAAAATAGTAAAACTTTGATGGAATTAGAGAGTGGAGATGGTTTCACAGCTCATGAACACACTAAAATCCACTGAACTATATACTTTAAAAGGTTAGGGCCTTAGGGATTTGATTCAGTTAGTTCTTGCCCAAAGCACTGGGTCCAACCCTCAGCACCGCATAAACCAGGGGTTTATGTAAGCATTTGGGTGGTAGAGAAAAGAGGATCCCAAGTTCAGGATCATCCTTGGCTACATGACATTCTAGGCCAGCACAAGGTGCTGTCTGAGAAAAAAGGGAGTAGGGCAGATTTATAAAATTAAGCTCACTTTTATTTAACTAAAAGGAAACCTCACAGTTACAGCCTTTACAGTAAGGATGTTGAAATAAGAAAGAAAGGTTTTAACAGGTTGCAGTGAGACTACTAAGACATTGGAGCTGACTTAGGAGTCATGATCACTGTTTGATCTTCCAGAGGACCTGGGTTCGATTCCCCCAGCACCCACGTGGTAACTAAACCATTTGCTACTCTAGTTCCAGGATTTCTGTAGACACCAGGCATACAGGAAGTTCTCAGACATATATGCAGGCAAAACACCCACATACATAAATATATAAGACAAAGCTTAAAAAAAAAACAAAACACAACGAAATGGGACTCCTCGGTCATGGTCAGAGGAAGGATAAGGTGGTTCAGCTACATTAGGAAACAGTGTGAAAGTTCCTCAGACCTTGTTTATAGGGCTAGCGTGCAGCAGTTCCATGTCAGTATGCTTTTTGCAAGGAATAAAACATGTATTGGGGCTGGTGAGGTTGCTGAGTAAAGGCTCTCATCACCAAGCCTGGGTGCAATCCTGGAACCTACATGGCAGAAGGAGAGAGGCAGCTCACGAATGCCCACTCACCTCATACCATAGCATGCACACACACCCACAGTGACATGTGTACACACATGCAAAGTAAAAACAGAAAGTGTATAGTGATACAAAACCCTGTAAGTTAAAGCGCATTACTGCTTCGTCTGTAGTTGCTAAAAGCTGAAAGCAAGGGTAAACGTAAGTGGACATCCAAAACCTCCTACTACTTCAGAACCAGAACTATGCACGGAATGATTCTGTTGGGTGACATTTCTAGGAAAGAGCCAGGTAGAAATCCAGGCTGCCAGTGCCCAGCGGTTGCCTGGGCTCACTCAAGCTTACTCAGCAGTGTCGGTGGCATCTGAGGACAGATTGTCCTGTGGGATTATTTCATGGTGATGGGACGTGTTCTAAAACTGGATTGTGGTGGTTGGTTATACAAATGTTTAAATCTACTAAGACTGTTAGGTTGGCTAGGTTTTATGGTATGCAAACAAAACCTCAAAATTTTATATATATATATATATATATATATATATATATATATATATATATATTTATATTTGAATTTGGGAAAACAAAATAAAACAAAACAAAATCCTCTCCCCCCAGACCCATCCTCCCACTGATGCCAGCTTCAACTTTGATGCCAACAAACAGCAGAGACAGCTCATTGCAGAACTGGAGAACAAGAACCGGTGAGAACGTGACCCGTTTCCCACGGCCAGTGTTGTCTTCCAGGTGGTCCTCATTGCCTCACAGACCACTTGGCTGGTTCACTTGCTCTTTTTGCTTCTCTGAGACAGTCCCTTGAGACTGAGGCTGACCTTGAACTCACTGAGTAACACGGGTTGACTTTGCTGTCTTGACCCTCCTGCCCCCCCCCCCACCTCAAGTGCCTGGATTACAGACCACCGAGCTCTGTCTGACTCCTCAGTAGACAAGAGTAGCCCAGGACTGTGAGATACACTGCATACTTTTGGTTCAGATTATTCTATGACCTGATCTGTTACCTCTAGAGAGTCTATCTGAGGACTCCTCCCACCCACCAGTATGTCCCTCACAGTCCCTTACCCCACTCCTTCCCAGTAGCATTTTTCTCTGTTGTAGCAGCTCATTGTGGCCTTTTACACTACATGTAACCTGTCTCATGTTATTTTAAAACACCCTTTGAAATGTTGTTAAAAGGCCTGGGGAACTACACATTACACCACTATGCAGTGGGAGGTAGAAACCAGAACAAGGAGACTGGCCTTGTGTAGCATGCATTGGAGAGGGCATGGCAGCAGCCTCCAGTCAGGAGTCAAGCATCAAGCGAAGAGAGAGAGGATGGAGGAAGAGTTGAGGAGTCCACATAGGACCCATAGAGGAAGCACTAAGGGGGTAAAGACATCTAATGGGAAAGCAAAGCCATCAAACACTAACAGTGCTTCTTGCCATCTCCAGAGAGATCCTGCAGGAGATCCAGCGCCTGCGGCTAGAGCACGAGCAGGCTTCCCAGCCCACTCCTGAGAAGGCCCAGCAGAACCCCACACTGCTAGCAGAGCTGCGCTTGCTGAGGTAAGTACACACTCACCTGCTCCCAAACTGTAGCCTGTGGTGCCAATTTCTGTATTGGGGAACCAAACTAGTGGGATAGGATCTGTTCATTAGTAGAACTTGACCATCAGCGCACACTCCCTACGAGTTCTGTCAGCCATACTGGAGAACATGGTGTGAGAGTAAACAGACCTATAAATCATTTTCCTCTCCACACATGTGTTTCCATAAGTGAAGACATTACAGAAACCAAATCTGACATCTTAGATCTTGCCAGAGCTGAATTATTGAATAGTGTGCCTTTCTGTTTCTGTGGTAGCATCTAGAATTCTACATTTGATACTTGAAGGGAGTGAGGGTGAGGTAGGCTCTCATTCTGTAGCCCAGGCTGGCCTTGAACTTTTAATGTTCTGTAGTACAGGCTGGCTTTGAACTTGTGGTAATCTTCCTTCTTCAGCCTTCCCAGGGCTAGGATTATAGGCCTGCACCACTGTTCTGCCTGCCTCACACTTAATTATGAATATACTAGCATCTTGAGTACACATAGCTGAATGGCAGAGTTTCTCAGCACTTTCTTTGTAGCCTTAACCGTGCTTTCTTTTAGGTAGGGAACAATGATTATTATTTTTCTGCTTATGACCTGTCATTTAGATTCTTGAGATCCATGAGATGAATATGATCAGCCATACCAAGTGTCCTTTTCCCCACAGCTTCATTTCAGGCTGGACATGTCAGACTGGACATGTCAGTGCACACCTTTAGCCCCAGCACTTGAGGCAGAGACAGGATCCCTATGAGTTCAAGGCCAGCCTGGTTTACAGAGTGAGTTCCAGGTGAGCCATGGATGCATAGTGAGATCCTATCACAGAAAGAAAAAAAGCTTCATTTCAGTTTGTGATTTAGTTAGGCTGTGGTTTTGGTGGCCCCGTTGTTCACTGTCACACATGGGGAAGCAAATGCTGACCTCAGCAGAGGGGAAGAGGCAGCTGTCAGCTTAAGACACACTTGTTTCACTTCCTTTGCTCAGCTCAGATACAGGTGACTATTTTTATAACTAGAAAAGTAGAAACTGTCCTTCTGGAATCTATTGCCAGAACTGTAATTACTGAAAGTGTCTGGTGATGATATAAGGACCTGAAAAGTGTTGCAGATTCAGTCATCTCAGGCTGAGTCCAGGGATGCCACACAAAACAGCAAGAAGCAGGGGTTCAAGTCCAAGGGAGGAATCTAGTGCTAGGGAAGTCGGGAACTCGTTTCAAGAAGCAGGTTCTATAGCAGGAGGGATATTTGATCCCTGAGCTAAGCAAGTTTTGTCTGTACATGTGGACACACACAGCACAAAGCCAGTAGCAGATGAATTAAACAGAAAGACAGAACTTGAAAACTTTTGGGAGAAAGCATAGGAGAGTTTCTTTAGGATTAGGGAATGAAAATAATTGGCCAGAACTACTTACAATGAAAGACGCTGGTTAGAGTCATCCACATTGATAATAACAGTGGGGCTAAGGATGTAGCTCAGTTGGTAAAGGGTTCGCCTAGCATACACAAAAGCCCTGGGTTCAATCCCATCATAGCATGAACCCAAGCATGGTAGTGCATGCCTGTAGTCCCAGCACCTGGGCAGTGAAGGCAGGAAGATCACAAGTTCAGGCTCACCCTCAACTGAGGTCAGCATGAGTTTAAGGTCAGCATGAGATGAAGGAGACATGTCTCAAACAAAACAAGGCGGGATTTGACTGTAGGTATTTCATGCCCTTTTGGTTTTGACCTGTATGTTCAGGACTTGCCAATAGCAAAGCTTTGTTTCTGACAAGACCCTTCCTCCTCTCTTGCAGGCAAAGGAAAGATGAGCTGGAGCAGAGGATGTCTGCGCTGCAGGAGAGTAGGCGGGAGCTGATGGTACAGCTGGAGGGGTTGATGAAACTGCTAAAGGTAAGAACCTGTGTGCTGTTCTCCCACAGCATCTCTCAATGGACAACGCAGGACCAAGGCTTTACTTTGGGGCCTGATAACAGTTTCCAAGTAAATGTGCCTAAGTGTAGCCCGATTGGGTATCAGTCATCAAAATTAGCATAGAGCCTACAAGATGCCTTAGCAGTTACAGGTGCTTACTGCCAAGCCTGACCACTTGAGTTCAAACCCCAGGACCCACAGGGTGAAAACAGAAAACGGACTCCTGACTTCCACATGCACACACATGTACACACAGTAAATAAATGTCTAATAATAATAATAGTATTAGAAATAATGTTCTTAAGCAATTACTTTGGCTCAGTGGTTAAGAGCACTGGCTACTTTTCCAGAGGCCTCACTTCCTATTCCCAGCACCCACATGGCAGCTCACAAGTATTTGAAAATCCAGTTCCAGGGGATCCAACACTCTCTTCTGGCTTCCGTGAACACCAGGCACACAAGTGGTGAACATACATAAATGCAAGGAAAACACTGATGCATATAAAAATAAAATAATTGCAAATAAAGATATTTGTAAATCAGGAATTAACTATGTATAAATGAAAAATATTTCTCAACTACTTAGTTCTTCTTTTAAGAAGAATTTCATATAGCCTATCTAAATATTTGACAAACATCAATTTGTCCTCTTTTTAATAAGAAGTATAGCAGCAGACTGTATTAGGGTTTTTTCAGAGAAACAGCACCAACAGGAGAAGAAGTGGCATGCTCCATCATGGAGGCAGAAGAATCTACTAGGGAGACACAGGAAAGCCAGTGGTATGATCCAGTGTATCTGGAGGTCTGAGAACCTGGGGTACTGACTGCTCATCCCAATCCAGAAGGTGGGTTGTAAGGAATGGGTGTTGGATGGATCTAAGTCCTGGAGCCTGGAGGGCCAAAGCCAGGGGACCCCCCCCCCCAGTGTAAATAAACTGATGGTGGATGTCCTTCTGTATATATTTCTCTTATTGATTGATGAATAAAACACTGTTTGGCCAATAGAGGCAGGAAGATAGGCAGGACTAGGAGATGAGGAGAATTCTGGGAAAGGTAGGCAGAGAAAGGCACTACAAAGAGACACCATGTAGCTATGGAAGGAGTAACAGGTGTAGGCATTCTCCAGAAAGACAACACCACATGGAAATACATAAATTAATAGAAATGGGTTAATATTTAAGAGAGAGCTAACCAATAAGAAGCCCTAGCCATTGGCCAACAGTTTTACAATTAATATAAGTCTCTGTGTGCTTATTTGGGGCTAAAGCGGCATTGGGACCTGATGGGACAAGAGAAACTCCAGCAACAATAAACAACACTCCTCCCCAAGAGAGAACACACTTGTTTTCTTTGCCTTCTGGTTATATGCAGTTCTTCTGTGGTCTGGATGGCGTCTTTCCCTGTTGATGAAAGCAGATCTCCTGTTCTTGGTCTTTTCAGTACCCTCCAGGACAGGCTAGGAATACAGTAACCATTCCTGTGGATATCCTTTAGCCCATTCAGGTAGACACACAGGTGAACATCATGTAAACCAACTTATTCATCCTGATTCTGAATAGTAACTTTACTATATTGGGGGGAAAATAAGAATATCCACCCTAGGTTTAGTGTAAAGGGGGAGTGAATAAATGCGTACATGTTTGTTGGAAAGTACCCTTACTCTAGATAAAAGAAAGGCAATGGTTGGCACATCTGTACAGTGTGTTAGTGCGCTGAACACTCGGGATTGTGTAGCAGAGATTCAAGGATGGCTGCCTGTGCTTGTTGGTATTTAAGGTCCTACCTGTCGAGGCTGGGCCCCCACCACACTGTACAGTACCCACAGCAGCCAGAACTGGTTGAAGGGAGTGTACTAAATCGGGAGTTTGAGACAATACTTGGCAGGATAGAAGAGCAAGAGACTAAATGATAATAGGAGACTCATGTAATCACCCAGGCCTGAGATGACAATGGTCCAGAGAGGAGTGGTAACTCAAGAAAACCATAACTGAAACGCCTCCTCAGTGTCTATGTTCTCAGCCAGCCCCTTAATAATAATAAAGTGGGTACTGGCGACTGGCAGGGGTGTTATGCTTGTGTTGGAAACTGATGTTTTACTTCCTCAAGCAATTACTTCTTTTAGTCTTGAGCTTAGGGTTTTTTTTTTTTTTTCCCCCCTAACTTGGTCTGGTATTTGGTTTATTTTACATGGACAGGCATGTTTCTGCATAGACCTTGCCACAGATTTCCTCTCAGAAATACTTTATGTACAAAGGAGTCTAATTTCAAGAAAACCTTACCCAGAAACTTTGTTCATCCCATCCCCACCTCCCAACAGCAGCTAGGTACATAAACATCCATCTCCTGTGATACCTCTCGCCTTGTAAGGTGTTGAAAGCTCCACCTCATGGAATTGGTACGCTTGTAGGCCAGGAGATGATGTGAGCATGCCCTCTACCTTCCCTGTGTCAGCCTCTCTTTCAGGAAGAGGTTTCCCAAATGTTAGCCACACGTGGATGGAAAGGTGCCCAGCTATGATTTTTGGTTTGCTTTGCTTAGGGTCTTACTATGTACTTTAGCTGCCTGAAACTCAGAGGTCTGCCTACCTCTCAAGGAC
Organism: Phodopus roborovskii; assembly: GCF_943737965.1. Lineage (NCBI taxonomy): Eukaryota > Metazoa > Chordata > Mammalia > Rodentia > Cricetidae > Phodopus > Phodopus roborovskii. Next base: position 11,533,035 of record NW_026126408.1, on the reverse strand, counting down.
TAGGGTTGTGCAACATCATGCCCTCTTCTGGCCCTCTGTGCACACCCATTTGCACATGGTGCACATATAGACAAGCAGGTGCACATACATACACAAACAAAAATAAATCATGAATCAGATGTGGTACTACATACCTTTAATCCCAGTACTTGTTAGGCATAGACTGGAAATCTCTGTGAATTCAAGGCCAACTTGGCCTGCATAGTGAGACCCTGTGTCAAAACAGTAATAATTATTATTATTAATTATTTTATATATATTTCAAGTTTTTAAGTGTCACATTAAGTATTTGATGAATAATGACCCCCATCACTAAGGAGTGTCTGCAGTCATCTTCATTTGTTTTGTTTTGTTTTTCTTTTAATGATATGTCATTGACACTAAGGTAGCTGAGTTTTCTTTATTTTTCCTTGATTCATCAATATGTAACTAACCTCTGTCTCAAACTACTTATTTAATCTATAAGTAATTATATGTCAGTATTTCTGTTTCTAACTCTTGCTTTTTACATTTTTACTTCATTTTAATTTTCTAATGTTGCTTTTGTGTTGATTTTTTAATATAGACTGCCATAGAACTTACTTGTAGCTCTAGGCTGGCCTTGAACTCATGATCCTTCTGCCTCAGCATCTCAGAGTTCTGGGATTGTGGGCGTCAATGCTGGGGTTAGTATCAGTCCATGTTGACTGACCCTAGTGAACTGACATAAAATGCCCTCAGACCTTTTATCTGATCATTGCACTGTGTTGACGGAGACCTAAGGCTTTCTGTCACTAGCTTTTGTGAGTTTGTGTGACACAAGCCTAGAGGATACTTTGCCAGAATCTACCCTCATTCTTGAGAATACTGGCCCTGTCCATCACCCATCCTAACCTGACCTGGTTTTCCGGTTAAGTCATAATGGTGTTATGTCCTGGGGCAACCTACACACACAGCAGAGAGAGCATGGTGTAGTCTTGAAATATTGTTTCTGAAATTTCCTTACTTTCTTTCATTTATTTCCTTTCAAGACTGACCTTGAGACAGTCCTTTACCAGAGCCTCCCAAGTGCTGGGAATATAGGCATGAGCCAACACAGCAGCTTCCTTGTTCTGGTAAACCAAACTCAAGGCACATGGTAATATTTAGCATTCTCAGTACAACTAGATTGCAGCCTGTGAAGAGTGTTCCACTCTCCCAACCCATCTCATTATGTATACATGGCTGTCCTGGAGCTCACTAGGAGTTCACTATGTAGGCCAAGCTGGTATTGAACTCAGTTTACAGAGATCCTTCTGCCTCTGCCTACTTGGTGCTGGAATTAAAGTTGTTCGTCACCATGCCCAGCCCATTTCTGTTACTGTTTCATTACTGTTCCATTACTGTTTCAGCAAGCAGTACCAGTAATTTTTAAATTGTATAATACCTCTCCTACTTCCCTGCTTATTAAGAGTTGAAGATTCATTTGCCTCAGAGAAGCATCCTTCCATGCTGCAGCTTAGTCCCTCTGTGCTGCAGATGTGATGGGAAGGCTCTGACTTCTCAGGTGACTCAGGCATTTCTCAGGACCTCTGTCTGGCTGCTGGGGTTAAGTCCCAATGCAGACAGCTGACTTTCAGCATAAAAGCTCCTTCTCCAGCTAATCTGGACCTCAAAGGATTTCTTGGTGCTCACTGAGTTTTGAGTCTATATTTGTCTCTCCCTTGCAAGAATAAAAAAATATATATATATATATATTCTCCCCGTCTCCCTCTTCTCCTTTATACAGGTCCTTTACAGTACCAATTCACCCTCCCTCAGACCCAGACCTGCAGACCCTTCAGCCTGTGAGTGGTGGGAACCATTGCTCCCACAGACCCAGCCACATACTGATTTATATACTGGGCTCCACAGAGGCTCCCTGACCACAGTTACCCTTGAGGCACAGACAGAAAAGGCAGAGACAGAGAGAGAGTGACTGAGGAGCTCAGGTCCAAGACAAGAGAAACTCTAAAGGTTTATCTTTACTTTTAGCTTTTTGCTCCCATTCTGGGCAATGCCTTCCTTCATCTGCCAACAGCAGATAGCGTGCCCTGCTCTTCCTGCCCTCACTGGAAGGTTATAAAAGAGAAGCCCATCCTGTGTTGGAATTATAAAGAACTGAGACCAAGAGCCACATTCTCCTCTCCCTCCCTCAGGCAAGCCCTTGTTGTGTAGCTCACACTATCCTAAAACGCAGCTTCCTCCTGCCTCTGCCTTCCAGTGCTAGGTTTACACACATGTGCCCCAGTGCCTAACTCTAAAATTCTCCCCCCACCCCCTTAGGGGGTTTGTGTTTTATTTTATTTGTTTTATTATAACATGGTCTCATGTGTCCCAGTCTGGCCTTTAACTCACTATGTGGTCAAATATGGCCTTGAACCTTCTGTCTCCTTCTCCCTAGTGCCAGAGTTATAGTCATGAGCTACTTACTATACCTGGTTTATGTAATGCAGGAGATCAAACCAGGGGCTCCATGCATGCTAGGCAACTCTACCAACCATGCTATACCCCAGTCCTTAGGATTCAGTTTCCTTTCACTGGGGAAAATGGGCGTATTTGTGCATCCCTGAAGGAAACCACAAAGCAGCTTGAATGTGAGTGCATTGGTACTGCTGAGAAGGTACTGAAGAGGAAGAAAAGCAACTGTGGTCAGGAGGAACCATTAGACTGGACGCTGAAGCAGTGGCTCTCAATAGAACCCAAGGCTCTTGGGACACATTTTGGGTGTCCTCACCCCCTTCAGGGCTTTGGCTTAATGGATGGCACGTGGGGCCTAAAATATTCATCTCTGAAATGTTCCCAGGTAATACTGATGTTGATGGTCCACGTTCCACACCTCAAGAACAGCGGCCCTAAAAATACAGATCTAAACATATGAACATTGTAAATGGTGAACTGCAGTGATAATTGGAATTTAAGTTGAGATTAAACTTCCTCTTCCAGTTTACCTGAAGTAGCTGAGACTGTAGGCTAGCCAGGCCCTCCAGGCCATTGAAGTCAGTGATTCCTAAGGTTCTTTGAAACTCATCATTGCACTCACTAACTGGTTGGGACTGAGGACTGTCATTTACTGTATGCCACTGGTCCTCTTCTAGTGAATGGGGCCGTCCTTGCTCTCCAGACCTATGCTTGACCGTGTTTGCCCAGTTTCTCCTGTCATTTCTTCACAATGTTTGTGGTGACGGCCATTAATCTCTCTTTTTCTCCTCTGCCTCTTTTCATCTTTCACACCTCTAGGAGGAAGAGCAAAAGCAGGCAGTAAGTGGACTTCAGAATCTTTCCCCGACCTCTCACTCCCTTTGCATGTCCCTCTGTTTCTTATATGTCGAATAGCTTCGCCATCATTCCTTGTATCACTTGGTCTCTGAGGAATTGATTACATGTAAAACTCTCATAACTTTCCTTCCATAGTGGTGTGGAATAGCCTAAGACTGGTCGTGTTTACCTACGGGGGCATGTTCTTACTTTAAATCCAAGCTTGTTTAATTTGGGCTTATTTAAATATGCATGATTAACTGGCTACCATTTCATTTTTATGTTCTTTTATTTTCTGCTGGTTTTGTGCCCTAGTGACCTTAATTGCTTGAAACAGCTTTCCAGGTGGTGGGAGTGGCCTCGGGTCTAATGATTAATTTTAAATCAATATGCATGAAAGTGAAGTGTTCCTTGGATGCCTGTAGATATCCTATGGCTGCAGATAGGTCTTGGCTCCACCAACCTTCTTGACAAAAGTAGTTATGTTTCCTGCTCTGAGCCTTTGGATGCTGGGAAAGCACGTGACACAGGGTGTTCTGAGTGGCACGGTTAATAGTTAATTAATGATGTTTGGGGACAGTTGATTTTTGTTTTTGTTTTGTTTTTCTTGATAGCTGTTACCCTATGCATGAAAAATCAAGGGCCTGTTCATGATAATAACCTGGAGTAAATCAAATTCAAGAGAGAAATATAAAATGCTAACTCAAAAGAGGAATATAAAATGTTTACTTTAAAAATTACCCATTTTTTGAGGCTGGAGGAGCACTGACTGCTCTTCCAGAGGTCTCAGGTTTGATTCCTAGCACTCACATAGTGGCTCACAGCTGTCCAAAACTCCAGTCCCAGGGAAGATGATTCCCTCTTCTGGCTGCCAGGGGTACTGCATGCACATGGTGCAGATCCATGCAGGCAAAACAGCTTTCTTTATACATGAAATAAAATGAGAAACAAGTCTCCATCTTTTTCAGAAATAGGGACTTATCAATGTGTTAGATTTTATAGTAGGCTATAAAATTTCCAGGTAGGAGAACATCAGAGGTGAGCAGCAGAAGCAAGAAAGAACGACGAGAGGCTGTCAGTCAGGGAAGAAAGCATTGGGCCCAGCTAAGGACCCAGAAATCCCATGGGCTTTAATGTTATAAGCTTGCTTGGTTTGGTTCTTGCCTGTTTTGATTCACCAGTTTCCCTGAGTCACCCAAAGTTTTTTAAATTGCACCTCTTCGTCGACAGGTACATTCATCTGAGCAAAACAGGAAGATGAAAAATCAAACCCAGTTTTAAACACTTTTACCAGGAAGTAACACCCCAGTCACTTCCATCCCCCTTCACTGATGAAAGCAAGGTGCATGGCCACACTCGACTAGAAGAGGGTTGGGAGTGTGGCTCCAGCTTGTTTAGAAGACAGAGAGAAGATGCTAGGGACATGTCCCCACACTAGGAGAATGAATGGCTGGGTTGAGGGGAAAGCGTAGGGCGTTAGTCCTTCCTGTCCCTTACACACCTTTGGAAGTCCCTCCCTGCCACTGGATGAGACCAGCTGCTGCACAGGCGCTATTTTAGCCATAGGCCCTGACCACCAGTGCACTCCTCCTGTACCCAGACTCTCGCTGCAGAGCTGGCCCTTTCTGGGAGTCTTCTTCCAACAGTCTCCCTCACTAGCACTTCCTGAGACCTCTGTCCCTGAACATGACAGCCCAAAGGGACCCAAGAGTTGAAGGGACACTCTTCCCTGCCCCAAGAAGAGAGCAGATGACAGCAACAGAGCTTCCTGCCAACATTACATTTTCTTCAGATTTTTTTTTTAATGAAATAACATGTAATCTGTGAAATAGGAATTGCCAGCAATGGGAGGCTAATTTAATGTTGTCCTTGCTGTATATGGTGGCCATGACTGTGATCCTACCAGCTGGAAGGTAGCAGCAGAAAAATCAGGAGATCAAGACCAGCCTGGGCCATATGAGATGCTAACTAAATAAAAAAACAAAACAAAACAAAACAAACAAACAAAAAAAACTAAATAAAGAAGCAGAACTAACCTTGAGCAAACATCATGATCCAAGCAAGCATACTTGCCCAGTGACTTTCCATTCTGCATGCCATCACCATCTCTTGAGAATGAAAAAGGAATTTATTTTCCACGGCTGAGCACATATCCTGGCCCTTACAATCTGGTAGGACTGTGTTCATCTAGATGGGGAAATCCTTCTGTCCACCCTACAGGGCTTACACTGAATTCACCCTAGGTCAATTTGGGAGCTCCATTGTGGCTTGAGACATAATTCAGCCACTTTTTATTTGTAAGATAAAAAGATTGCAAGTCTTTAAAGCCAAACCTTCTACATCCCATATCATTGCCAAGTATGACAACAAAACTTTTTAAGTGAAGAATTACTTTGGGGTGGGGGTGGAACAGAGCAGCCAGAAGATGTCAGATCCCTGGAACTAGTGTTACAGGTGGTTGTGAGCCATGCAGCATGGGTTCTCACACAGCAGATGCCCTTACCACTAAGCTGTCTCCCCAACCCCTACAGGGGTTTGTTATTAAAGATTCTACTAATAGAACACTTCAGACACCATGTATGTGGGGGTTTTGCACCAAACAGTTATATATACATTGGTTTTTTTAAAGACAGGGTTTCTCTGTGTAGCTTTGGAGCCTGTCCTGGGACTCACTCTGTAGACCAGGCTGGCCTTGAACTCACAGAGATCCGCCTGCCTCTGCCTCGCAAGTGCTGGGATTAAAATTATGGCCAGCACTTCCTGGCCCAAACAGTTTTCTAATTCACTATAGATGTCAACTGGTGGTGCTGTCATTTAACTATTTAAACATTAACTAACCAGATTTAACCCCCATACCCCCAGGTTACGGGCTCATCTCACAATAATGACCCTGACTTAAAATACCAATTGTAAGTACTAGGTCTCCAGGTTGTCTGTACTTCTGTATGATATAACTTTTCGTGATTTCCTCTTCCTCAAGATTGATCATTTATAATAATGGCTTGTGCAACTGAGAGAATCCTTGTTTGCTGTTACCAGTTTAATATGAAGGATGTTATAAAAGATAGAAATGAACAGATAGATAAAGAGGTACATATGGCAAGGTCTAGAAAGTCTCCAGTGCCAGAGTATTTTCTATGTATTGGAAACACTGCCCCCTGGCATGTAGATGTGTTCGCCAACCCCTACATTCAGGGTGATGAGGTTATGTTTCACAGGCACGATTGGTTCAGTTACTAGCCATTGGTAATTAGCTTCATCTCTATTCCCTTTCCTCAGAGGTCTGGAGAGGGCAGCAAGTTCTAACTATCATGCTCTGGGCTTTCTCCTACTTTGAAAGCTGCTTTAGCGTATAGACATTCTTATCATTCTGGTCATCCTAAAGACTTTTAGAAGTTCTTGTGGCTGAACCCAGGACAGAAGACTGAATACCGCAGTATTATAGAGTCATTTTGAATTTATAAGGACTTGAGAGTGATGGATAGAACTGTTTTTTTTAAAAACTTGGATGCTACCTTCTCCCTAGCCCCTTGACTCAAGCACCTCATCTGGTTGACTGCAGAGTCAGAGCTGTTGGCAGGGGGCATAGGTGAGCTGCCTCGAGAACGTGAGCATAGGAGATCTGGACCCACCTGTCATCTGCCACATGGTGGCATGGGCAGGGGAGAGATGCTTCCCACCAGCTGCAGCTTTTGGGAGAGTAGGCCCTGCATCTTGCCTGGGCAGCACAATAAAGCCAGACTTCTTGGTGGAGGTGTGGGTGAGCCAGCCCCAAAGCTGTGAGCATAGGAGAGCTGCTCTCACTACTTATCTGTCACGTGGCAGTATGGGTCGGGGAAAGATGCCTGTCCTCCCCAGCACTCCTTCAAACTGTAGCAGGTAGGAGAGCTAGCCCTGAAGTCATAAAAGCGGGAGACCTGTCCCTGCCCCTCACCAGCTGCAGCACTAAGGAGGGTGGCCCCTACACCTTAGCAACACAGGAGAGCTAGCACTGAAGGCATAGATACAGGAGAGCAGTCCCTGAGGATGTGAAAGAACTGGCCTGGCCCCTTGCTCAGGGCTGCAAGGGGTGGGCTAGCCAGGGCAATGCTGGAGAGCTCACTCTGGTGGTGAGGACAGGGGACAGGCCCAGGGTATTATGAGTTGGCCACTCCAGCATCCACCCATCTGTGATCTGCTGGGGCATGTGCAGGGCCCAGTCCTGCAGACCCAAAGCCACAGGATCTCTACAACACAGGGCAACAACAGGATATCCAGGAGGAGTCCCAGTGAGGGCCCAGCAGCAATGGTGTAGTAGAAACCAGAGGTCTCAAACCAGACCAATGACTCTTTGCAGTGAACACTTGCAATAAAGATAAATGGTCAAAGGGGTTTTTGTGTAACTCACTGTGTCACACTGTAGCTTCCATGATGAGATTTTTCCTTGTTTCTCTCTCTCTCTTAAATTTTGTTTTATTTTATTGGGGGGAGTTTGCAAGGGCAGAGGGTGGATACAAATGGATGGGAAATGAATGGAATCAAGATCCTTAATGTGAAAGACACAAAGAATAAATAGAAAGTTTAAAAAAACAAAACTTTGATGCTAGGGGTCAAAGGTACAGCTCATTGAGTAGAGCCATCCATCACTGAAAATAAATGAGTAAGTAAATGAACACCCGTTGTTGAGCCTGGAGCTCTGCCTTGAGTCTCGCCCCCTTTTTCAGTGCCTTGAGTAACCTTACCTAGCAGTCCTTCTGTCTTACTGCCCTTGCTCCCTTTCCTTCTCTGTCCTCAGATACAAAGATTATAATTAAGGACAAAACTGCATGGCTACTTCAGCTCAGACTACTCAGCCACCAGTTTACTTGGTAGTTCAAGAAGCTCTTTACACTGGGCTGGGCAATTCAGGGTTAATTACACCCAGAATCATCATGAGACTGTAATTAAAGGACCTTGCCAGCACTCTTTACTGTTACATCTCCAGTCTCTAACTCAGCCCACTGCATGCAGACAATAAATATTTGCTGAGGGAAAACCACTATTAACCAGAGGACCGCATGAGTTAATCATTGTATTAATTGTGAGGAACATAAGCAGTTCAAATGCCTGTGGCAGTGACTGCTCCAACAGCTGTCAAGTAATAGGCAGATCCATTCAGGACACTAGGTTCTGACTCAGAAATCCTCTTTACAACAGGAATCAGAAAAAGACATTTCAGCCCCGAGTTGTAACACACACCTTTAATTTCAGCATTTAGGGGGTGGAAGCAGATGGATCTCTATGAGTTGGGGGTCAGCTTAGTCAACATAATGAGTTCCAGGACACTCAGGACAACATAAAGACTTTCTCAAAATTAATTAATTAATTAAATGAATAACAAGAAAGGCAGAAAGACAAATTTTAGCGCTTCTAAAATTATAGGAGTGCCAAGTTCATATATTGGTGTTATATACCTGTATTAGTTCTGCCTAGAGAGCAGATTATATAAAATAAAATCACCATTTCACACAGATAGTCTATAACATTCAACATGCCAGTTGTGTTATTTGAAAATTAATTTAATCAACCGGGCATTGGTGATGCATGCCTTAATTCCAGCACTCAGGAGGCAGAGGCAGGTAGATCTCTGTGAGTTCAAGGCCAGCCTGGTCTACAGACTGAGTTTCAGGACAAGCTCCAAAGCTACAGAGAAACTCTGCCTGGAAAAATCAAATAAGAAAAAAATTGAATCATTGCTGAGTGAAAAATACCAGTGCTGACAGTCAGAGGGCAGTTGTGGGATTTGTCTACATGTTACAAGGCAAAGGAGCCACAGACTGACAGTGACCAGATGGCAGCAGTGAATATGATCACCAGCACACTTGACCCCAAAGTTGCTACACCCTAGATCATTCCTCATCTGGAAGGACTTGAGATGTTCTGTGTCCTCTGGAGACATTGCAGATAGATACACATTTTCCTCAGTGACTTAGTATACCATAGTTCCATTTCTAGACCTCAGAGGTTCAAGGAAGTGAGCTGTGCATGGCCAGGGATTTGGCTTTCCACGAAGAATGTAAGCTTTTCTATTCTCTTCTCATATAGCTCCCGCTATGTTCTTCACACCTTAACAGAAGCTCAGATCTCCTTCCAGCACAGAAAGGAGTTTCCATTTAGTCACTGGCTCAGTAATACTTCACTACATATATTATAGGCAATGACCCTAGTCTATTAGAGGATGAAAAGGAAAACCCAACACAATGCCATTCTCAAATAGTACGAAAATAATTTTCTGGTTAGTAGGAAAATAGGTATGTTAACACAATGCCTTAAATCCAGACATATAAGCCCCATTATCATCCTGAGCCTTAAATACACTGCTGCCACCCTAAGACTGAAAAAAAAAATGTAGCTGTTTGTGAATGAGGATTGATGTTTGTTACTTCAAGACAGTCCCACAACCTGGGTCCCAGTGTCTAGGCACACAGACTGACCACTGGGTGGCCTGAGATGGCTCGTGGAAGTCTACCCAGTGTGCTTGTCCATCAGTCTTGCGCTTATGCTCGCTGCAGGGCCCCAGCAGTTCCTTGTTTTGGTTTCCTTTTGTAAAAAGAGGAAATATAATTATACTTCCATAGAGGCCCTTGAACACCAGCAAGAGTTTTCAGTCAGAGGAGCATAGTCATGTTTCACCACTTCATGAAAGGCAAGCTAAGAAAGTTCTATCCTGTACTGTGTTTCTTTCTTTTTCTGACCATAATGTATATATGATATGGAAACTGTCCCCCAGAGTCTCCGGGAAACTCTCCACACTAGACTGGAGAAATTCTCCCTCCACTGAAAGAACATAGAATTCTAGTCTAGGATACACTCTCCCCAGAATCCTACTCACTATCTAGATCTCAGCAAAACAGCCAAAGAAGAGGCACAGTGAGCATAGCCTCTAGGTTTGGAACCCCCGTGTCTGGAAAAATCAAGGTCCCTGCCAACAGAACAAGTGGAAACAGATTATTCAGGGTTAGGTATGATCACAGTTGTCATATTCTTGGTTATATGGCTAACCAAGCAGTCAGGTAGGAAGGCCTGGTAGATACTACAACTGTGTAGCTAAAACTCCAGTGGGGAAAGTGAGCTAGCAAGGTAGATTTGGAGGTCTTCAACAAAAAGTCAGTGTTGAAACCATCCACAGAAGTCTGAGGAAAAATACAGAGCAGACAAAAAAGAAGAGGAGAAGGGAAAGAAAGTAGGGGAGGACTGTGGATTTTTTCAAAAGCCCAGAGAATTTCAAGGGGATAGTAACAAAGACAAGGAAACCCTTGGATTTGATAACAAGTCAGAGAGGGGTTACCAGTAACTCTGCCAAGATGATTTTCTGTAGCTATTAGAGTACAGATTCCCTGTTGTTTTGTGATACTGGAGTTTTGACCTGGGACCTCACACATGCTAAGTCAGAGCTATACTGCCATGCTACGTCTCCAGCTCTTACAGATACCTCTTTTAAAATAGTGTGTGTGTGTGTGTGTGTGTGTGTGTGTGTGTGTGTGTGTGTGTGTGTGTGTGGATTTTCAAGATGGTGTTTCTCTGTGTAGCTTTAGAGCCCCTACTTTCTTTCCCTTCTCCTCTTTTTTGTCTGCTAACAAGGACCAGGTTCTCCCAGGTACCTGTCTAGTTTTGTTTCTTATGTGCATCTTGAGTTTTTGGTGTTGTCCATGGGAGGTTCTTCTCTTAGTGAGGTTCCTGACCACTTTGCTGAGAATTGACTTTGAAATCATGCACTGGGAACTCAATGGAGAATCGGTAACTAGCCCAGGAGAAAGTTGTCCTAGAGTGTATGAACTTAATGTTTCTTCAGTTTATTATAAGTTATAGTAAATTGTACATTGTTCCAGAAACTCAATATGTTGTCTTCCTCCCACCCAGAAAAATAAGTAAACATCTTCCTTCTTTTTAGTCTGAGAGTAAGTTCTGGCTTCTATTATACCCGTGTGTGCCTCATACAGAGACAAATCATGGTGATTGGAAGCTAAATACTTGCCACTACCCCCTGCCAATACTGTTGATCCACTTATAGAACATCGGCAATCCCAGAAGACCTCACAGGCCTCATGGTGTAAGAACAAACAGGTATTGGTCCTCTGCAGAGGGACCATATGCAGGCCTATTGGTGGCCTTACCCTTCCATCAGATAGATATGTATTCTCAAAGCACAGAAACATCGTAGAAAGTCCCCCCAATGCTCTAGAAGGAGTCTAGACACCAGGTTTGCCTTTTAAATGTCATGCTGGCCTGTTCTTGCAAATGGGCACTGTGAGGCAGGATGCTCAGGCACCTCTTCCCTGCTTCAGTTTGGCCCAGACAGGATGCATCCCACAACCTCTCTTATTGTTACTAGCCCTTCCCTGTCCCTGCTATCCTGTTAATGCATGAGATGAGGCGGCTATTTTCTCATCCTGCTGATTACTGCAGGGAGGCAGCCTGCCCTCTCTCCACAGTCAGTGATGCAGCTGCATCTTCCTGGCACAGCTCCACCTCCAGAGCCAGCTCAGGGCTGGGGCCTTGTACCTGTTCTTCCAGGGAAAATGTTCTGAGCCTGTTCTTTATCTGTCCCCATTTTCCACACAGCCACAGTTGCCTTGCCTAAATTTCAGACTTACAGCTCTTTTCTCCCTGGGTTTTGTTTTTGTTTTTCTGAGAGGGCATATGACATCAGCAGCAAAAAGGCCAGTTTGTTTAATTTAAATACACTGCGGCAGAGTGAAGGTAATCGTCCACACAGGCCATCTGCTGCCTGGCAGGTATCCATGAGTCAGGGAGAGAGATGGAGACTGAAATGTCCTCGTCCGGTTGCCATGATAACAGCCTGGCTAGGGGGAGGGGGGTTTGGGGGAAGGAGGGCGTGCTCTCAACATTACACTTTTTACCACAGGCCTCCCTGGGCTTGATTACTTGACTATAAAGAGGAGATTTAAAAATCTTACCTGTTCCATATGGAAAGGAAGAGAAGGAAGGGCTATTTATGGAGTCCCTACTGTGTGCCAGGCACTATATTGGAGACGCCTAAAGACAGCCAAGAGCTGTGCCCTGGTAGTTTTTACCAAAGACAATGCCCTTTGCAGGGCAGCCTGTTCCCTGTGCCTCTCTTTGACTTCATGTCTTCAAGACCTCTGTGTGCAGCAGCTCTGGTATTGGCTGGATGTGTGAGGCAGGTTAGTTACAAGCAGAACATGTCATAAGGTGACCTTTGAGACAGAGACGGCTGCAGAGCCATTTCTTCTCAGGAACCTGCTCTCCTCTGACACTGGTTTCAGCTCAATCCAAGCAAGGGCCTCTCAGCACTGGGGAGATCATGGTTCACAGTGCTGTGATGGTGGATCACAGTATTTTTGTCTGAAAAACACCTCAGATGTCAGATAGCATCCTTCCATTTACAGATGAGAAAACTGGACCCTGGAAATGGGAAGACGTATGTGCCATACAGTCAAGACAAGAAGCCAAGTCTCCAACTTCTATTTCCAATCCTTATCACTGACACACTCTGCCTCCCTCTGTCTCACCTGGGAAGACCTGGGATGGCATTTCAGAGCTTGCAATGTCCCTTCTGCTTTGGGTACAGAGCAGTGCTACAGGGTACTATAGTCATGGACAGGGAGCCAGAGATGGGGCATCAGGGCAGGCTGCTGGTCTCAGGGCCCTCAGTGCATTCTCATATTGGGAAGATGTTTTCCTGGTTACCTTTCCTTGCCTCTCTTTCTGGGTTCCTTCATCCTGCCATTGGGGCCTCTGGTTATAGTTTCTCCCCAAATTTGTTTGTCCACTTTGGCAACCCAATTCCAACTGTAATTGCTCTATTAAAGTATTTACTTAAAAAGCAAAACACCATAAATTTGGTGCACAGATTGTTTATTGCTACCCAGTATCATCTCAAAACTGGTTTAGAAAAATATATCACCAGGTGTGGTAGTACACGCCTGTAAAATCAATCGTATCACAACTCCTATGGGCCAGGAACCCTGCTGAGGCTTCTATAAGGCTATAGTCAAGGGTCATCCAGGCTACAGCCACCATCTTTTATAATCTAACCTCAAAAGTGGCATCTGTCCCATTTGTCTGATTCATTAGAAGCAAGTCACTTGGCCCAGCCAACATTCCAGACCAAGAGATTGTTCCAGGATGTGCATGGCAGTCACTTTATGCTGTCTGAGGTCTGGCTATCACATTTAGTGAGCTAGTTAGAGAATTTCACACAAAGATTTTCCAATGATGGATAGATTTACTACTCACTGGGGAATCATTGCCTGCCCTCGCCACTTTCCATTACAGAAGGAATGGCTGCAGACTCCATGCCCCTCATCATTGCTGGACAAGTACTTACTAAGCATCATCCTGTACAGAAGTGTAGACATGGGACGTGAGGAGCAGTGCTCTGAGTCTCAGGAAGATGTAGTCTCAGCCTCAAGGCTGGTTCCTGGGGGTCAGGAGGCACAAGGAGCTGGTAAGGGGGTAGGATCACAGTCTTTTCAACAGAGAGAATGCAACGTTGCCAGCATTATCGTTTTCTTGTTGCATTCTCTTGAATTACAAAGTAATAGTCTCTTGGCATCCCTGGACCAATGGCATTCCACAGCCAAGACCAGGTCCTTCTCCAGCAGGGCTGAGCAACTGCATATCCATGAGCCATACATGGTCTTTATGCTAGCCTAGCTACCCTGGGTACCAAAGTACCCTTCCTCCGCCCAGACAGGAGTTCAGAGGGTCCCTGTCAGCTCTATCCCAGCATTTTTTTTATATATAATTTATTTTTTCAGTCTGGCAGTGGTGGTGCATGCCTTTAATCCCAGCACTTGAGAGGCAGAGGCAGGTAGATCTCCTTGAGCTCAAGGCCAGCCTGGTCTACAGAGATAGTTCTAGGACAGATTCTAAAGTTACACAAAGAAACCCTGTTTCCAAAAAAAAAAAAAATTTTTTTTTTCAATTTTATATGTGTGAGTTTTTACCTGCATGTATGTACATGTACCAAGTGCTCTAGGTGCCTGAAGAGGTCAGAATAGGGTAGTTAGAACCCTGGGAACTGGAGTTACAGATGGTTGTGAGCTACCACATGGATGCTGGGTATTGAACCAGGTCCTCAGGAAAACAGCCAGTGCTCTTAACCACTCCAGCTCCCAGTTCCAGCAACTTACTTACTTTTTTTTTTTTTTTTTTTTTTTTTTAAGATTTATTATTACAGTGTTCTGTATGCATGTTTGCCTGCAGGCCAGAAGAGGGCACCAGATTTCATTACAGATGGTTGTGAGCCATCATGTGGTTGCTGGGAATTGAACTTAGGTCCTTTGGAAGAGCAGGCAGTACTCTTAAACACTTGGCAGTGCTCTTAACCACTGAGCCATCTCTCCAGCCCCCAGTTCCAGAAATTTTAATATGCAAATATTAAATAACCAAAATTAGTGGCTGCTGGGAGGAGGAGGAGAGGAGGTTCTCTTTAGGAATGCAGCCCCTGAGAAACTACTCATCTAGATAGTTCCACAACCATCCACATGCTGGACTAAAGACTTTTCTTTCTTCCTTCCTTCCTTTTCTTAAGTACATGAAGTTGGGAGGGAGTAGTGGTAGCCTGAACTGGGGAAAGGATTTTGGGGGAGGGGTTGGGGTAGATTTGATCAAAACACATTGTTTGTATGTATGTATGTATGTATGTATGTATGTATGAAACACTCAATTAAAAAAATTAATTGGCCATAAGAGGATTAACTTGTAATTGGGAAGAAATGATTCAAACTCTGAAAAAGTAAGGAATAATAAAATGCTTAATAATACTGATAAATAAAAATGATCTCACAAAACAAAAAAATATTTAGTCATGTCACATTTTATTAATCCAAGTTAGTGGACTTTGGGGTTATTTCCGCTTGGAGCTATTAAATTGTTGCCAGTAAACATGTGTATATTATTTTTAGGTGGGCTTATGTCTTCACTTCTCTCAGGGAGTGGAGTTTGCTGGGTTCTGTGGTTAGGCTTCTGTTGGATGTTCTAAGAAACCTCTCCGCCTCAGCAGAAGTCTTTGCAGCTGTAGTTGTTTCTGAGCAGTGAGCAGAGTGCACAGCACTGTGTTTGCCGTGTCCCTCTCCGTTGGGGCTTGGCACGTGTATAATTACAACACGCAAACACCTTCTTCGAGGAAACATGAGCTCAGATTTTGCCCATTAAGGTTGGATTGTTTGTCTCGTTACTGAGTTAGGAGAAATCTTCATATGTTCTCCTCCAGATATAATTTGTGGATGTTTTCTTTCAGTGTGTGCCATCCTCTTGGCTCATACCCAGCTTAAACTCACTGTTTTTAACTGTAAAATTCAGTGTTGTTGTTGTTTTTTTAACTATATTCACAGAGTTGTACTGTCATCATTACCTTCAGTTTAAGAAACTTCACCACTTCATTAATCTCAAAAAAATAAAGAGATGTCACACTGGTTCGAAATTATCCCTCAGCCTTCCCATCCACCACTGTGCGTATATAACCACTAATGAACTTTGTCTATTATTTATTTCCCTATTCTGGGATCTTCTTGTAAATTTAGAATATGTGTTTGTTTGTGAATGACTCCCTTCACTTAGCAAAATTTTTCCAAATGTTGTGGATGTTATCAGTTCTTCGTTCCTTTTTATTGCCTAATACTATTTCATTGTATGGGTATAGCACATTGTATTTACAGCTTTCGCCGGTTGACATTTGAGTTGTTTCCACTCTCCGGCTGTGTTAGCTAGTGTTCCTGCGAACATCTGGACTGCAATTTTTGTTCAAACATGTTTTCATTTCTCTTGGGTGAATATATACCTGAGACTGATTGCCGTGTCATGTGTTACTTGGCCTATTGAGGAGCTTCCAGGCCATTTTCCAAAGCAGCTGCATTACTTTACATTCCTGCTGGCAGTGTCTGCGTTCTTGCTGACACTTGTTATTCATCCTAATGGGTGTAGAGTGGGCTCTCATTGTGCTCTTCCTCTCTTTCCCTACTGTCCAGTGCCGTCCAGCATCTCTTGCATGCCTGTGCTTTTACAGAATTACCTGTTTGATTTTTTTGCCCATTTTAAAATTAGATTGTTTGTCCTTCTATGACTGAGTTGGGAGAGTTGTCTTATCATATACTCTTCCAGAGGACCTGAGTTCAATTCCAAACACTCATGGCAGCTCACAACTGTCTGTAACTTCGGTTCTGATGGTTCTGAACCATCTTTGGGCACCAAGTACACAGACCCACATAGATGCCCACAAAACATCCATGCACATAAAATAAAAATAAGTAAATAAGATAGGAAGTAATTGTAGAGAGTACCTAATATTGATCTCTGGCCTCTCCATGCAACACTCAAAAACTTACATTAACTCCACCCCAAAAAAATAAAGTTTATTCCTTTTTTTCTTTAAAATGTAATATTTTGGTTATTATATTTAAAAAGTCTTTGCATAGAATTTTCCTTTGCTTTCTTTGATAAATTGTGAGATATTAGGTCTAATACTATGATCCATTTTGAGGTTCTTCTGTTTGTTTGATTTTGGGGTTCTTGGGGGGTGGTTTCAGGACAGGGTTTCTCTGTGTATTCTTGGCTGTCATGGAACTCGATCTGTAGGTGAGACTGACCTCAAACTCAGAAATCTGCTTGCCTTTACCTCCCACACACTGGAAGTAAAAGGGTGCACCACCCCCATCTGGTGGTTTGTTTTTTAATGTGAGGTGAAGTAAGGGTGTAAATTCATATTTATTTGTATTATGGGTCACTTTCTAAGAGTGTGCTAAGTAATAAAAGCAAATTTAAAAGTAATTATTGTAGTTCAATACTATTCATACAGAATTTAAAGGCATGAAAATACTATATTCATAGTTATATATGTGCAAATAGGTTAAAAAAAAAATTCCAAACCAAAATCTCTTGTAAGAAAAACAGGAAGTTTCCATAGGGAAAGGGACTGAGCCTTCAAAGAATTGGTGGTGAAGGAGTCTTCAAGTATTATCTGTACTGTTTTTAGATTAAATTGTATGTAATTATTCATTTGGGGTGGCTTATGATGTTATATTTGATCATTTTCTGAGCTTTTATATTTCTTAAATTAAAACCCATACAGAGCTGGCACTACGGTATGTCTATAATCCCAGGATGTGGGAGGTAGAGGCAGGAGGAACAGGAGTCCAAGGCTATCCTCAGTGACGTAGCAAGTTCAAGGCCAGCTGGGGGTACATGGTACCCTATTTTTTTTAAGTGAATAAATAACACACCCACACTTGAAGATTCAGTTAGAATCACAGAGAACAGGGTGGAGTGGCATACTCTTGAAATCCCAGTATGGGACTGCAGCAGGAAGGTCTGCAAGTTGAGGCCAGAGCTGGGAAAACAAACCTAGGAAATAACGATGCTAGAGAAGAAAATGTTCCACTCAGCTCCCACATAGATGCAGCAGTGAGGGGAGGGTTGTGCATAGCTCCAGGCAGCCTGTTTGGGGCACATCCTGTCTGGCATTTCTAGGCTAGATCCACAGAGGGATTCACAGGAACTTGTTCCCACTGTCACTTCTATTCTGCCGGCTTTGCTCCCACAAAGTGCTCCAATCTGACCCCTGAGTCAGGAAACAGCTTCTGATCAGTTTAATTCTCCCAGCTGTCATATCTTATTGCTCAAAGCTACCTCTAGGAGGCTAACCCCATCAAAACAAAACTGAGTATCTCTTTCCTAGCCACTGGCCATCAGAAACATCGATGTGGACAGTGGACACAAGCTTTGAAGTTTCTGTGGGAAGCATATGGCCACAGAAGTAGCTGCTGATTCTCTGGTGGACAACAAACAAGGTTTTCCCATGAAGCAAGGTATATTGACCCACAGCAGAGAGTGGTATTATTCTTGTTACAGACCAAGGAGAATTAGAAAGGGGAAGTATACCTCTGTTCCCAGTGCACTGTGGGTGGCAATCTGAGTGTCCTCAACTTGAATTTTAAAGAGAGAAGGGTATTCCTGGACTGACAGACACTACTGTGTGTTGGTGGTTGGGGCCCAGAAGAGCTAGCAGAAACTGAAAACTTCAGTTTCTCTAAAGAAGATGATGTCCACCAGTGTTGTCAGAAAGCCCTAAATAAAGGAGGTAAGAAGCCCAGGACCGATGCACCTTATTCCTCCTTGTGTCCTGCAACACAAATGCAACAAATTACTCTGAAGAAACAATATATTAAGCAAAACTAAGAGGCTGCAGAATGTGCTAAACTTTTGGCCAAGAGAATGAAGGAGCCAAAGAGAAATACCAGAAACAGATAGCCAAGAGCTTTTACTTCCAAGTCAGAGTCCAGTCAAAAATAAGTCTTTAAAAGTAATGAACAGCTGAGTGGTGGCGGCGGCATTGCATGCCTTTAATCCCAGAACTCAGGAGGAAGAGGCAGGCGGATCTCTGTGAGTTTGAGGCCAGCCTGGTCTACGTAGTTCCAAGACAGCTTTGTGGAAGAGACCTTGTCTGAGAGAGAGGGAGAAAGGGAGGGAGGGAGGGAGGGATGAGTAAATGACAGAGGGGAAATCCAAAGCCATACCAGGCTTTCCTGAGGAAGCCCCCTCTAGTGAACATGTGGCCACACTCATCTGGCCCTGTGGGTTTTGCTGACCAGGCCCTGATCTCTCCTGTGAGAAGGAAGGGCCACCATGCTGCCTGTGGAGTGGAAGGGGTTCTTCTGGCATGACCTCTGGTGAACCGTGCTTCCTCCCACACGCTCTTATGAAGCCTCTCACATGATCTTGATTTTCATCTGTAAGAGTTATATTAAAAGATGGGCGCTTTCTGCCCACAGGTTCCTGCGCGATCAGATAAGAATGGGTGCAGAATGTTGACGGGCTCACAAGAGGGTGTTTGTGGGTTTTTTGTTTTCCCTCTTGGATGCTCCTGGGTGCAGCCCTTCTGGCTGCCCTGCCGTGTGCTTCCCACCTCTCTCAGCCTGTCCTTTTGGTTTTGGTATTCTGAGGCAGGTCCTTATTCTGTAGTTTTGAGCTTCATTACTGTGTAGCCCAGGCTGCCTTTGAATTTCCAGCCATCCTCCTGCCTCCTGTGTTTGAGGTCTCAGCCAGTTCTTATAGTGCTCTTACTCCCACACTGCCCACTCCCTCTTCCTTTCCTTCCTTCTTCAAGTCCTGGCTTTGTTTTTTTTTTTTTTTTTTTTTTTTTTTTTTTTTGCTCCTTAGAAGTGTTCTCCCCTTTTCTTAGAGAGATTGGACACCTAAGATGACATGTTTTCTCTCTGATCCTCCCAGGCTCAAGCCACAGGGTCACCTCACACGTCACCAACTCATGGAGGTGGCCGCCCTATGCCCATGCCTGTGCGTTCCACGTCTGCTGGCTCCACCCCTACCCATGGCCCACAGGATTCACTGAGTGGAGTTGGGGGCGATGTACAGGAGGCCTTTGCACAAGGTGAGTTTCCAGGCCAGTCTGTGGAGAGCTAAGGGGCTGAAAACACATACACGATCCCCGCCAGGATTTTTCCACCTGCTTTCCTTTTGTGTTCTTGGCTTTGGATGATCAGATAGTGTGGCCCTGGTAATCAGATTTACAGTATAAATAAGTTATGTGCTGGCTTCTTTGCTATGATATGCTGGTGTTCCATGGGAGGTCTGCAGGTACATGTATGAAGATGACTGGTCTCTTGGGTGGTTCTGAGCTCTGGACTAAAGGAAATCCTTGCCCTTTGTGCTTTGCTTCCTCACACATTTGGCCTAAAAGGTCTTTAGAATAAGCAAGAATGGGAAGAGTGGTAGCCAAATGCACTTGCCACATCAGCCAACTGAGGAACCAGGGACCCACAATCTTAAGGGGAGGGAATGGAGACAAGGAAATAGGAGGCCCCACACTCTGAGGCTGGAAAAGCCCACTCTACTGTGGTGCCTACAAAGCATGGACTTGACAGCCCTGGTATCCCAGTGGAGAAGACAAGGTGAGTGGATGTTCCAGGGGCATGCAGAGCTGCCACAGGCCCACCTCCCCAGTCGTCTCTGCACTGGCGGGGGCATCTCTCAGAGCTCTTCTCCATGCTCACCCATCTGCATTGCCATCTGCTCTCACTCCTCAGGTACGAGGAGAAACCTCCGTAATGACCTGCTGGTGGCTGCTGACTCCATCACCAACACCATGTCATCTCTGGTGAAGGAGCTGCATTCAGGTGAAACCCAGAGCTCCCCACCAGTCTCCACCTCCCCTCTGTGCCCATGTCTTCCTGCCCTCTCCTACCACCAGGGACACAGCCCTGCTTTCCGGTCCATTTCCCTTCTAGGAACACACAGGATCTTCATCTAGTGCCTCCTTCCCACGTGACCACAGTGTATATTAAGAGCAGTCTGAAGGAGCAGACATAATTCCAACCTGAAGGGAAGTCTTCTCTGCTTGCAGCCAGAGCCTCTTCTCACTCTGTCTCCGCCTTCACTTTGTCCACAGCGGCTCTTTCCCTAGGCTGGCCGTCGCCTTATTCTGAGGCTATCCTGGGTGTGGCAGCCACCAGCACCGAGACCTGTCTCTCTTCCAGCCGCCCTCTGGCTTCCTCCTGTTTGATTCTGTTTTGAAACCCTGTCTTCTCCTTTTGTCTATGACCAGGCTCTGATCTCACCTGAAGGTTCCAGCTGCAACTCCCTCTGTTCTTCATGTTTGGTCCTATTTGACTTCTTCCTCCATCTCTCTGTGACTCAGCCAGTGTAGTGGCTTCCCAGAGTCTTCTGCTTCACAACGTTTTCCCCCTTACATGAAATCTGGGAAAGAGACAGAGGACAAAACCACCATGCCTCCAAGTACCCACCAGCTCCATAGTGACATGGCCACTCAGTGCTTAGGAATTGTTTTCTAGCCATGGCGTCCTTTGAGGGCTGCAGCATTCACACCAAAAGCCCATCTCTGTCCTTAATTACCCAAGGCAGTGCTTGTAAGTATTTTGCAGTGGCTTAGCAGGGCTGTCAAGCAAAAGCACAGAACAGTGTTTCCAGGGCCATTCAGACACTCTATGGAAGGCAAGCCCAGGATGTTTGCAGCAGAGGAAAGCATTCTCTTTAGAGCTGTGGTCCTTTCCACACTTCAGCCCTCAAATCCATCTGTTTTCTTCAGAAGAGATTACCTGTGGCCTGGCTCAGGTCAGTTGCCCATTCTGCCATAGGCAATATGATGCCCTCACCCTCTTTCATCCTATTTCTCATGCCCACACTGAAGCCCAGCCCTCACTGTACATGCACAGAGCAGAGTGGGGGGGGGGGTGTAAGGGATTACCCTCAGGATGACCTCACAGCTGACTAGAATGCCCTTTCTCTAATGTACTTCTCTAATAGACTTCACTTACAGTTTTAGAGAGAGTTTCTTAGGGATTTTTAGGACATGCAGATAAAGTACAGTTAGAGTTTATGCAAAACAAGTGGCTCACAAGCTCAATACTCAAGAATGAGAATGTAATTTGACTGACAGAAAACTGAGTTCAGGCCCAGCACAGTGCTGCATGCTTGCAGTCCCCATTCTTGGGAGGTTTATGAAGTCAAAGTCCACCTAGGCTATATGATGGGGGAGGAAGCAAGAACACCAATTAATATAAAAAGTTGGTTTTAATGAAATTGTGTCTTTTAGAAGGTATGTTAGTGATCCTATTGTCCAACCTCCTAATTTTAGAAATGTGGTGAGGGGTTTTTCAGAGAAGTTAATTTGTTTGCTATCACACAGAATGCAGAGCAAAACTAGAAGAGCTTGGGTGTAGAGAAACAAAGCCAGGCTCTGAGCTGACCGAGCACAGACAACAGGGTAGGTTCTGTGAGTCTCCTTTCCCAAGCTCTGAAGCCTATAGTTTGCCACAGACAGACAAGTGCACACAGGATCCACACAGCACCCTTGTTAAACACAGAATAAATCCTGTCCCTCAGTGGGTGGGAGAGCCCTGCCCAATACAGTGCATGTTAACGTCTCCCTTAAAAGTGGCTTCACAGGCTTTTGTTAGAAGGAGTGGATATCCAGGTTGACTTTTCAGACACTTACTGCAGCGTGCACAGGACACAGGTCTATAGTTTGTCTTCCTCATCCTTCAAAAATGTTTTCATTGAACTTGCTGTCACTGTAAAAAGCCTCCAGTCTGACTATTTCCAGGGAGTTCATTCATAGCCAGCTCTAATCACTGGAGATTTCTTCCTTATTAGGGAGCTAAAAATCTCCCTTTCTGTCATGGGTTATTGTCTGCTTAAAGCTGCCCTGAGTCCAGACTTCCTCTCCAGGCCACCTTTCCAGTGGTGGGTGGTAGATGATGTGGCAACTCCCAAGTTTTCTCCTTTTTGAGTAGATTCTACCTAATCCCTTTAATATGTATGAAGTATGACATGATTGTCTATTTTCTTATCCGGCCATACCTATCAAGATGTGACCTGATTTCCGAGGTCCCAATTCAGAGATAACACCAGTGTTGAGCATGCAGCCCCACTTCAAAGCCGTTATTAATCTGGGTTCGCCTCCACCATGCACTTCTTTTCTTGAACCTGAATGCAAAATACTGAGTGCAACCCTAGGAAGTAGCACTGCTTCTCTCATCACCAAAGATACTAGCAGGTAGCATCATGCTCCCTACTTCATGAATATGCAGCGTTCCAGTCAAACAGTGCCAGGGTGTAGAGCTGTTGGGCATGGGCAAGGAACATTTTTACACCCTGGAGGCTGCTTGCTGCCTTAGGTCTCTGCCTCAGGCCTCCGACCTCCCAAGTGGCCTTCCTCACCTGCCTCCCACACTGGTGCTAGACCCATAAACCACATAAGCCACAGGAGCAGTGGCATGCCCCTGTAATCTCAGTGCTTGGTAGACTTGGTAGACAAGAAGATCGAAATTCAGGCTCATTCTCTGCTGCAAAGTGAGTTTGAGGCCAATGTGGGTTACAGAGCAAATTCTAGGAGATCCAGAGTTACACAGAGAAACCCTGTCTCAAAACAAGCTATTAACTATATAATAAATAATATGGACTGAAAAGGAAGACACTTATAGGTTGGAATAGATGGCTTTCTGGAAAAATAAAAGCAAGAAAGAAAGGTGTCAGCGAAGGATACCTAGTCCTTTATGCCTTCCTAGTCTTGCTGTGCGTATAAACTATTTACATACTTGTTATGTGGGAAGAGAGCTGCACTAAATGATTTTGTGTGGCACTGAAAAATGCAGATAATAATATCCCTATTTTAGTAATAGGGAAACCGATTCTGGGGGAGTCTTCTCACACAGCCTGTGGGTGGGAATAATTGGACTTGAGGTGGATCTTTCTGACTCCAACCTTCATGTTCTTGATTGTCATCATTCATTGAGATATTAAACAGACAACAAAATGCTCTTGAGATGCTTTGGAGTCTCCAATTTCATCTATTGCATATTAATATGTTGTTTCTGGATTCCTCCAGAACATAAACTCCCTAAGGCAGAGGCTTTGGCCTGTGTTGTTAGTGATGTATTCCCAGTGTCTGGAACAGTGCCTGTCATCTAGTAATGTCAGTGAATGAACCTGTCTAAGGAAGTGAACAGGACAACATGATAGCATTAAATGAGAGGGAGTGGGCCACCAGCCTCAGGAGGTGATAGGAGAGACTGGAGAGGTGAGGAGAGACCCATGCTGACTCCTAGCTACCTACTAGACCTGTAGGTGAGTCTGTAACACAGCCATCTGCATTTGGTTTCACAGCCCCAGAGGGGAAGAATTCTAGACAAAGCTCCAAAGCTTATTAACTAGGCAGGTTAATAAGTGGCAGGACCTGGATTCACTCCAGGAGTCTCTAACTCCAAGCCCAGTGCTTTATCCCAAGCAGAACAATTAGACCAAGTGAAGCCTTCCATTGCAAAGTGGAAGGCGGTCAAGGGAGACAGGTGGGAACACCCTCAGAACAGTGGCTTTGTAGTGCTGTTTGCCCCTGGGATGGTACGGATAAGAGAAAGTGTTAGCAGGCTCGGGGCAAGGACTTTGTTAGCAAGAACACTGACATAGCCAAGGAGAAAACATTGTGCAAGTACAGAAACCATTAGGTAGCCAAAATGAAGTCTGGGAGAAATGGGCCACTGGGCATGAGTTGGTGGAAATTGCTGTCCTGGCTACACTTGAGGCTGTCAGAGGAGAGCAGCCATTCAGAAGTTCAGGTTCAGATAAGAAGGACTATGAGGCATGAGGGACAGAGACATGCCACCATGTAAACACCCACCTACCTCCAAACACATGTCCATACCCAAACCAAACTTCAGCATTGCTATGGAAATGTCTTAACTAAAGACATAGCAGCTGCTGCCTTGTGTGTCCTTCCTGTGTGCTTCCCCACCACAGGAGCTCCTCCAGGCCCCTCCTCAGGTTCCCTCCACCCCACAAAGCAAGCCTAGAGCCTTGCCTTTGCTGCTTCAGTCTTGCCTTGGCTGTGGCCCCTCAGTGGCTTGTAGGAACTGGCATAGTTTCTGTTGGCCTGACCTGGCTCAGGGCCCTCTGTCTCTGTCCCTGACTGACCCTGTCAGTACCTTCCTGTCTGACTGGTTGCTTGCTCTTAGCTCTTAGTCTCTCTTTATCCTTCCAAGTGCACACACCAGAGTCTGTATGTCTGTGTGAAGGCTGTGAGAATGCCTGAGCTTCTATGACTTTTGGTGCCATTCTCTAAGAGCAAGAGGACAAAGAGTCAGACTATGAGATGAGCGTTTGTTTTGTGTGAGTCCTTGCAGATATGGGGTGGGAGCATTTAGAATTAATAACCACAATTTTGCAGAGAAGTATTTCTCTTCTTTGGTGTGAAGTTAGGCTCATGTGACATAAACAACCCAGTCAGCTCCCTGCTCAGCACACTTGGGCACTTTCGAAGAACTCCCTGCCCTATTCACCCCTATCTGTCACCTCTGCCTGCCCTACCCTGGCTGTCTGAATACCAGAGAAGGATGCTGCTCCTCTGTGGTACCATTCTCTCTGAACAGCCCTTTATCCTGAGCATTAAAAAGACCACAGATTGCCTCCTCCGGTTGCTCCAGCACTCCATGTTCATCTGAGCCATTCCAGAGTTTCTGTGTCCTTCAGAATGTTCCCTGACAATCTAGTGGATACATTGAAGCATACTAACGCATGTCTGGGCTGCAGCGGCCCTCTCTGAGGACAGACATGGGCTCAGAACATCCAAGGGGCATCTGAACAGGAAACTTGTTCCAGAACATAGAGAAACAATGTCCCCATCAAAACTGTTTCCACCTTGTCTCCCTTTCAGAACCAAACAGGCTCTGGCCCCCCATACCTGTTCCCTATACTTGAGGCAGCCCTGCTCTCATTGACTGATTTCCCTTCACAACACTCCTGTCAACTGTTGAGTTGTGGGTTGTCAGTGATCTGCCTGTACCTTGTTATCCCTGGCAGGATATCCCTCAATAGAAAGGGAGATAGGAGCCCAGTGGTGGTGGCCCATGCCTTTAATCCCAGCACTTGGGAGGCAGAGTCAGGTGGATCTTTGTGAGTTCGAGACCAGCCTGGTTTACAGAGTGAGTGCTAGGACAGGCTCCAGAGCTACCCAGGAAAACCTTGTCTCGAAAAACAAAAATCTAGCCCCTGGTCTGGGTGGGTCAGGAAAGCCCCCTGAGAGGAGTCCAGGGGGCTGAGATGAGCCTGAGTGTAACCTCAGTGTTGTTTCTGCTTGCTGCCATAGGTTAGCAGAGGAGCAGTCCCTACACAGGAAGCTCAGGTGAGTAGTATGTCCTCGCCATCCCTTTCCATTCCTCCATCATAGGTCCCAAGCCAGAACAAACCTTACAATTAGAATTTTCTAGAAAGAATCCAATTTCACCTTTTCCTCTGCTCCCCATAGCTGCCACTACTGGACCTGTTTACTAGGTCTCCAGGCAGTGGCCTGTCTTGCATTGCAAGTCTGCGACCTGGTGTCACCAACAGTACTCACTGAAGCAGGTGACAGTGCCAGCTGCCTCTGCCTCTGTAGTTCTGTCCTCTGTAGGCACTGTCTACCCCACAGCAAGAATTCCCTTGGGGTCAATCCTGTCACTCAACACTGCCTCCTAATGTGGTCCCTACCCAGTCACACTGACCACAAAGAGCCACTGAGTCAAAGGGCAGGCAGACACTCTTCTGGTCTTAAGGAATGAGTCTGTTGAACTTTTTTTTTTTTTTTAATCTGTAGTCTTGATGCATCTTCTGAGTTCATTTTTTTTTTTTCATATTTTTTTTTTTCAAGACAGACACTCACTGTACAGGCTTAGCTGTCCTAGGACTCATGAATATCTGATTGTCACTGCTTCCCAAGTGCTGGGACTAAGTCACCACACCTGGTCTCTACTTCTTCTTTTTAGAAATTTGGCATCTTTTTCACTTACAAATCATCAGGGTAGAAAACGAAGGGCATGGCACCACCAGCCAGAAAAGGGACTTTCTCAGATAGCCTTCTAAGAATGTCCTCTTAGAGCTGCCCCTGGGCTGAACTAGGCCCCACCCTTCCTTTCCCCGAGGGCAGCTGCACACTTGGTTGGCAGAGCTGGCTGCAGGTGGGCAGCATCAGGGTGCTGCTGCTCAGTAGATGTGGATCAGGCCCTTCCTGTGGCAAGCCCAGCTGTCACATGCTGCTGGCGAGGTCAGGAGCTGACTCAAAGGCCTGCAGATCCCCTTTGTCCCTAAGGCAAGGAAAGGAGGTATGTGGGCACCATGTGCCTCTCCACCTTGGTGCCAGGGCTGGAACCGGCTAGTGTCCTGGCCTCACCTCCTGTCAGAGGACCCATGTCAGGAGTTATGAGAAGCCAGCAGTAGAGACAAATGGAAAGTGCCGCACGCCACGCCATGCTCTCTGCTGCCAGAGGCTCCCTCCCCTTCCTCTGCATTCTCTGCCACCTCCTCTACCACACTTCCTCCCTTTCCAACCCTGGCATTGTGTGACCCAGTTTTTATTCAGTGGAAGCACTTCTACCCCTATGACATAAGCAGTAACCTCAGAAGACACATACCCTCCCTCCATTCCACCAAAAGAGAAAAGGCACCTAGACACACCATTGAAGAGCTGAGAGCCCCAACCTCCACCCTCCCTGCAGAGCTGCTGGTTCACAGCTGTGGCCAGCTTCGCCCTGAGCCCTGGTGTGCTTGTGACTAACAGTGTGTCTTGTACAGGCACAGAGGCCGAGAAGCAAGCTGGCACCAACAAGACAAGGGAAGGTCTTCCCCCAGAGGCACATTCCTGTCCGTCTTTCTGCTGCACACCTGGACCCGGCCTGCGGGCTGCCAGACTCACTCAACCACCAGAGAGGAGCCAAGCCTATGGGAAGTGGGAGGGACTGCCTGAGGCCCCAGCTGGCGGGCCTCCTTGTGTAGCCCTGCATGTCCTAGCCTCTGCATTCCTCCCTCAGGGCATGGTCTCATCTCTGCATCAGGAATTTACCAGGAGATGGAAAAGAAAAGAAAAGAAAAAGCACTGAGCCCATGTGTATGTTCCTGACCTAATGGGGTTGTTCTGGTGTCTGGCCAGCACAGGGTATGTTCCCCGGTGTGGGCACACAAGTCTCTTTCCTACCTTTGACCTTTAAAAACCAACAGGTCTTCTGTCTATGCAAAGAAAGCTGCAGGCCTTGCTCGGTTCTGCAGACACTCATACCCTAGCTTCAGTGCTAAAAATAGTGTCCTCCCCCCTTCCTTTCTGAACTTCCGCCTGCACAGTGCTGTGGGTACTGTTGCTCTGCAGCCAGGAGGAGGGCGGAGAACTTTGTGGTCCAGTCAATGGGGAGGCAGCAGTATGCTAAGTGCCAAGCTGGGGCTGGCAGCCAGGGGGCGCACTGCCTGGGTGCTGTCCCTGCAGCCTCTCCCCTGGGGTCCTGTGGCACATGTGATCACCAAGTCCAATTCACATTGATTTTCATTTATTTTCTTTTCTGCTCCCTGAGATCCAGGATGTTATTTTTAATAGAAGAGCTACTATAAATATTTATAAAGGGCAGTGACTGGAATGAAGTGAGAGGGCCCCCAGCAGGCATTACAGCATCCCCTACTCACCTCTGCAGACCCCTCCCCTAATTTTAAGTATGTGCAGAGCCATGAGCTGAATCCATGGCCACACATGGATGGGGTCCCACGAGAATCTCCTCAAAGAGCAGTTGGGAGGACAAAGGGCAGATGCTGCTGCAGCCCTTCCGCCGTGCCCCAGGTACTACGTATGAAAGGCAGGTGCACCACAGAGTACTGCTGCTGTGAGGACAAAAAGAAAATAGGACTTGGGAACTGGCTCCTGCACTGCCGCTACAAAAACACTTCGGCTTCCTGACACACATGTGGTTGGTTAGTAGGCAAAGCTAAGGACCTGGAGGGACGGCAGGGGCTTGAGCAGAGATCATAGCAGTGAAAGGCTGCCCACACTCAGGGGAGGGGGGATTCAGGATTATGGAAGGCCAGGGGGGCAAAGATGGACACTTTGTTGTGGGGACACACTGTACACCCCAGTAGTGAAATCGACTGTAAGGGTGTGGTGGCCTCACAGACAACACTACGGGGGCCCTGTCCTTTCCCCAACCTCACTTTTCACAGTCTGTGCCCAGGAACAAGGCAGACTCCTGCCTCCTGCCTCCTCACATGTGCTTCGAGTTTCTCCCAAACTAAAAGATAATGAAAGAACCCAGGGCCAGGCTGTGTTCTCTTTGCCGGTCTCTAGGAAAAGTTGTCACTCTCAGCCACCGTGAGGGCTGAGGGCCCAGAAAGGGCCTACATTCACGCCTCTGACACCAGCGTTTGAAACACAATGTCTACCTTCCTTATGTCAATTCTTGATTCCTTTTAAAGCTAGAAAATCATTATTGGCTAAGGCCACTGATTTCTCAGCATCCGCTTTCAGACAAAATTCTATACCTTTTGTGTCTGTTGAGGGGATTGTGATCTTAGATGACCTGGAACTTGGGTGGTCCTGCCTCTTTGATGAGATTCCAGATTTGTGTCAACAACCTGGCCATCCGGGGTCTTGAGGAAGCACCCGCCCTTCTATCCCTGGTGCATGATTGCAGCTATCCTCACCTTGTGTTCTTACCTGCTGTTCTTTACTGCCAGTAGACTGCTCTCCTGCACTGCCTGCTCCCTGCTCCAGGTACCCACTAGCTTTAGAGAGGCACCGTTGCCATGGCAATGCCGAGTCGTCTGAATCCCTGCTGCTATGCCTGGAAGAGCTGGTTGGTGGGCTCCAAGCCTGGCCACAGCCGATGCACTCTTCAGGGGTCAGGTGTTTGGTTACAGCTGGACTGTGGGAGGTGGGTGGCCTACCTGCCTCTGGAAGACCTCTGTAGTGGCAAACCACCCATACCCTCACAGGCTTCAAATGGAGAACTCGAAGCAAGGGTTCTTAGGTAATGCCCAGTGCCAGTAGTTCTCAAACTAAGCAGCTTCCAAGTCTACTAGAAGCCTTGTTGATGTCGCCAGAGTTTCTGAGCCAGTTGCTCCAGGCTGAAGCAAGAGCTTGGCAATTCTGAGGAGTCCCAGGAGGTGTTGGTGCTCTTAGCCTGGAGACTATCCTGCCAGCACCACTCTGAGCTTTTATGAGGAAGAAACTGATTGCTCCCATGCAGGGAACTACTTTTTAGTCAGGCAGAAATATTGTGTGTTGTAGAGGAAGATGTGTTAGGAGGAACCTCAGAACTCCCACTTCTTGCCTGGGTACTGGGAGAGGATATCATGTGCTGGAGCTGTTGACTCTTAGACTGCATTCCTTTCTTGTTTTCTAGATTTGTTTTTAATTATGTGTGTCTGGGTATGGGTCTGTGTACGTGCATGTGAGTGCAGGTGCCCACAGAGGCCAGAAGAAACTGTTAGAGTTACAGGTGAATGTGAGCCACCCTTTGTGGGTAACAAACCAAATATTGGTCCTTTGCAAGAGCAGAACATATTCTTAACTGCAGAGCCATCTCTTCAGCCTGATAGACTAATTTCTCTCTGATTTTTTAATGGGCCTGGAGAAATGGCTCATTTCTGCTAATTAATTAAATCATTAATTAAACATAATCAATTACCACCTAGCCTTAGCTCAGTGAGAGTCCTTAACCAGGTAGCAGAACCCCTGTCCCAGTGACGGCTTTTAACCTTGGCCACACTATCAGTTAGGCCAACAGTTCATGGAAGTGTGAGCAGGCTGACACATCACACCACATCAGGAAGGGTCACATGTGCTCATACCCTTGAACTTACGTTGGGTGCCATGGTTTCCTGTGAGAAGCAGATGTTTAAAGCCCCTGACTTGTAACATGGGGCATGTACCCCACTTGTCCTGAAGGCCACCTGTGGACACTGGGCTTTTCACTCAGGACAAAAGACATCTGGTGGAAAATGTATCATCACACACCAGGCACCAAACCCTAATGAGCAAGATCAGTGAACAATCAATTTGGGTCCTGTGTGTGACACCATTAAGAGTCCAACCCATAGCTCAAACAATCCCCAGCCCAGGAATCCCATAGGATCCAGTCCTTTGCTTACCACTGTCACCCCTGATGGCAGGCCCTTCTCCCAGTGGCCACTGGGGACAATGGGACTTGCTACTCCCATACAGCCTTTGGAAATATGCCTGGGAGAGGACCCCATCTTTGGCCACTGCCTTCCTGGTGTTATTTCTCTGCAACTTGTTGGTGGTTGGGGTGCCTGGAAGGAATGATACACCTTGAGCTGCTGGGAATAGGAGTCAGGCACAGATGATGGCTATTGAGAGCGTTTGGTGGGATCCTCCACCTTACGCTTTTCTTTTCATCTTTGGCTGCTAGTTGGTGTGGGTCCTACTTTCCTCATTGGCTAAGCATCCATCCTGAGCTAATCCTTCACACACACACACACACACACACACACACACCCGCCAGCCCACCATGGGAACCCAGATCCCTGCTCCTAAGAGGGGTCAGAGGCCCAAGGCCTCAGGTGAATTGTGGATGAGAGGGGAACGAATAAAAGGAACAATAATAGGTGTGCAGCTGTGGGTGAGAGAGAGAACAGAACTCACGCTGGAGGTGGCACAAGGTGACATAGAGGCAGCTTCCCTCACCCTGTACCTAGGCCCAGGTGACAGCTTCCTTTGTCCGGAAGCAGCTTGTTAAGTGTGGGTTTTGCCCTGATTACCATGCCCTAGCTTGCTTTGGGCACCTAACTTCATAGTCCCTTCAGTAGGTTCCTGAATACAGGTGCTGTCTCCGCTGTCCCAGAGACTCTTATCTGCCAATCCCTCCCCTTCACATCCTGCACCTTCCCCTGCCTAGCTCCTACAGGATATCCTGGGGGCTGCATGCTTCAAGGAGGCCGCTTATCTTTGTGCCTTCAGCCATCCAGAGAGAGTAGGGATTAGATTGGGGTCATCCAGAGGCCTCGGGCCAAACTTTGCACGCTGTGGGGTTTAAAGTAAGTGCAATGGGGAGGGGCACTGGTTCAACATTCTGTTTGCCAAGGCCCCTACCCTGAGCAGCCCAGGGCCCCACCTGGTGCTCAATGGGCTTTTCCTGCCCCCCACTTTATGACTTAGGTCTTAATCCTCTCCTGTTCTTGCTCTACGACAAGGTCACCTGGGCTGTGTTGTGCACACACAGCTCTCCCCAGAAAAGGCCTTCCACTCGGCACACCCAGGCACACCCTGCATAGGAACTCCACTTTCAGAACTATGTCCAAGCTAAGCCCTCTGCCCACAGAGTACAGACAGGGCCGGACAGGGTAAAATGAATGAGACATACAGAAAGAGATGGGTATAGCTCACAGTGCTTGCCATTAATATGCCCAGCCACAGGTTCAACCCCCAGTGCCAAAGAGACATCTGGGAAGAGACAAGTGAGTCCAGGTGTAGTGGCTCACACATACATTCCCAGCACTGTGACAGGGACAGGGGGTTGCAGTAAGTTCACTGCCAGGCAAGGATCTATACAGTGAAACCTTATTCGTAGTAACAACAGAAAAACAAGAATTAAGCAGTTATTCACAGTGGCTCTGGAAGAGGAATGTGTGTTGGTTGAGCTGATGGGCATCACTGACTGACTCCAGCAGGTGGGATTCTTCAAGGGGCTTTTCTCTGGAGGAAAGGGAACCAGTATACACTTAGTGTCTGCCTTGTGCCAGGTGTGTTTATGTATGTAAGCTTGTTTAATTCCATTTGCTCACAAAGCTGCCATGTTAGGTTCATCCATTCCCAGAGCAACAAGGCTCAGAGCGGTCACACAGAAAGGAACATGTTCCATCTGTATGCTCAACCAATACTCCTGTGACCTCAGACTGCTAATGTGGTAAAACTTGTGCAAAGTTTCAAGAAAGACAAATGTCTCAAGTTTAGTTGAAGGAGCATGGAAAGACTCGGGAAGAAGTACAATGTCCAATCAGTTGGTTTAACAGGAATCTTGTTTGCCCATCTCCAAAGCCACAGTGGAAGCTGCTAACATAGCCTAGTTGCTATGTTTTTGTGTTTTTATGTATTTAGCTAGCATGCAATGAAGCATAGGCTGGGCATGATGGTACACACCTGTAATCCCCAAACTGGGGAAACGGAGGCAAGAGAGTCAGAAATCTAATGTCGTCTTTGGCTGTGTATTGACTTTTGAGACCAGTCTGGGCTACAAGAGACCTTGTCTCAAAAAAAAAAAAAAAAAAAAAAAAAAAAAAAAAAGACCATGGAAGCTGGGCTTTATACTATGTGCCTGGACCCCCAACACTCTGGAAACTGAGGTAAGAGGGTTGCGGGTTCAAGGCCAGACTGAGCTATATAGTAAGTATGAGACTAACTTGGGTCACATAGTGAGACCCTGCCTCCCCCACCCCTCCCAAAAAAAGACAAAGGTAAAGAAAGAGAGATGACTCAGCCATCAGAGGACCTGGGTTGGATTCTTATCATCCCCATCTCATGGTGGCTCACAATTATCTGTAACTCTAGTTCCAGGGGATCTAATGCCTTCTGGCCTCTCTGAGCACCAGGCATACATGAGGTACATGACATACATGCAGACAAAATACCTGTGTGCATAAAGTAAAAGGGGGAGGGAGCTACAGTGGAATAGCCCCAGATTTGCTATTAACTGTATAAGCCTTAAAATGATGTTAGTGGCACACGGCTTTATTCCCAGCACCTGGGAGGCAGAAGCAAGTGGATTTCTAAGTTCAAGGCCAGTTTAGTCTGCAGATCGACAGCCAGAGCTGTCTCAAAAGAAAAAAAAAAAGTGGATAATGTCTCAATTCCTAATGCCACCTCCAGATGTACCCTTCAGTGCTTCCCAGGCCATTTAAACCCAACATGGACCTGGCCAGACTACTGTGTTCACTTTCCCTAGATATGGACCCTATGATGCTAACTAATCCCAGCAAGAGGGGAAGGGAGAAACAGCAGCTTCATGGACCCATTTAGTATATTTGCTGGCAGTGTTCAGACTGAGCCACAACTGTCCCAATGAATGTCATCATCCCCCAGGGGTCAATGAGGCAACTCCAGCAAGGAAGCTGCCTAAGGACCAAAGGGTGACAATGTGAATCTCGAAGCTGTCTTTAGAGGCAGATCTAGCCCCAGGAGGCACTGCCTTCTTAGTCCATCATAACAACATTCCTGGCAGTCTGAATGACTATGAAGGATGGTTTGTCCAGCTCACCACTCTCAAGGATGGAAGCCCAAGATCAGGCAGCAACTGTTACTTCATATTTTGGTGGGAAAGCATGAGGGCATGTGTTATACAGCAAACCACAAGGGTTTCTAACAACTGATTCTTGCAGTAACTAATCCAGTCCCCCACCCCTTCCCCCATCCAGCCAGAGAGCCCACTAATCTCTTTTATCAATCCCATCACCTCTTAAAGGTCCACAATCTGCCCGTGCTGCTCCACTGGGAACCACATTTGAATGTGTATTTCAGAGGAGGCAAGTCATGTTCAAATCATAAAGTGCTTCAATGCCCCATAGACAAGGATATGCAGGACCCTGAGTCCCTTCCATATATCATTTCCCTTAAAGAGGAAGGGGTAGAAATTGGCAGTCTCGGCTTAACCCAGGTGCTTCCTCTGGGGCCACTCTGCATCAGGGAAACAGTAGATCCCTATTATCAGCTCAGTTTTTTCAGGGCAGAATGGGAGTCTTAGGGTCCTCTGAGAGATTACCCTGCCTGACTCTGTAAGGGGATGTCCAAATTTAATCAGCTCTACAGAGAGGCTGAGCTATCCCCACTGCCACTCGGGAAGCAGGGAAGCTCATCACAACTTGACAGCTCAGAAAACTGAAGCCAAGGCCTCACATGGGCCAGGGCCACCCAGAGAGGGGTTGGAGGAGCTCCCAAAGGGGCCAACGATGCCTTCTAAACTCCTGCCAGTGTGCATCATGGCAACTGGTCCTGATGTGGAAGGGAATCCTAGATTGGGAACCATGGAGAGGGCACTCCTCCAGAACACTCACTCCATGCCCAGTCCTTGCCTCCTTCGTCTCATGAAAATTCCCATGACTGACTTCCAAGTACCAGGCTTTCCTGTTACCAGAGGCTGGCTTTCCTGTCGCAGGTCTCCCAAAGATGACATTTAACCTAGAATTGTCCTGTCAGAACTTAATTGACCAAAGAGAATCTCCCTGCCCTGTACTTACTTAAAGTCCCCTACAAGATTAGGTGAACAAGCAGGGCCTATTACAATACCTCCCACCATGAGGATACCAGGCCCTCTGGGAAGAAGGGAACTGGGTGGGACTGTAAAAGGCTCGATCAGACAAAATGAGACCTGCTCATGACCAAACCAGGACATAGAAAAGTGCCAAGAGAAGAAGAGTCAACTTGGAGTAAATGTAACAGTGACATCTGGGGGGGGGGCACAGCCATGTGGCCTCATCCATTAGACGCTGGTCAGCTGCTTTAGCTCCTTTAGCATCTTTATTTTAAAACAAACAAACAAACCAAAGAAATCATTTTTTAAGTAAAACATTTCCTCCTGGGGGAAAACTTGTCTTCCCTGGCTCTTGCCTTTGAAGCTTTACTGTCACTACCCTTGCTAGCAGGGCTCTGAGGTCCCTTTCAGCCTGGAGGCCTTTGGTGATCTCACAGTACCCCAGCTGCTTTCAATTAAGCCCCTTGAGCTGAAGAGCAAATGGCTTTAGCGAGTTGATTTTCCAAAGGGTCAATCTTATTTTGAACCAATGTGTCAAAACAAAATCAACTCAACCACAACACATACTAAGCAAATAAATACATCTCTTCTCAGATTCCCTTGAAAAAGGACAAGTGTGCAGTGAGAGGCAGCATGAAGCTCAGCCCTCAAGATTCAGCTCTAGGAGAAAATGGATTGGGGTCCTGTTTCAACTCCTTTAAAGTAGGGACCAGACCTAGCAACTCAGCAAAGTCTGGCTTTTGGGTCCCCTGTGATGATGCTGGCTCGGTACTGGAAGCTGCCTAAGGTGAAGGCTGAGCCTCACTTGTGTGAGCCTTTACCCTGGTCACTGGTTGTGCCTACTAGGAAGGATATCATAGCCTACAGAAGTGGGTAGCAGAGGCTAGGAAGGGCAATGGTGACCTTCAAAAAGTAGGGTGCTAATGGTTCCATGCTATTGGTATCTTCTTGCTTGGAGAATGCTTGGAACACGGCACCCCAAATCAGGTGGGTGCTTTGTAACTGGGTTCTACACTGGGAGGTAGAATATGAAGTAGCCCAAAGTTTTGTTTTATCTGCCCAGAGTGTCTTCTCTCTCTCTCCCTCCCTCCCTCCCTCCCTATCTATCTATCTATCTATCTATCTATCTATATATATATATATCTCCCTCCCTCCCTCCCTCTCTCTCTCTACCTCTCTGTCTCCCTTCCTTCCTTCCTTTCTTTCTTTTTCAAGACAGAGTTTCTCTGTATTGCTTTGGAGCCTGGTCTGGAACTTGCTCTGTAGATCAGGCTGTCTCCCGAGTGCTGGGATTAAAGGTGTGCACCACCAATGCCCAGTGCCAGGAGGGTCTTTTCAAAAACAATAGATTGCAAATGGTGAACTGTGAAAAAGATTTTAGAAGACACAGACTTAAAGTTTTCTTCTGGAAATATCACCCCCTCTAGCTCTGCTGCTCCTTCAGTTCACTTGGCGACCAGCCTGCTGTTCTTGGATGTCCCCACACAGCTCCATAAACACACACCTTGCTGGTTATGCTTCCTGGGACAACTGCTCAAGGTGCTCCGTCGGCATTCTGCATCCTCCAGGACCCTCCAACACAGAAAATCTCCCTCACCATCCCCATTCAGCAGCCCAGAGGTGGCTAACCACTGAGAACCTCACTGGCCACACCAGTGCACCAGGAAACATCCATACACACAGGCATCCTGCCCTTGTCCTGCAGAGCCAGAGAAGGCCTACTGCTGAGTCAGACTTCATTCTGCCCCAGTCAGCTACTCCTGGTGCCTACAGTCGCCATCCCTTCTGCTGCCATTGCCGAGGCTGGGGAACTCCAGCAGCAAAAGTCCCATAGCCTTAATCTACATGCAGATCATGTAATTCAGCTCAGTATAAAATTTGCATAGGTAATTGTCAGAAGGCGCTGTCCCTGGAAGCTGTGACTCCCCTATGGTGATGGCATGATGGCAGGCCTGAAATGATCCACTAGGGTTGCCCAGTCAGAAGCAGGAATGAA
Organism: Phodopus roborovskii; assembly: GCF_943737965.1. Classification (NCBI taxonomy): domain Eukaryota; kingdom Metazoa; phylum Chordata; class Mammalia; order Rodentia; family Cricetidae; genus Phodopus; species Phodopus roborovskii. The sequence continues at coordinate 11,496,261 of NW_026126408.1, read as the reverse complement.
TAAACAAACAAACAAATAAATTATTTAGAATTGAAGAAGCTTGTAATGTCCATACTAGGAAGGTTGAGGCCAAAGGATCACCCAGAGTTGGCTGCCAGCCAGACTGAATCTTGGGCCAGCCTGGACTATAGTGTTGAGACCATCTAGAGACAAAAAGCTAAGGAAGGTGTGGGTCATAGTCATGAGGTTACCACCCAGCCTGGAGTGTTACCTTCTGGACAATTCAATTCATGTGTCTTGCTTTCTTAGCACACCCTTGCAGTCCACCTGGGCCCTGCAGCTTTGTACATTGAGTTCCACTGTCTTCCAAAACCCAACAAGCTTCCCAGGGCATGGTGGGGTTTCTTCAGATACATATATTTATATTTATAATGTCTATAACATGTACATATAAAGTAGATTAAAATTTTACCAATTAGCACTCATGAAATAATATACTACTGTCTGACAAAGTTTTCAAATAACAATAGTATTTTATTGCTTTTTAAAAAGAAGATTCAGAGCTGGGTGGTGACGGCACTTGCCTTTAATCCCAGCATTTGGTGGTGCTCTTAACCACTGACCCGAGGCAGAGGCAAGCAGATTGCTGTGAGTTCTAGGCCAGCCTGGTCTACAGAGCAAGTTCCAGTATCCAGAGCTGGAGAGATGGCTTGTGGGAGACAGTTCTTGCTGTGTAAATGTGAAAACCTGAGTTTGGATCACTGAGAAATACAGAGACCAGAAGATGGTTGCCAGTTTAGCTCCAGATTCAATGAGACTTGTCAAAGGAATAAATGGGAGTGATAGAGAGACAGCTGACATCCTCTGACCTCCATGAACAGATATACACACCCTCCAACACATACATATCATATGTACATCATACACTATAATGTGTACATCATACATTCACACATACATACATACCCAAAGAACTCCTTTGATCACCTATCATCAATCGTCTTCCAGAATACTGCCCCAGACTGAAAACTTGAAGCATAGCTTCATACCCTATGCAAAAGAGACAGTTGCTGAAGGATACTATGGCACCAATTCCTGACTACTGCCAAGTCACCCATGTTGCAATTTTTTTTCTTTTGAGATTGTGACTCCTCTATCCAAGGCTAGCCCTTCTCCTAAGACCATCCCAGACCTGGCCTACATCTACAACTGCATTTACCTTGATTTTGCTCCTAAACGTATGCCCCTCTTCCTGTGAGTAGCACCTTATAGACTCTGTGTTAGTCTCCTGGTCCTGCACCTGTCTTTGCTCACAGGTGACTTCACCAGTGACAGCTCTACCTTCTTCCCTGGAGTCAACCACTCTCCTGGCCTGGCTGCGACCAGCTCCTGGGGGCCATTCTCTGACCTCTCTACTTTGGCTCCTGACTTCTGGGCAAGATATGGGGGGGGTCTGTGGGAAAACATGAACTCTGAGGGCAAACATACCTCCTGGGTTTTGTTTTAATTCTTTTTTTTTTTCTTTTTGAGACAGTGTCTCATGTAGCCAGGCTTGCCTTGAACTCCTGATCCTCTTGCCTCCATCTACCAAGTGCCAAGATTACAGACATAGGCTACCACCTGGCTTTTACTTTTGTTCTGTTGTTTAAAAGAGATGATTGTTTTAGTGTGTGGTGTGTGGTGTGGTGTGTGTGTGTGTGTGTGTGTGTGTGTGTGTGTGTGTGTGTATCTATCACAATGTATCTGGAGGCCAGAAGAGGGAGTGGCATCTCCTGGAGCTAGAGTTAAAGGCAGTTGTGCATGGTTACAAGGAACCAAACTTGAATCCAAAAAAGCAGCAAGTGCTCTTAACCACTAAGCCATTACTCCAGCCCCTTGTTTCTGTTTTTCGAGACAATCTAATGCAGCCCTTGAACTCCTGATCCTATCTCCACCTCCCAAATGATGGCATCACACTGACTCCACACCTGCTTTTTTAATTAATGGTTTTTCAAGACGGGTTCTCTGTGTAACAGTCCTGGCTGTCCTAGAACTCACTTTGTAGACCAGGCTGGCCTTCAACACACTGAGATCCTGCCTCTGCCTCTCCAGTGCTGGGACTAAAGATGTGAGCCACCATAGCCTGGCCCACACCTGCTTTTGAATCTCAGTGCTGTTGCTTTCAAGAATGCTTTCCCTCTGCATAGACAATGAAGGTAATTTCAACCCTGCTGTTGGCTAGGGTTGTATTAAATACCCAAGCCTTGGAGTAGTGCTAGGAAATAGCACATCACTGTAGCTATTACAGTGCTTCCTATTCACTAGTGTTTGTTACCACCCAGATGGCTCCGAAAGTCAAGGACACTGAGCGCTGGCGGGGCCCCTCCTGGCTTAGTCAGGAGGTTGCAGTGGTGGCATATGGGCACCTGGCACTGTGGGAGCCATGCCAGTGCCAAGTGGCTAAGCATAACCAGGCTGGCAAGCATGGTCAGGCTTGGAGAGCTGGTTCATGTCCCCAACAGACATGAGGACTAATGTCAGTGACTAGAGGGTTGGGTACCAAGTGCCAAGCCATATCTCTGTTCACCACATCTTCACACAGCAGGGAGACCATGTCTGGGGAGAAAGGTTGGTGCTACTCCAGGAGTGTCAAGACAGGCAGTGCACAGACCTTATCCCATCACCTGGTATATGCATGTCCTCTTTAGAGCTTAGCAGCTCCCTCAGTATGCAGGTGGGCTCCCCCCACCCCAAGCCCCTGTAACACCAAGATCTTGTCTCACAGGACTAAAGGCTATTTGCCAGATTGGAGACAACTTGCTGCGAAGTTTACCCTTCACCAGGTATGCTGGACCCTGCACACCCTAGTCACAGATGAGGGTGGCACCATTCTCGTCCATTTGACACTGTGCAGATACTTGTGTGAATTCATCTGAGGAGCTGAGCTCACCGCTCAGGACCTGTGCAGTCCAGAGGTTGGGGTGGGACTGTCTCCCTCAATCATTCTCCATCTCATTTCCTGAGAAGGTCTCTCAGTGAACCTGGTGCTCACCTTTTCGGTTAGATTAGTTAACCTGTCTTCACTGAAGCCTGTGCTGAAGTTACAAACTATCTCTGCTCCCTGAGCGCTGGGATTGCAGATGTGATACATTGAGTACCTACTATGTGCCAGGAGTAATCTAGGCCCTGGGAAACAAGACTAAGTACAACTTTAGGAAGCATTTGAGTTCTGTGTGGGATATGGACAGTAAAGAACTGTCTACTGTCAAGAGGTGAAAAGCATTTGGGGGACTAAAAGCATGGGGGAACTCTTATCCGTGGTCTCTACACAAGTGTACAGTAACCAGCTACTTTTTTAGATGAACAAAGAAAACACATACTTGCTAGGTTGTAGTGGCATATGCCTTTAATTCCCGCACTCAGGAGGCAGAGGCAGGCAGGTATCTGAGTTCAAGGCCAGCCTGGTCTATAGATCGAGTTCCAGGACAGCCAAGACTACACAGAGAAACCCTGTCTTGAAAAACGAAGAAACAGAAAAAAGAAAACACACTCTTCTGTGGTGGGAGTGTCTGATCCTCCTCTAAGAGCAGGTTGAGGAATGACAGTCCTAGCCATGCCCTACATTCTGGCCCACTGGAAAAGCTCTCTGAGCAGCACATCCCCTCCCACCAGTTGCCTCTCTCCCTTCTGTGACCCTCCCCTGGATTTAGAACCAGGCCTTTGCTGACCGAATTGGAGCTTTAGAGGCTGGTAGTTTGAGTTTTCCCATCCTTCACAGACCTTCTTCGGTGCCAAATGTTTTTAGTTCCCCATTATTTCTAATTCAGATCTGGCTTTCTATCTGGAACAAGAAAAAGATATCCTGGAAAGTTGTACCTTTGGGACTTACCTCCACAACAACCAGACACAGGCAAGTATTGTCCTTGCTATTCATAGCATCCCACTGGCTTCTCCACCATCTGTACACTTGACCCCACCATTTCCAATCCAGACCCCTGGACCATCTACATAGGCCTGGATCTAACCTCAGTCTGGCAGGGGCTGTGTCTATGCAGTGGAACCCCACACCTTCCAGGCACCAGCCACATCCCCTGTCTCCCACAGTTAGGTGTCTCAGGTACGCCTCTGCCCTACCTACCACTGTCTCTGAGCTCCTCGGAGGCAGGCAGGGCCAGATCTGTACCAGTCAGGATATTGCAGTCAGTGTGTGGTCCCTTAACCATCAGCTGTTACAAAGCACCCATGAGTACACCTGCCCTGACTCAGCACACACGGTCCGGGGAAGGTGTGGGCCGATCCCCCAAATCTGAGCTGCCTTATAAATAAGCCGACAGTCAGGAATGATGGCTCCCACCTGTCATCTCAGCACTGAGGAGGCTTACGCAGGAGGATTGCCTGTCTCCAAAATAAATAAATAAATAAATAAATAAATAAATAAATAAATAAAAATATCACACGAAAATAAACAATCTCTTTTGAGTAGGTCCCACCAGGGATTCTCCTCGCATGTCAGTTTGTGAGGTTTTTATAAATGTATGACAAATGGGAAACTTGGTTAATTATAGTCTTAACAAATTGTCCTTATTAAAAATTTAAAAAAATCATAAAATTAGGATTGTCCCCGAGGAGTGAACACACCGCAAACATTCTCTTCATGGCAAGTAAGCCAGTTCCTCCCTCTAACCGCGTCCCCCACCACAGGTCCTCTGGGTCTGTCACCTCACTAGCCTGAACCCAGCCAATCAGAAGTCACCCTTTCTGATGTCCCGCCTTCTCTGTGACTGACAGGTGTATGCTCCACCCCCACCGCCGCCAGCTCCACCTGGAGTGTGCGGAGCGCAGGTGCGGTGTCTGCGCAGAAGGTGCTGGACCAGGTCCTAGGTGGATCCCTGCTGGTCCGCAATGTGGGGGTGCTGCGGGGGGAGGGGGTTCTGGCGTGGCCCCCAGGAATTGTCACCAGCGCCTTCAGCCTCCGTGCACAGCTAGTTGTGTTGTAAGTTATATCCCTTCCTCTTTTTTTCTTTTTAAAAAAGGATTTGCTAAGGGAAAATTGGCCCAAAAAAGTGACCAGAGAGGGTTGTCTATGGTTTTCTCCTGGCCAGTTACTCACAGGCTGGCCTTTAAATTGCAGTAATCCTCCTGCCTCTTCTTCCCAAATGCTGGGACTGCAAGCATGTGCCACCGTGCTAGCCTCAGGAGCCACTTTAAAAGCCCCCATCGACACAGTGTGCACCACCACTGCCCAGCTGATAACTGTAAAATTGCTTCGCGTTATGAACCACAATATATATCTAATATGCTGCCCACGACAGGGTCGCGACCCATAGGTTAGGAAACACTGCTTTAGGAGGATGTACATTTCCCTGAGGACTTCACTAACTTCAGTGATCAAAATGTTGCTAATGGAAGTGATGGCCTTGCCTACTTAGAGTTGCTAACATTAAATGAGAGGGCCTAGTGCCTGGGATTGTGCCTGATGTGTAGCCAGCCCTCCAACACTGCCATGATTCACGGCAACCCATGTTCCTTGTGCCCCATCTCTTAGTGGACCAGAGAGATAAGGAGCTCTGGTTACATCCTTGTCACACTTGCAGGCAGGTGGGTGGGCAGCGGGGGCGGGGGGGGGCGGTTCTAGCAACTGTAATGTCCAGTCTAGGGATGAGGCTACTAAGGCCCAGGAGTTCTTCGTGGCAAGTGGGTGACAGAGTCCTGAGCTCGCAGCCATGTCCTATGCCTACAGGGGATTCCCAAAGGGCTCCAGATGGTCTGGGGCTCACAGCTCTTTTCCTCCCTGGTCAGGTCTAAGCTAGCCTCTCCTTGCTGTATTCTGCTCCTGGTGTTCCAGGCACTTAGAATCCCAGCAGTGCCTGGAAATGCTGCCTGCCCCAGGCACCAGAACCTCACTGTAGGCAAAGTCTTGCATTCCACAGGACCAGGAACCAGGAGCTAAGGTATCTGGAGCCCTGAGGAACAGGTGAGAGGTGACAGAGGGCTGGAGGAAACCTAGGCTGGTTGCTAGGTAACACCAGACCAGGACACCAAACCAGAATTTGTAGCCTCCTATACTTTGGACCCCACAGCACTGGACTTTGGGGTTCAGAGTCTGGACATGGTGGGGTTGGGGTGTCTTGGATCCTAAGGCTTCTGCTGGTTATACAGGGGTGAGGCATCTGTGGACCCCAGGACCACTCCCAGTAGCCTTGGGGTGTGGCTGGCCTCAGTCCACTGAGCCCATACTCAGTGAACCTCTTGGGACTATGGCTTGCTCTTTGGTTTCCTTCCTTGGCCAGGCAGGGTCACCATGGAGTTACCAAAGCAGGTGTCACACCCACAGGGAAAGGGCTGCTTCAGGAGTTCTCCCCTAAATGCTGGCTAACCATGGCAGATCTCTCCCACTTCTCAGGCGGTATGCCTCTGCCTTTCTCTCCCACTTCATTCCATTCTCTCTCTCTCTCTCTCTTTCTCTCTCTCTCTCTCTCTCTCTCTCTCTCTCTCTCACACACACACACACACACACACACACACACACACACACACACACACACAAGGAAAGTAGAGCTGCAGGATTGGAAGAGTCTAGGGAATGTTTTTCCTTGTATAAAACTGGTGTACAATATTCCACAGCTAAAGCAAATCTCTCAGGGTTGTGGGGCAGCTGCTGTCCCTTTTAGAACTCTAAGACTTGTCGCTCTCTGTAGATGCTCAATAAAGAACATCTCTTCTGGCTGGGCAGTGGTGGCATATACCTTTAAGCCCAGCACTCAGGAGGCAGAGGGGGATCTCTGTGAGTTCAAGGCCCACCTGTTATACAGAGCAAGTTCCAGGGCAGCCAGGCCTACACAGAGAAACCCTGTCTTGAAAAGACAAACAAACAAAAATTACAGTTATGAAGAAGCAACAAAAATAATTTTATAGTTTGAGGTCACCAAAGCATTAGGAAGGATGAGAACCACCTGAAAGAGAACTCTGGGGACGGGAAAATGACCTTGCTAGAAGTCTAGCCTGAGGTTTTTATTCTGTTCAGCTTTTGTGTGGGTCAGGAAAACTTGGTTAACTTCTCGGGCTCTCATGCCTGCAGTACTTGACTCCCATGACTCAGATTCCTTCCTTCAAAGCCAAGTGCTGAGAGGTTCAGCATCTCCACTCTCCTCTTCTGTGGTGAGGACTCATTGATGGCAGGCAGCCAAGCCCCCCTGCCCTCCACTTACATCCAAGGTCTCAAGTCAAGCACATTGGCTTATGCCTGCAGTTCCAACACCTGGGAGGCTGAGTAGCATTATTGCCACAAGTTCAAGGCTAGCCTGAGAAATCTAGTGAGTTCCAAGCCAAGCTAGGCTATAGAATGGAACTGTCTCAAACAGAACCATCAGGTGAGTTGAACTTTGTTCTTACTACCCCTGCCTGTGTGCCTCCCCCAAAGTCTGTGTCCAGTCCCTCAGTCTGCCTCTGAACACTCAGCAGAGGTTCCTCTGGGGTGCCAACTCCTGATGGGGATCCCTCTGTGCCATCTTCTTAGCCCCTCCCCATCTCTGTCTGTCCCGTGCATGACCTCTGAGCTGGACAGGCCGTACCTTGGCAAGCACTGTCACTGAGCCCTGAAGTGTTTATTATTGCTTTTATTCCTGGCTTTGTGGGTTGGGGGCAGGGTGGGGAAGAACTTGGACGATGAAATGGGAGTCCTTTGGAGACCCTGGGTTGTGCCTGTGTCTCTCTGTAAGGTACTGGTACAGCTGAGCATTAATTACTCCTTGGCCCCCACTCTGTCTTTTGCCCCCCCCCCATATTCTGCAGATGTCATGTTCTTCCCAGTAGATTGCTCTGGGTAGTCTGAGATCAAATGCAGACATAGACAGGTCTCTTCTCCCAGGGGTGAGCAGCTCTCAAGATCTGGTTTCAGATCCTGCATCATGTCCTTCCTTTCTTTTTTTTTTGTTTGTTTGTTTTGTTTTGTTTTTGAGACAGGGTTTCTCTGTGTAATAGTCCTGGCTGTCCTGGAACTAGCTCTGTAGGCCAGGCTGACCTCGAACTCACAGAGATCTGTCTGTCTCTGCCTCCCGAGTGCTGGGCTTAAAGGTGTGTGCCACCACTGCCCCGTGATGCCTTCCCTTTTGAGTGACATGCTTCTGACACAGGCACAAAGCAAAGCTTTCATGATTTGGTTCTAGAAGTTTCTCTCTCAAATTCTGCACCTTCCCTTTGGCTCTTACCTGCTTCCAAATGTAGGCTAAGCCAACTGCCATTTTGTAAACCCTACGTGAAGAGGCCAACATGGCAAAGAAATATACCAAGGGTGGCCACTGGCCAACAACCATCATCAGAATGAAGTCCCATCCAATAATGGGAGACACAGACTTGCTCATCTCTAGCATGGAAAGATCTCCTTCCCCATTAGTCCCCCCATTAGTCCTGGAGATGGTAGCAGATTTTCCCACCAAGATACTCAAGATTTCTGACACATTGGAACTGGGAAAAGAGAAATGCACAAGTCTCTGTGGTCAGGCCACCTTGTTAGATAGCACTAGATGACAGATACACATACCTTGCTCCAAACCCTACCACCTTGCTAATGATGAGGTCTCCAGTACTTGGCCTTCATTCACTCATCTGTTTCTCCTCTTGCCATTCCTTTCTCTGTTGCCAGCCATCTTTTCCTTCCCCTAAACTGAGATCTCTCCAGTGTCCCTGGCCCCCACACTCTCCTCAAGCATTGCCTCCCCATGGCCATGGATATTCCCCAAGAAGATTCCCCATCTCTTACTGCTGCACTCAGTTCCATTCTCTAGCTCCCGAATGGATATTTTATCTGGATGTTACCCTAGCAACCCAAATCAGTCTAGCTGCTGCCCTACATCATCTGGCTATCTGCTTTCCCTCAGTAATAGAGGTTCTCCTAGGAATTGAGTCTACAGCCTCCCATAGCTCCACAGGGTTCCCTTCCCACTTAAGTCTCTAGCCTGGTTTTCAAGAGTCCTAAGACCCCGAATTTTCCATGGAACCTACCTTCAGCCCCATCTGGCTCTAGCAGGACCACAGTTTGAATGCTGATTCCACATTCTCCGCCTCACATGAGTCTGTTTGCTTCTCTGACCTCAGATTTCTACCCCCCCAAGTACTTTAAATGCTGGGAAACAGTTAACAGCTGCTAAGACTCCAGATGTCCATCTACAGGTAAATGTTTGAGATGGTACATCTGCCTCTGGACTATCAATGAAAAGAGATGAGTTTTCGGCATACCACAGTCCAATGAACACCCAGGGAATTTTGCAGAGAGAAGGAAAAAAAAAAAAGCCAACCTTACAAGCTTGCATACTGCCGTACTCCAGCAACCTCCACACAGTATCACCAAAGTGACAAACTTCAGGAAGTGTGGAACAGATTGGCAGCTGTCTGAGTTAAGAGGGACAGGAGTGGGCTCTAAGGGGCAGCCTTAGAGACAGATGCTCATTTCAATGTCATGGTCTTGGTTGAGATATATGTTAGATGCTGAGAGGCATCATTAGTGAGAGAACCTAGGCTGTGAGCACGTGGGACCTATGTGTAGCATGTAAATGGAAAACTGTCTCAAGACAGAAAAAAGTTAGGATGATTTCTTTTTTTGTGTGGGAGGCATTTTCTATGTAGCAAGTTCCAGGGGTACATAGTAAAGCCTTGTCTATAAAAAGATAATAAAGGCCTTGTCTATAAAAATATTTAGTAGTCGGGTGGTTGAGGTGCATGCCTTTAATACTAGGCAGAGGCAGGTGGAACTCTGTGAGTTCAAGGCCAGCCTGCTCTGTATAGTGAGTTCCAGGCTAGCCAGGGCTGCATAGTGAGACCCTGCCTCAAACAAACAAACAAACAAACAAACAAACAAAAAACTCTACTATCTTAAAAAAGAAAAACAAAACAAAAAATGAAACCACAAAATATCTTCAACAAGAAAAAAGAAAGAGCCTCCTCAGTTACAAGATCATAACAAAGAAAACAAACAAACAAAAAACTAACTATAAGACAGAAAAATAGCCTAAAGACATAAATTCACAAATTCAGTGGTTCTCAACCTTCCTAATGCTGTGACTCTTTAATACAGCTCCTCCTGTTGTGGTGACCCCCCAATCATAAAATTATTTCACCCCTACTTCATAACTATAATTTTGCTATTATGACTCATAATATAAATATTTGATACGCAGGATGTCTGATATCCTGTGAAAGGGTCAGTCAATACCAAAGGGGTCATGACCCATAGGTTGAGAGCCACTGACATCCCTAACTGATCATTCTTGGTTTATAAATGCTAATGCATACTGAATATTAAAAAATCAAGCTTTTTTGTAAAGTGAGAAATACAAAATAAAATGGGCAGTGAGAGCCCTTGCCACCCTATTCTAGGAAGGAACTGCTCTGCCTTCCACTTACTACTCTCTACACCCACGACTCTGGGTTCTCCTTAGCCCTCTCTGCACCCCAGGACTTTGGTGCACGTTGTGAGTGCGTGTGTTGTGTGTTGTGTGTACCTGTGTTGTATGTGTGCTTCATGTACTGTGTATTTGTGTTTTGTGGTGTGTGTGTGTGTGTATGTGTGTGTGTGTGTGTGTGTATGTGTGTGCTGAAACCTAATACATCTTCAGTCAATCCCAACCAGAGAGCCTTGAATCCTGTATGTTCCTAGTGGAGAGGCAAAATGCAGTAATCACTAGACTTTTACTGTGGAACAGTATCAGACTTACAAAGGAAGCTGTAATATGGTAGAAAGCCCTCTTCTTGTCCATTGTGAATAAGAGGTCAGCCCCCTGACATTTTAGTGTATATTATAGATTATACATTTTGTTTGTAACTTCAGTACAACCATCAAAATTAGGAAAGTAATTTGACTAATTACTACCACCTAATCTTTAGACCTTATTCAGATCCATCTAACTGTTCTAACAGTGTTCACTTATTTATTATTTATTTATTTACCCTTTTATTTTGAGACAGAATCTTCCTACACAGCTCTAGCTGTCCTGGAACTCACTATGTAGACCAGGTTGGCTCCAAATTCTTATCCATCTGCCTCTACCTCCTGAGTGCTGGCATTAAAGGAGCATACCATTTGTTTATTGTTTGTTTATATTATGTGCACATGTGTGTAAGGGCAAGTGCACATATGCCACAGGGCACAAAAGGAGAGAGACGACTTCTGGGAGTTGCTTCTCTCCACCATGGGTTCTGGGACTCAAACTCAGGTCATCAAACTTCTATGACAAGTGGTTTTTAACCTGCTAACCCATCTTGTGGGCCCTTCTTTGAGACAGGGTCTCACTCTGTAGCCCAGGCTGGCTTCAAATTTGTGAAGTTACTCCTGCCTCAGCCAGCCCAGTGCTGGAATTACAAGTGTAAGCCACCGATACATAGCATAAACATTCATCAAAGCCTTTCCCTTTCACCTGTCTAGTCTCCTTCAATATTATAAAAGTATTTGTTTTCTTTTTGTATTGCTGGCAATCAAACCAAAGGCCTTCTACACACTAGGAAAGCACTCTACCACCAAGCTATGCTCTGAGCCCTTCCGTCTTTCTTTGGCTTCCACGGTCTTGACTAAATGCAAGGCAGTTAGTCAATGTGTAGGAGAGCCCTCATTTAGGGTTTGTCTGATGTCTTCTAAAGATCTGATTCAGGGCCTGGAATGGTGGCACACATCTGTAACCCTACTACTTATGAGATAGAGGTAGGAACTTCATGGGTTTGGGATGGTTCTGCTCAGGTGGCCTCACAGAGGAGGGTGAAAGTAAAAAGAAAAACATGCACATCTAACTTTGAGGCTCAGGGTGGGAAACAGTTACTAAAAGATGTGGACTTTTGTGTCCTGGAGACAGTGAGATTCCAGGAAGTTCTTTTGCAATTCAAACCCAAGATGGGCATGCTTTTCAAAGCTGGGTGGAGTTTGCTCACAGTAGGATCTGGTGGTGCATGTTTGTAATCCCAGTACTGAGGAGATAGAGGCAGGAAGATCAGTTTGGCTAAAGTGTCCCTGTTTCAAATCCCCCAACCCCACTTCCCGCCCCCAGCCCAGAAGTGCAGGAGGAAAAGATGGATGACCAAGTAGTGGAAAGAGGCCAGACATGATGGCAGAGTAAGGGTGAGTTCCCACCCTGGAGCTGCATTTGAACCCTACATTTACCTGTCCCTGAGTCCCCATCCTTGGTTTTCCCAGGTCCCCATGTTTAATTTGGCTGGGATGTCATCTCTTGCAATGGAGAGTTGGGGCCTCCCTGTAAGACAAGCATGACCATCTGGTGCAGGCGAGGAGCCTTCTGACTGATGTGACTTGAGGACAACTGGAATGGTGAGTCTCTGGAGGTTGTGGTAGGGCTGACAATGTCAAGCAGGGAAGCTGGTGAACACAGTCTGGTGGCCAGAGAGTGAGTGGGGGAGGCATGGGATACTGGAGGAGATGGTGGAGAGGACAGACACAGAGTTGACAGTATGGATATGCTGGTGTGGCCCTACTACTGTGTCCTTCTCACAGTCAGCATAAGAGGACTGAGTTTTCAGTTACGGTCCCTATGTAGAGAATGTCAGGGGATCATGCTGCCAGTGAAAGGGTCCCAAAAGCCCCCATGGTGATCTCTGTGGCCAATTATCTAAAAACAAACAAACAATCAAACAAACATATGGCTCAGGCTGGTCTCAAACTTCTGATGGCTTTGAATGTATAACCCTCCTGCTTCTAACTCTTTAGTGCTAGAGTTACGAGTGTGTGCCAGCACCACACCAATTTCTGTGGCACTGGAGATGGAAGTCAGGGTTTTGTGCTTGCTAGATGAGAGCTACACTGACTGAGATATAACGTGTCTGGTCTTTGAGGCTCTCTGTAGCTTTTGATACTCAGATCTCTAGTTGAATGGATCTGTATGTCTGGTTTTACCCATCAAGTGACATGCCCATCGACAGGTGACATTCCCTGGTGCTTCCCCTTAGATGGTGGCTCTTTCTGTTGGTCAGAGGCCCTGGATATTCCATGGGCACAGCCCTGAGTCCCACCCTTCACCCACAAGGACACTTGACAATTGCAATGACTTTACACTCTACTTGTTTTATTGTAGTCAAATACATATACCACAAACTTAACCATTTTTTAAGTGCATCCCACACCATCAATCTCTGGAAGGCTTTTATGTTTCAGGATGAAGCTCTAGCAGTTAAACACTTGTTTGCCATTCTCCCCATCCAGGCTCAGGTAGCCAAGAGTCTATTTTGCTTGTACAGAATTGACTATTCTAAAAGTACCTCATGTAAATAGAACCATGCAACATTTGTGTCTGTGACTGGCTTGTCTCACTCAGAGCAATGTCCTCAAGGTTCATCCATGTTGCAGCTTGTGTCAACAATTCATTTTCAAGCCTCAAAACTATCCGGTTGTATAAACAGCATGGTTGTCCATCCATTTATTTGTGGCTGGACATTCAGGTTGCTCCCATTTTGTAGCTACTGCAAATAGTTATGAACACTGGTACACAAACACTTCAAGCCTCTGTTTTCCATTTTGTTTATTTGAGACATGTTTCTCTATGTAGCTCTGGCTACCCTGGAACTCACTATATAGATCAGGTTGACTTCAAATTGTCTGCCATCCTCCTGCCTCTACCTTGAGAGTGTTGGGTTTATGAACATGCACCATCACACCTGGCTTGCTTTTAATTCTTTGGGATATACACCTAACTGGAATTTCAGAGTCACGTGGTAATACTGCATTTTACTTTTTGAGGAGCCACCAAACTGTCATAAACTTGGTGGTTTGAAGTCCCTAAGATTTGGGGGTGTATTATAGGGTTGGCCCTTTCTTTTGGAACTGATGCTGCATCTCAGCCCAGAATGTCTAGACTAAAGTGACAGGGTGTAGAAGGGTATATTCACTGTTCTGTTCTGACACCGACAGAAACAGCCTAAAGGAAGAAAGATGTACTTTGGATCATGGTTTCAGAGGATTTAGTCCATGCACTTTGGCCAGCTGTGAGGCTGAACTCTATGGTTGCAGGTGGTAGAAGAGGCCGCCTCCCTCATAGCAGCCAGGAAGCAGGGCAAGGACCAGACAGTGGCCAGTTCAGGATAGAGCTTCTAACGAAATGCCCTCAGTGACATACTTCTTCCAGCTAGGCCACACGTCTGTAGGTTCCAGAACCTCCAAAATAATGCCACCAGGCCATGTGTGGTGGAGCATGCCTTTGCTATCTATCAACACTGTGGGGGCAGAGGCAGGTGGGTCCCTGTGAGTTTGAGGCTAGCCTGGTCTATAGAGTGAGTTCCAGGACAGTTAAAGCTACATAATATGTCTCAAATATAACCAAAAAACAAACAAACAAACAAACAAACAAACAAAAAGCCCAGCAGCACTGGCAGAGGACCAATCCTTTCATAAACAAACTATAATGAGCCTAAAGTCATCCAGCATTGTCATGCTGCCTCTCTGAACCAAAGACATTAGTCCTGGTGTCTAGAGTCAATGGTAGAGCCCCATGATTCTTTCTCATTGGTCACAACTCTCCAAATGTGGTTACTGTGGGCTTCATGACACTAGCAACACAGACATCCAAGGTCACATGCTTTTAAGGCTCCAGTGACATCACCCTCAGTACTGAATACAGATTTACATTTGGCGCTCTTGGTCATTTTGGCTCCTTGGGGGCGACTGTGATGTGTGATATGCTGAGTCAAATGAACCTGGCCTTCACTCTTGTTCTGTCACTCCCCAAATTTGACAGGCTTAAAAAACATTATGTGTATGGTTGTCTGTGCCATGTGGCATGTAGTGCCATCAAAAGCAAGGCATTGGGTCCCCTGGAACTGGAGTTAAGAAACAGTTGTGAGCTGCCATGTGCATGCTGAGAATTGGACCCAGGTCTCTGGAAGAGCAACCAGTGTTCTTGACTGCTGAGCTATCTCTCCAGCCTTAGGATGAACTTTTCATTTGTGGTATTGAAGACTGAACCTAGAACCTGGTGATTACAAGGCAAATTCCCTACCAATTCCACCCCGAGTCCAAGCATGGGTTTCCTCACTGGGAAGTAGGGACAATACAAATCACTTCACAAGGTGGCATGTACAAGGGGAAAGCGTCATGTCTGGCTGCTGCTCTTTGGACATGGCCGCAGCTCTTGATCAAGTTGAGGCCTTTCTCTAAAACAGTCTTGTCCTTAGTCAAGCTGGAAGCAGCATTTGGAGGGGCTATGGGTTTGAACACCGGGAGCCTACAGTTCATACGACCATTGAACCAACATTTATGAGGACACAGCATGTACAGGCACTGAGCTACACCGATGACAATGGTGTCCTTGTCTTCACAGGGTGTGGTGAGTCTTAAGAACTGGCAGGGTCGAAGCCCACGGGCAGCAGAAAGGAGCTTGGGGTGGACGGTGAGCCAAGAGGTAGGGTGACATTAGGAAAGGTCAAGACAGTTGCCTGGGTGTGAGGAACACTGAAAGGAACCCTGCAATTTGAAAGGGTGGTTCTGCATCCCAAGGAATTAGATAACTGTCCCTGTGACCCTCCGTGGGGTGTGTTGTGTGGGGACCTGCTTCGGCATTGAGGGTCTGCAAACAGGTGTGACTGAGGGTGTGGGAGACTGCAGGCCAGGACACTGGGGCACAGCTGAAGGTCTGGATGGATGAGGCTGTCCAGTGGCAGGAGGGAGGAGCCAGACGAGGAGGCTGGGAGTCGGGATCCAGCGCCAAGCTCCAGTGATAGTAGCTGAAGATATGAGCACTACAGACCCAGAGCCCTGAGAGCCTTGAGGGACCCAGGTCTAGTGCAGGTCTGCGGAGAATCTGGCAGCTGGAAGAGGCCTTCAATGTCATTTACTTCAACCTCTCACCTCTTCAAATCTTTCCAGAGCCCACCTGAGGGCATCCAACTCTTCTTGGACACATCAAGGTACGGGAGGCTCACTCCCTTCTAGGCAGCCCACTCCACAGTGGTGCTCGAGCCCCTATGGTGGCCTCGAGGCGTCAGGCCCTCCGACCTTGGCCGTGTGCAGCCATCTGGCCACCGCGGCACCTGGCTGGGGGTGGCGACGCGGCTGGGCAGGCGCTGCTGTCCCCAGCCCCAGTGCTGAGGCGCGCAGAGCGCAGTGGGCTCTGGTGGAGGTCGGGAGAACTGCAGGGCGAAGGCCGCCGGGGGCTCCGCGGGCGGCAGGGGGGAGGCACTTGACACCGGCCCGGGAGAGGAGGGGCCGCTGTCCCTGCGGCCAGTGCTGGATGCGGGGACCCAGTGCAGAAGCTGCGCCAGGTTAGAGGGGCGCCGCGCGGTGGGGAGGCTGAGGCCGGGCGGCGAGCTGAGGGGCGCCGGGCGCTCAGCCCCGGCGGGGTGCCCGGCCCGGAGCGGTGCCGTAGGGGCGCGGCGGGGTCCCGAACCCGCTCCTCCGGCCGGGGGCGCTAGGACCGCCCGCCGGCCGGGCCGCTCCCGCCGAGGCGCCCCGGAGCCCCCGGTGCTGCCTCCCGGGCGGCTCCGCAGCGCCGGGGCCGGAGCCAGCGCGGCCACGGGGGGCGAGCGGCGGGCGGAGGCCTGGGCGGCGGGCGGCCGGAGGGAGGGAAGGAGGAAGGCGGAGAGAAGGGGCGGGCGGGGGGGGACCCGGCGGAGGAGGCGGAGAGAGGGAGCGCGACAGCGACGGAGGGAGGGAGCGCGGCAGGCAGCGGGCGGGCCGGGAGGCGGCGCGGGCGGCGGCGCGAGCAGAGGACGAGCCGGGACGCGGCGCCGCGGCAGCAGGGCGAGCCGGGCCGCCCGACCCGCCGGGCCACACGGTAACTAGCGCGGCCCGCGGCCGCCGAAGTGGGAGGGCGGGCGGGCGGGCGGGAGGGCGCAGCGGGGTGGTGGGGAGCGCGGCTCGGATCCCGCAACTCGGTACGCGGGGGCTGACGCTCCGGGCGCGGACGACCCGGGCCGAGGGTTTGTTTATGTCCCCGCGGCTCGCCCGCCCGCCACCCCTGTCCTGCGCGCCGCCTCCACCACGGACGCCCCTCGGCGCCCCCGCCCGGCCCGGGCTCAAGTTCAAGTCCGTACAATGCCGCGGGGGGCCTTCGCCGGCCTGCGCGCTCCCCGACGCGCGCTGCCGCAGGGCCCCGCCGCCTCCGCCTTCCGGGCTCTGCCCCCGCCCCGGGGCCCTGCCAGGGCCCGCGATCGTGCGCTGCGGGGTGCGGACCCGACCCGGAATCGGGCGGCTGGAGGGGAGGGCGAGGGGGCGCGGGCGGGCGGCCGGGGAGCGCCGTGGCCACGGCAGAAAATGGCAGCCTGGCACGACCCGGGCCCCGCGCCCCGCCCCGCCCCTCCCCCGGGCCTGGAGGCCCCGCGCGGTGGGGGGACCCTGGAGGCCCCCGGCAGGGCCGAGGGGCGGCCGGGGCCCGCGCCGGGGAGCGCGGCGTCGCGATCTTCCCGCGGCCACCTGTGGCTTGGGGGTGCGGGGCACCGGCGGGCCTGGGAGGGGCGCGCGCGTGGGGAGCGTGCCCGTTCGGGGGGCGCACGCTCCCGCGGAGGCCAGGCGGAACGGCGTGGGGGGGGCGTCGAGCCCGGCTCCTCCCTGCCCCCGCTGCGGGCCGTGGGAGCCGGGCGGCGGTGGCGGCGGCGCCGCAGTGTGGGGGCGGGGCGGGAGTGGGCGAGGATCCCCGGGCCCGGCCGAGGAGGGCTGGAAGGTGCGGGGGCGGCCAGGCTGGAAACGACTCCGGTGGGGATGCTGGGGTCGCCCCCCGCAGCAGACTCCCCCAGCACACACTCACACGCACCCCCCGGTGGGCCGGTGTAGACGTGTCCTTGAAAGCTTCGCGTCTGCACAGTGAAGGACGAGGCCTCGCGGAGGCTGCAGATCGGGGGTCTCGGTCCCTACGTTGTCCACATCTCAGGAGACCCCGAGCCTCACACCGGTGCGGGCCGTGGCCCGTGTCCCGCCCTCACCCGGACTCCCCACTCCAGGCCGTCATGCCCTCCCTCCCCGTTGGCGCGGACCGAGCTGGCGAGTGTCCAGGGCCCGCCCCCGGCCTCCCCCAACCCCTCTTCTCGGGCTCGCGGCCCTATGGCTGCCAAACTTCATTTTGCTTTACTGGAGCCAGCCTTCTTGGGGGCACCCTCTCCCTTTGCTCCCTTCTCAGTTGCTCCCCCCACCTCCGATCCCTGCATCCCCTCCTCTCCTCTTCTCCTGCAAAGCCAGCTGAGTAGGTGTGGGCACCCTGGGTGGGAGTAGGTTCCCACTGGGTCTCAGTGCTCCCTTCCCGGGCTCCCAGGGGGAGTTCTCTGTGGCTGCACCTTGACCCAAGATGGCGTCTTGCACCCAGCTGGGCAGTTATGGCCTGCTTAGGGCTGGGGAGGAAGGGCGGGCTGGGGACCGCACAACTGCACCCTCGCAAACTAGAGGGGACAGGAGCCTTCGGGAAGGAATATTCTCAGCCGGGTGACCCGGCTTGCCCCTCGATGCTGTGCCCAGAGACTGCCATCAGCATCCCCCAGGGACAGTTTGGTCTTCATGTTTCACCCTGAGCTGCCAGCGGCTGAACCTCCTCCTGGGCAGGCAGGCGGGCAAGCTGCGCAGGGATTCTGGGATCAGGTGCTGCTCCACTGTGCCTCCTCCCTCCCAGGCAGATGTGACAGCTGCAGCCTGGGGAGCTGGCTGTTCTTGCGTTGCTGGGATGTTAGGACTGGCCTGTGGGATTTGGGAAGCCCAGCTGCCAGGCGGACCTCTTTGGACTAGCCCCTATGTTGGCAGGGGCCATTTGCAGGTTGTTAGGGCAGTCACTTGACTTTCCATAGTTGGATTGTGGAAGTTCCTGTGGGCTTTGGGGGCAAGCTAACTAGTCTCCTCTGCCTCTGGGGCCCACTAAGGCCCTGATTGAACTGTTGACACGTAGTATGTGGAAGTGTGCATTTGTGGTGGGGGCAGAGGCAGGTAGGGGCCCCAGGCCAAATTTTGTCATAGGTCTGGCACCTGCAGGCTTGCCTTGCAGCCCCTTCTCCAGCCATGGTGCCTCCTGGTGCTTTATCTGCAGCTCCCCTCCCCCCACTAAATCTGCAGCTCCTGATTCCTGGGCTCAGGATGGCCCAGACTTCCTTGTTACCTGGCCCTACTGCTTGCCTGGAGCCTAACCTGAGAAAAGGTGAATCCCCTTTAGACTCAAGGAATGCACATCCCAAATACAAGGGCTGCCTTCTACACTGGAGGAGCCTAGAGAGGCGCCAGTGGCCATCTGTCAGTGTGTCTGCAGGCGGGATTCCTCTGTGGGTGGGGGTTGATGAAGCTTGAAGGCCCATTCCAACTTTGAGATTCTGTGGAATTTCAGACCCAGAATAGGGATAAGGTATTCTTCCCATTCCCCCACCCCCACACACCATAGTGGTGATGGAGAAGGTTTCTTAGTAGAGGTGGTGGGAGAGAGTAAGGACCTATCGGGGTGGGCTTTGGCTGAGACTGACAGGCAGGGCGGTGTGTTGGTATGACTGCAGAGGGTGTAAAACACAGCTTCCATGCAGCCTTTACACTTGGTGCTCTCCTGAAGGTAGGTAGGTGTGTGTGTGTGTGTGTGTGTGTGTGTGTGTGTGTGTGTGTGTAGGAATGTGTGTGGATAATTTGCAAGGGTAAGGGTCTTTCCCAGTCCAATCTGGTATAAGTCCCTCTGTCCTTAATGGTAGTTCACTATCATTTTTATGCCTCTTTCTGCCATTCTGCTTCGTAACAAGCCAGCAAGGGACAAGATGAGCCAAAGGATCCCTGTCCAGCCTCTCTGGGTGGGAGGAATTGAGGGTGATCTGCCCTCTGGGGGAATTCTGGGTGTTCTGTTGGACATTCTCATGAAAGTAGCTTGATCTCACACTCCCCATTCTCTCCCAGATGGTTTCTCTCTCTTACCCCTTCTGTTGTTGGTGGTTTAGTCCAGTGGTCATTGTCTGCTTACAGGTCACCTGGAGACCTACGTTCTTTCCCAGATTCCCTCATGACACCTGCTCTAGGGGACCAGATAGAAAGGGGAGTCCCAGCACAGCCTTGCCTTTCAGATGGGTGGTCCCCGGCCTTAGGACTGTGGGTGGGAAGAGGACACTTTAGGGCCTGGGGCACTTACTCCAGTTTGCTGGCCTAGGGTCTCTCCTTCACTACCTCCTTCCCACGGATGGCTGAGTGTGTCTTGTAGAAGTTAGAGCCAGAGTGTGGGTCTTGGGAAAGTTGTTTCTACCTCCATTTTTGTATCTGGTGGGTACCAGAAGCCATCAGCTTTCTCGGTAAGGCTGGGTTTCTGCAAGGACTTTGCTGCTCTGGACCAGGGCTTTGATAGTAAATTAAAAGCGCCAGGTTCCCTTCCCACCCCGATCCCCTTGAGATAGGGTCTTGCTTTGTAGTCAAGGCTGGGCTTGGATGGATCTTCCAGCCTTTGCCTCTCAAGTACTGGTATTATAAGGAGGCTACTCTGTAAACTTTAAGGGCTTATTTTGAGTCATTTGTCTTAAATTTCTTTTATTTTTGAAATCACTCTTAACCCACACTGGTCTCAAACTCCTGCACTCAGGTTGCCATCCTTCCTGGGACTCCCTTGTATCATTTGTCTTGTTGATTATACTGCTTTCCCCCTGAGAAATGAAGTTGATTTTTCCCCCTGAGATCTGTGCTGTGTTCAAGCTGCCTCCATTTGGCTAATGGTGTGGGTAAGTTGGGGTCCACACTGTGTGTCTGCATAGATGTGTACAGACAGACAGCCTTGCTTTATGTGAGCAATTTACAGCGCTGTGTAAGCAAGGGTCCTGGAGTTAGGAGGAGGTGTCTGTTGACTCAGCCTAGCCTCAGGACTCCCAGGATGTGGGGAAGAGTCACCATCCTTGCCCAGGGTCAGTGAATGTGTGGGTTGGGGGAGGGGGCACTTTGAGAAGCCCCACCCACTTTCCTCCCTTTTTTTTTTTTTTTTTTTTTTTTTTTACAAAACCTTGGTT
Source organism: Phodopus roborovskii (assembly GCF_943737965.1). NCBI lineage: Eukaryota > Metazoa > Chordata > Mammalia > Rodentia > Cricetidae > Phodopus > Phodopus roborovskii. Next base: position 11,475,429 of record NW_026126408.1, on the reverse strand, counting down.
TGCTGAGGGCACTGCTTGCTAGCACTGCTTGGAAATCTTGGCAGCCTGTTACCAGTCTCACAAATGGCTTTGTCAACAGGTTGTATGAGCACCTTCAGTCCCGAGTGGGTGCAGCCAGCCTTTTAGCCGTACCCTGCCTTGAGCCTGGTAGCACTCTCCCCCTGTGTTTACTCCCACTTGTCTGAGCTCTTATTTGTGGGCATTTCCTGTGCCCACTCTGAGGGGCAGCTCTATTGTGGAGTACCCAGCTAAGTAACAACTTCAGGGTGCTGGAGAGGGAGGTCACTGCCAACTGAGGGGTCTGGACAGGCTTCTAGGAGGAAGGGGCAGGACCAGGACCAGAGTGTCCTCAGAGCCCAGGAGTGGTGCAAGGGGGGTTGGGGGGACCAGAGGGGAGTGGGAAATGACCTGGGGCAGCTGCAATATGGTGGATGCCTGGGGAGGTGGACGGGCGGGGGGAAGGGGTGTCCTGGGTGGTGCTGGAGTCTCAGCTAAGGCTTCCCAGTTGTTTGGGGAGAGGGTCCCTGCACTTGGTAACTCCTGCCTGTGTTTATGGAGAACTGCTGGTGTCAAGGGGGACTGGCGGGGAGGTTGGGCCAGCTGAGACCAGGTGGTGCAGGATCTTGATGCTTCAGTCTGTAGACTGGGGCTTAAGAGCTCAGACTCTGGATAGGAAGACAAGGGTTCAGTTGCATAGCCCCAGGGGGTCTTGGCAACAAAGGGAAGGACAAGCCAAGGTCCCCCAATGCTGCCACTAATGGCAACAGCCAAGAGGATAGCAGGCAGAATTCCCTGCTCTGGTGTTCCAGAGGCCTCCACATGCCCTGTTGCCCATGCCCCAGCTAGACACCCTTCAGTGGGTTTTTTGCCTCAAAACTCTGCCTTGCCTTCCCCTCCTTCCCTTATACCAAGGAGACAGATGCCTAGACAGCAAGTTCAACTCCAACAGGTGTGTGTGCTGCTCTGCAGTCAGTGGGGACACAGTCCTTGCTGATCACAGCAGGCCACCAGCCTCTCTGGGAAACAGGTCAGTGAGGAAGTGATTATTTTTTCAGCAGTGGCTATTGCTCTGTGCTGTATGCCCTCTGTCCTTCTGTGGTCCTCTCTGACCCCTTATCCAGATGCGGGACCAGTTTCCCATTCTCTTTCCTGTGGTCATCCCTATTGATCCTGCCTCTCTGTTTCAAATGCCAAGGTCATTTTTAATTCTGACACTGTTAGGGGCTGGAGAGATGGCTCAGAGGCTAACAGCACTGACTGCTCTTCCAGAGGATCTGAGTTCAATTCCCAGTAACCACATGGTGGTGCACAACCATCTGTAATGAGATCTGGTGCCCTCTTCTGGCCTCTAGCCTGCAGGCATTCATGTAGACATAACACTGTGTAAATAATAAATAAATAAATAAAAATCTTAAAAAAAAAAAATTCTGACCCTGTTAACTGGCCTGTCTGGGTGCCCAGATGGGATGGACAGGTGACCATCTTACAGCCAGTGATGGGACTGAAACTTAACCCAGTGATCCTTTTTGACTTGGTTGGATTTTAGAGGCATCATCTCACTATCCTAGGCTAGCTCCATACTCAAGGCAATCTATCTTCCCACTTTAGCCTGTAGAGTGCTGGGATTGCAGATGTGAACCTCTGTGCATGACCCCAGGAATCTTCTTACCCTGGCTGGTGGAGAACACAGTTCAGACCTGACAGGAAACCATTCTGAAAAATGAGATACTTAGGGTGGTGGGGGTGGGATTGAGGGGTCAGGCTTGTGGGCTCAGCTATTGGCTGGATGTGGACTGTATCATTGAGATTGTCTGTGAGTGGCCATGACCTTGAAGCATGACTTCCATTTCCCAAAAGACTCTGGGAGGTGCCAGACAGTGTGCTCTGCCCATGCCAAGTGGAGACACCCTCTAACATTCCAGTTGGCAGAAGCCATGAAGAGGCAGCTTACTAATGGAGGGGGCCTATGTGATTAATAGAGTCTGAATGGCTAAACTTACAAATGAAGGAGAGCTACATGGATTCCCTAGGAGCTTATGAGCTGGTAAGGATATCTATTCTGATTGGCTGAGTGGTCATGAGGTATTGTTGGGTTACCCAAAATGCAGTATGCTTAATGTAATCTCTTGCCTTTTGTAGACCAGGCTAACCTTGAGTTCTCTCCTTCTCTGCTTTTCAAGTGCTAGAGGTATAACTCACTTTTTAAAACTCTTTAGAAATTTATTTTATTATGAGTGTGTGGAGGTCAAAGGACAACTGTAGGAGTCTTCCTCCCACCATGAGGGTCAAATTTAATTAAAAAAAAAAAAAAGATAGGAAAAAAGAAAAGCCAAGTGTGGTTGTGCACACTTTTAATCCCAGGATTCAAGAGACAGGCAGGCAACTCTCTTGTGACTTCAAGGCCAGTCTAGGCCACACTTGAGTTCCAGGACAGCCAGGACTACATGTCTCAAAGGAAAAAAATTATCCATATTTATAGATTAGTGGATGCATAGAAAAGATTTCACTCTGAGGATACACACCAGCCTGTCATGGAGAACATGGCTTTCTTATTTCATATATTTTTTATATTCCTTGAACAAATGTAAATGAGTTTGTTTGTAATGACAACAACAAAAGGATAAAGCCATCCCTTAAAGGGGTGGGGTAGAACCATGTTTTATCTAGCAACCCTTGTAGACTGCAGTGTGGAGGGCTTCATCCTCTGTGGCTGGGACCAATGGGGAGCCAGGCCGAGGAGCATGGCTTTAGGGTCAGGAATGAAAACTAACTAGCCAAGCATGGTGGCTCCTACCCATGAACTCAGCACTCATGAGGCTGAAGCAGGAAATTGGCTGAGAGCCTAAGGCCAACTGGGGCTCCATAGTGAGACCCTATCTCAAAACAAAACAAACAGCTGGACTTTGTAGTGTGCACATTTGAGGGGTAGAGGCAGGAGGGTCAGGAGTTCAAGGGCATCCTCCGTCTACATAGTAAATTTGAGTGAAGCCTGCACTATGTGAAACTGCTGAGAGGCAGGTCCCTAAAAGGAACCCTCAGGCATGGGGCTTTTGCTGGGCAGGTTTAATAGAAATCCTGATGAAGGCAGGCCAGGGGGACTGGATGAGATTTTGAGAGCGCTCTGCTAACAAAGGAAAATCATACTTGAAAACTTGTGGATAGACTATGGAGCTGCATGGTGGTGGTGCACACCTTTATCCCAACACTCAGGAGGCAGGGCAGGTAGATCTCTGAGTTTGAGGCTAGCTTGATCTACAGAGTGAGTTCCAGGACATTAGGACAACACAGAGAAACCCTGTCCAGGCAAAAATGATCTACAGACAACAAGAAAATAAAAGCCAGAGAGAAAGAGGACTCAGTGGGTAAACATGCATACAAGACAAGCCTGACCATCAGGGTTTAATAATCCCCAGGAACCCACATAAATGTATGCTCCTGCCTGCCCTTAATACTAGCTCTTGGGAAACAGGCAGGAAGAACTCTATGAGTTCAGGACCAGCCAGAGCTACATAGACTGTTTCAAACAAACAAAACACAATTACAAATAAATAAATGGTAGTAAAGTGGTTTAAAGACCAGGAGCATGTGACTCACTGTGTGCAGAAGCCAGATTGGTAAGGGCTGGTTGCCGACGAGCTTTTTGTGCTTGGCTTCCAGGGACAGGGGACAGGCTAGCTTTATAGAAGCATGACTGGACCAAGATGGGTTTAAAAAAAAAAAAAAAATCTTTGGAAATCCCTTGGATTGTTGTCACCCGGATTGTTCCGTGGGAGTTGAAGACATAGCTAAAGATCCAGCCAGGGGTGGAGGGCAGGTCTCCCAGCCCAAGTCCATGTGGAGCTGCACTCAAGCAGGAGAGAGTGAGCCTCAGGAGGCCCCACCTTAGGAAGGAATATCTGTAGACTCCGCCTGGCATGTGGGCTACAGCTGTGTCCAGTTTTGATCCAGGAGTCCTGAGAAGGTGGGTGACAGTAAGCTGGGTGGCAGCAGAGAAAGACAGGTAAGGAAGGGAACATACACGTTTCTCTTCCTGCTCACCCTGGGAAGCTCAGGGTCAGTTGTTTGGCAATAGTACGGCACCCACCTTGTCTTCCTCAGCTCTTTCTCCATCACTAGCCACGGGTGCTTCTTGAGTCTAGCTGATCCTGTGGGAGACAAGGCTGGAAGGGGTGAGTCAGGGAGAAAAAAGAACTGAGCTTGGAGGTAAGCCCAGGGCTCATCTGTCCCACTATTAATCAGACCCTTAGTTCCAAGCTCCTGGGGACAGTTGTGCAGGATAAAAGAAACTGGGAAGTCAGGCAGGCCCCCTGCTGGGGGGGTAGCATCTCAGCTGCTAAGACTCCTTGGCTGCCTAGCTTGTGAGCAGCTTTGATTGCAGAATTTCTCAGTAAACTGGGAAGGATAGAGTCCTAATCTTACAGCTGCACACAGTGGGTGCCTAGGAAGGATGTGCCCCTTTTCTTAAAGTAGGATCATTATACAATGGTCCATGAATAAGGAGGGCTGTCATGGAGGCACTGTGTGAGAGCATTACAAAATGCCTATCTCATCACCCTTAGGATGAAGGGAAGAGGGTGATCTTGGTCAATAGACAGATATAGATATGTAGATATAGTGGATGGCAGGCACATGTGTGGCTGTCAGGACAACCTGTGAGGTATCTATTCTCTGCTTCCATTGTGTGGGTTCTGGGCATCAAACTCCAGATCACAGGTTTGGCAGTAGACACCTTTATTCCCTGAGCTACCTTGATGGTCTCTGTTACTCCCACTGCAAAGCCAGGAATTGACTGTAGAGGCTCCTGCCCAAGTTATATGGTCCCAGTCTTGCTGGCACTACTGGCTTTCCCCATAGCCTAGAGCATGGGAGGGTTCAGACCATAACCAGCTTGGCAACTGGCATTGCAATGGCTTCTAATGATTTTATTGCCGGCAACAGTGTAGCGCTTGTTGCCATCCATTCAGAGGCCTATGGTTCCCAGTTTGCTGTGGTGGCCTGAGGGCCCTGCCTGTGCTGGAAGGATCATCTACAAAGCCAAATGGGGATGGGCAGTGGCTCTGCATTGCTCCCATCAACACCCTCCCAATAGCCTGGCAGGCAGGTCCAGCAGTCTTTCAGCTTTTTCTCTGGAGGTTTCTTGCTCCAGATGCATAGTGTCCCTGTTCATCTCTGAAAAGCCTCCAGGGTGCCATGTGTTGGTTACACAGATGAGACCTATGGACCCTGCAGCTTCAGGTGGGAAATGGGTAGTGAATTGGCAGCTGTGGGAAGCCTAAAACAAACAAACAAAAAACAGGGGCTCATGTCTTTACTGGGGCTAGGTAAGGGAAACCTAGTCACAAGGAGGGAATGTTCTGAAGGGATTTCTGATAGATGTGACAAAGGTCACACGTAAACTGAGTGGAAGGGCATGGAGCAGTTAGTGAGGTGGTCAAGGGCATTTTCAACTCAGTGAGGCTAGAGGGCTGGGCCTGGCCAGGTTATGGAAAGCTGTGATGTTATCCCCAGATGAGGGTGAGTGTTAGACTTGGAGTAAAAGGCCCCCAGTGACATCCAGGAAAGGTCATTCTGGGACACCAAGGAAGCAATGCTGGTAGAAAGCTGGTGTAGAAATGTCGGGGGTAGGCGTGCAGAGGAGGATGGTCTGTACCAAGGGCTGTGTGCTGAAGGCTGCCAGTGGAGGCCTGTGGGGTATTGCTTCCTGGGAGGCACTGGAGCTGTGGTTTGAAGTTGACTTTATTTCCTTAGGAGAGCCTGGGCCTTAGGAGAGGCTTGCAGAAGGAGGTGAGAGCCTGCGTCAGAAGGCCTGAAGGGGGCGTCTGTGGGATGGGTGAAAAAAGCAAGGCCAGTGCTTTGAACTGCAGATGTGTGAGGGAGTCGGTGACTTCACAGGCTTGTGTCACAGGCATCAGTGAAGCTGTGTTTGGGGATTTAAACTGAGCTGTCTGCTTCTTGGTAACGCTCCCACTCCTAGAGATGAGCTGCCAGGCCTAGTCCTCTGCTCCATTTGGGTAAGTGTCACTGAGAATGTATGTCCTTGGACTTGAGTAAAGCTGCCCCTCTCCATCAGGGCCAGGTCTGCCAAGGTAGGAGGGAAGAAGCTGGGACCAGCCTTTCTGGTAAGTGAACAGAAAAGATACAGACACAAAGTGTCGGAGGAAAGGGAGTCTTCCCTGTTCACGTGGTAGGGTCAAAAGGCTGTTCCCAAAGCATTTAGGAATAAGGACAAGAACCATGTTGGTTTTGCTGAATGCAGGCAGAGGTGGTGTGGCAGGGTGCCAAGGCCACCAGACTTGGCCCTGGGCAGATGGGGTTTGACCTTGGCTCTACTACTTTATTGGTGTGTGTCCTTGAGTGGATCACCCAGCCTCTGTCTACCTTGGTGTTGCCATCTGCAGAGTGGATATACTGTCAAGAATCTCACTCTTGTTTGTTTGTTTGCCTTTTGTGTGCTTCTTGCTCTGAGCCTGGCAATTTCCTTTCACTCGTTTTTTTTAAAAGACTCCTTAGGCATTTGGCTTCACAGGTGTTGGAGGATTTAAATTCAGCCATGTGCGTTCTTGGTTTGGCACAGAGAAAGCATGTCTGCACATGCATGCTTCCCCTTCCGTATCGTGAGCTGAGCGGCCGACTTGGCACCTCCTGCTCTCTGTAGCTGTGGCGGTCCCTATCAGGTGCCAGTGACCTCCTTGCATTTAGTTCTTTGCCACAAGCCAGGGTCACCCCAGTACACTTGAGAGGCTACTGAGTGTGGGAACTGAGGGGATCAGAGAGAGAGAGAGTAGTACTGACAATCACGGGCTACAGGTGAACTTCAGGTGATGAGGTATGGACCTGGATGGGCTGCCCTTCTTGCAGAGCAGACCCCTGGGGCCATTTGACTGTGTGATGACCTGTGACCTCAGCTATGCCTGTTGGTAGACAATGAAGATCTTCTGTATCCTTTGGTTTTGGCCAAAGATGGCTTCTCATTAGGGGTGCGTGCTGATGATGCTGACTAGAAGGGCCAGGCAAGCCTCAGGCTGTCCCTGGCCAGCAGCAGTGAGGCTGGGTGTGGCTTGCCATGGATCATCTGCAGAACCTTGCAAGGCCTTGACCCTGGCCCGGCCCTGGGGAAGCTGGGCCTGTGTGTGCTCAGGGTGTGGAGGTGTAATCACATGAAACATACAGTATAATTAATCCTGTGTGCTCTTAATGATATGCATAATTGTTCTGCATGGTAATTAGGTGTAAATGGTAAGCAGTTCACATAAATGTTTTTGTAATTAGTTTTAATTTTGCAGAGGCAAACCAAGTTTATGCGGTTTTTTTCTCTTCTTGTTCTGTTAGTTTTCTGGTACAGGCATTTCCCAGCTTTTGGAGGGTTCTATTGCAAACGTTTGTTTCTAGGGCAATGTTTTATATTTTCTTGCAGAGCAATGTTGTTAGTGGTTATGAGCTTCCCAAGCTGGTTTCCAAATGCCTCTTTGGCCCACACAGTAGGTGTAATGTGCAAACTCCCGTCTGTGTGGGGGTGGCTTCGGGTCCCCTGTTCCAGGTGTCCCCTGGGGTCTGTAGCTCCTGGAGGACCACTGCCTGTGGGTCATCATTCAAGCCTTCCTGTGTGTGTTCCTGTGTGCTCATCTGTGACTGTTTATGTTTGCCACTCTGTGCTTCCATCTGGGTGTCTGTGGGCATGTGACTGTGTATGTTTCTCGTTTGTGTCACTGTCTCTATGTCTGTGCTGTGTACCTCTGGACGTGTATCTATGTTGGTAGATGTGTGTTTGTGTGTCCCAGTATATACATCCATGACTCTCTGTGGTTCTTTCTGTACGTGCTTATGTTGGTGCCTGTGTATTTGTGTTTTGTATTTGTATGTCTCTTTCTCTGTGTATGTATGTGTGCACCTGAGTTTTTGTGTGCTTACTGTCTGTCTGGGCCTGTGTGACTAAGAGAAATTTCTAAGGCTACCCTAGAAGGAAGAAAGTTGTGACCCTGAATCAGGCTGCAGCAGACGCCTAGGAGTGTGAGCTAGCTGCTCTGAGTGGGACTCAGCACACAGCCAAGGTGACCTGGCTCTTTATCCTGAGCCACAGAGTAGTTTTTGAAATGACCATCTGCTGAGCATCTCCCATAAGCCAGGCACCACACTAACCATCTGACTCTAATGTTCTCAGAGCTCGGGGTAGACATACAAGCTGGGGATTCTCATTACCCCACTTCATAGATTAGGAAGCTACACCCCACACCTAAATGCCAGTGAGCCACTGAATCAGGGGCTGGAGCTTCTGGGATGTGGGCTTCCTCTTGTTCTCCTCAACCCTTTCCACCAATGTGGAGGGTAGGTGGACAGAGCGGACGCATGAAAGGTGTAAGAACTGAGGAGGAGTTGACTCCACCCATACCTCCCAGGTCCTGAAGATCCTAGGGGACTTCCCAGTTGTGACCTAGGAGTAGTCAGCTCCATAGTTATTGGCATGCTCTGTGGAGAAAGAGGAAAACAGAGTGGGCCTGGGGGAAGCTTGGCTGTGGTAAAGAGTAGTTGCAGGCAAGCCAGTTTCCAAGGGTCCCAAGGGGTGGAGGCCTGGATCCCTTATGATCTCTTCACCTGCACCTGTGCACCTGGGGTGGGGGCAGAAAAACTTGCAAATCCCATGGAAGGTGGCAGTTTTGGCCAGGGGATGGTGGACTAGAGCCTCAGCCCCATATGACTTTTCCATGCCTTGGGACTCTGCCAAGTGACCCCTAAAATGAAGGTCATGGGGGTCACTCTAGGCAGTGTGGCATGATGCTGGGGATGTCTCAGCTGCCTGGAAGTGACTTCTCACAGTCCTCTCTGCTCAAGGGTCCCCTAGAACAGGGCAGAGGCCAGCTCCAACTGTGTACTGTGCTGCCGGGATGAGAAAGAACAAGGCTTGAACCTTGACCTCTTATGTTTGGGAAACTCGACACATCTATATACGTGTGCAGTGTTGCATGACCACCCACAGACACTGTTAGAGCCCCTGGGTAGGTGATCAGGCAGGGGTAAAGGAAAGAGAAATGTCAGTGTGAAGGATTGGGTGAGGGGACCTCAGGAGGCTCGAGAGCCCCCCCCCACCAGAGGAGAATGGTGTGAACAGACTGTGGAAACAGGATATCAGCTGGGGACATGACCGGACATGGAGCGATGGGAGAGGTGAGGTGAGGTCAGAGCAAGCATCAAAGCGTATGTAGCCAGCTGCCAGTGTAAGAGCAGATCAGCAAGGTTTTACCGTGTGTGAAAGCTATTGGCACCTCACAGCTGGGGGAGTCAGCTTTTAGCGAGATAGAGTTTGCATTCTGCACAGTCCACCCATGTAAGTGTACAGTGGGGTTGTCTTGAATAGCCTCTAGGACTGCGTCCATCACCATAATCAGTCGTAAACTTCTTGTAGACATCAGGTTTGGGTTGAGGGAAGCCTGTGTGGACATTCTGCTGAGGAGCTAGGGTCGCTCTAGGGCCCTGGTTCTCAAGAGTGGAATATCACCCGTGCATCCAGGGGGGCAGGCAGAGAAAAGACAGACAGACAGACAGACAGACAGACAGACAGACAGCCTTGCAGGTGGAGGTCTGTGTGAATCAAGCCTGGGGGTTTTAGGAGAAAAAAACTACAGTAGTGAAAGCAGGGCTGGCCCCTTACTAGCCCTGGACACAGTGCAGAGACAGGGTGGCAGACCCAGAACACTGATGATCCTTGGGTCTATGAACTTCCAGAAGCAGGGGCTCTTGTTGGCCCTGTAGCTCAACTCAACCATGGTGTCACATACATATATGATTGCTGAGGAAGAGTGCTTGAGTCAGGGAGTGGCTAGCTGGCAAGGTTGCTGATAATCCAAGACCTTAAGAGAGGACAAAGCCCTTGACATGAGTGGCTGTGTCAGTCTGTGTCCATCAGGAGATAGAAAGAAACCACATGGTGATTTGAACAAGGACAGTTTCATACAAAGAACTATTAACTATAACGGGACTGGGATAATAGGGGTTGGTCAACCAGAAAAAAGAACTCCATTGAATGTGGAAGTAGGGGCTATGAGAACAGCTCCTGCCCTTATAGTTGCCAGAGTACCAGGGAGGAGGCTGCCCCCAAGGCTGAGAGCCAGTCCTTGATGGAGAGGGTGTGGCCATGGCTCCCTAGATGGCAAAGGTGTCACTTGTGCTGTGTGGATGAATCTTAGCAGAAGTCTGCATTCTGCATTATTTGGGTCTAAAGGAGGCATCTTCCTGGAGGTACGCAGCTCACCTCCCTGAAGGGATGCTGGGAGGCTGCCAGCTGTGGTTCTCATGCCTTGCTGAGACAACTGCTAGAGAAGGGAGCTGCGACAGCACAAGAGCTGATTGCTGAGTGCTATGAGAGTTGATGCTAGAAAGCATCCGGGCTGTGAGATCTGGATGGTGAAGACGGTCTAGATGACAAAGGAACCTTGAAGACAGCACACTGGGCCCAGGGGTCAGATTCCTTCTGATTGTCTCTCTGGGGCTGCTGCCTCCTCATGGTTTTTTGAGACAGGGTTTCTCAGTGTAGTGCTAGCTGTAGAACAGGCTGGCCTTGAACTCAGATCCACCCACCTCTGTCTCCCTGAGTGCTGGGCCTAAAGGTGTGTATCGCTACCACCTGGCTCGCAAGTTCCTTCTCCTAAGTTTTACATTGTACCAGCTAGCAAAGGAAAAATGTTTAAATGGTCCATACATACTTTCACAGATGGTACTGTTTAGTTAGTCCTTTGGCTACATGGCTTCCATGTGCGCCTTTCCTCCCCATCTGACCTCTCACACAGCAACACAATAACTGAGCATCTCTCTACCTGTCCAGACTTATCTTTGCAAAGTTCTAATCCTGGCTAACCATGGTGACACAGATCTATAACCTTGGCATTTGAGAGGTAGAGGCTGGAAATCAAGAATTCAAGACCAGGGGCTGGAGAGATGGCTCAGCAGTTAAGAACACTTGCTGCTCTTCCAGAGGACCTGAGTTTGGTTCTTAGCACCCACATCAGGTGGCTCACAATTGCCTATAGCCCAGGTTACAGAAAATACATAAAAGTTCTGGTTTCTTCCTAATAACCAATACCCTGGAGAGCCTCTGTCACTTTTATTGAAGGAGCCAAATCCTCCACTGCCCTCACTTGGGAGCAAGAAAATTCTAGAATCCATTGGAGGGATTTCCCTAACTTCTAGTCTAGTCTTCCTGGGGTCCTGTGCACCAGCAATTCTTAGTAATAGGACCAGTCACTTCAGACAATGAAGTAACTATTTCCAGACAGCTGAGTCAATGGCCCCAGGGGCACAGAAAAGCCAGGCAGATGTCTCACCTTCTCACAGACCCATTTTGAGGCCTCCTGGTAAAAGCTTAAGTGTGTCTCCAGTGAGCTGAAAGGGATGGGGAGGGAGCAGGAGCCAGATGAAAGGGAGCGAGTAACAAGGATTGTGCTTGGCAAGTGTGGCCCATCCTTGAGAGGAACACACAGCTGTGGCTCAGGAACTGGTAGGAGCTGTCACAGAACTCAGAAGTGACTACATGCTGAGTCCCACATGGGCCTTCAAGCTTGGTCACCCTGTGGTCCTTACTCAGACCATGGGAAGCCCATTTGGGTTGCCACAATGCTCAGTTCAAGGAGAGGGTCTTTGGTGCCCCATGCTCCACACCGGGAGCTCCTTTATGGAAGTCTGGTGGCTCCTGTTGACTCCTGAGAACAATCCCAGCTCTTTCACAGCATCTATTTTGGGCATAGCCCTTTTATTCTCTGCTTTAGGGGCTGTGTCATGGTAACCATTAGTGCAAGCAAAGGAGTCTATGATTCAGACTCCTCCCCTCCCCTGTGGCTGCCATAGTGACAGGAGGTGTAGCATGCTCATGGATGCTTCTGGTGGTGGAGCTATGGTTTCTGGGGGGTATGAGATGCTTTCATGATGACTTCTGAGTCAGCTGGGCTCTGAAGTGAGGACAGGATGGCAGGATTGTTGGCCCATCACCAGAGGCTTTTGGTATTCTGTGGGCAGTGGGTGGGATGGTGCAAGCGACACTTCTGAAAGTGGGAGCAAATGGGATGATGATGTCATCTTACTCAGAAGTGGAACAAGACTTCCTCCTGTCCCTTCTACCCAGTCTCAGTCTTGTGACCCAGAGAGGCTTTGACAGGAGGTGGGGGAAACCCTGATTGATGCCCCACTCGGCTTTCTGGACCACCTCTGTGGATGATGGTGTGATAGTGGGGGGGATAAGCCCCCCCACAAGAATCACCTCTACCTCTTTACAGCTCAAACAGGAAACTCAGCCATACAGCCATTACGCAGGAGCTGGGGTCCCTCAGGGTCACTGGAGGCACCTTTGACACTGGAGTCTATGCTTAGCATGCCCTACTGGCTGCTATCCTGTTTTAAGGGCTTTGGAGTGGGCTGGACTTGATTTATGATCTGCACTGGACTGGCTCAACTATGGTCCTTAGGAGCCTCTATCCATTCTTTAAAAACATGGATAACAACAGACCTTGCTTCTTAGATTTGTTATAAGGACAGACTGCAACAATTAACACCCGCAAGTGCTTGTCACCAGGCCGGCTCTCAACAAAGCAGAATGAATAAGTGAACTCCTCATCAGGCAGAGCACTACCTTAGAAGACTGGTTGTGTCCCACCCCCACCAACCCCCAACTAAACCAGGAGTAAGACAGCCTGGAAACTGTTTCCTGACCTTTATGTGACTAAGTGACTATAGCTGCAAAAGTCCTGAGCTAATCGCTAGAGATGATGATGGACAGGATGGCCTTTGAACCTTGCTCCTCTTACTGTGACCTTGGGGCAGTTTAAGAACCTTCCTAGACCTCAATTTCCTCATCTGGGAAATGGGGATAAAAATAGTACTCACTCCAGATGGTGGGCTGTTGTGTGAGCGTTAATGAGATGTTGACATCATAAGCTCTATTCACAAGCGTGGAGTGGCGTGGTGTAGGAGCCTAATAAGCACGGCTTCCGGTTGAGCGACGTCCACTTGTGGGCACTCCAGGGATTTTGAGAAAGGAGAGAAATCTGTGGGTGGATGAGTCAGACTAATAATTGTGAAGATGTATCGATGTTTTCTCAGTGCCAGGCACTCTAGGAAGCATTCTTAATTCATTACTTTTTCAGTGCCTCCATAGTTTTGTGAGGCGAGTCCTGTTATTCCTTCAATTTACAGTTGAAGAACCTGAGGCCAACCCGATTCAAAGAAAAAAGGTCAAGGTTTGGACGAGCCTGGCTTCCTGGAGGGCTTCCCAGAGCTTGCCATCAGCTCCTGAGTCAGGCTCGCTCACAGTACAGGAAGCACCCTCACCTTAGGTGGGCCAGTGCACCACCCAGGCAGCTTTCATTCCTTCTTTTTATCATTGGCTCTTTGTCCTGGGCTTTACTTATCCCATGTGGCCTCCAGACAGTGACTGGCAACCCCCTGCCTCACTTTTGGCTGTTCGCTGTAGCATCGGTTTAAACAAGTTCCAGGTAACACCTCTGATTGGCTGTGTCGGGTCACATGTTCACTCTACACTCCGGATGGGTCTTGTGGGAGAATGCAAGCACAATCAAAACTTTCAGAAATCCCCAGAAGACTGGAGGGGGGGGGGGGGGGAGGTGCTTTGGGACTCTGACATTGGGCTGTTCGGGTGGAGTAAGGATTCAGGTTTGTGGGTGCTGATGGGTTATTTTGAGTGATACACAGGCCCTCACTGAAGTGAGGAGGAGCTGAGACCTAAGGCATCAGTTCTGAGCTGTTGAGAAAGTTGAGCCTGCAGAAGAAGATGGAGATGGTGTTGGGGACAGTGGGTGGGACCAGCTTGAAGCCCCAGAAGGAGGCTGGGTTGTGGGACTTTGATCTGAGGTGTGGTTGATGAGGGGGGCTGTGGTTGGGATATATTTGGCATCGACACCCCCAGTTTGGGAGTGATGAAAATGAGGTGATACCATGGGCTGGACTGGGAGCTTAAACATTTGGAAGGCCAAGGTGCTGGCTGGGAAGGAGGTAGCTGATGATAGAAATGTGTGGGAGTGATGAGCTGAGGTTGCTCACTCTTTGGGATGTGATGATTTCTCTGAACAACAGAGGGGGAATGGCTTTAGCTCCTCTCCTATTTCTGGAGGAGAGACAGGCCATACACCACCAGTGGGCACGATGGAGTTGAAGGCCCTTTGCTTAGTCCTGGTCCCTCCTGGTAAATCATCTTTCCTAACAGTAGTACATACAGAGGGTCTAGGAAGCAGGAGATTACCAAAGATGACACAGGCGGCCCTTGCCTACACCACTGCCTTACAAAGGCAGCCACTCTTGATTCTTTTAGATGTGTTCTCCAGCAATCTTTATTTACATCTGTACATAATGAAGACTTTTTTGATCCTTCTATATAGATATTTTCCATTGATTTCCTGTTTAATAGATTTTCTTTTGAAGCATTATTTCATCTTATTTGTGTGTGTGTGGTGGGTGCAAGAGTATGTGCACACATGCACACTCCCTGGCATGTGTGTAGAGGTTGGAGGACATCTTTCAGGAGTCAGTTCTCTCCCTCCACTGTGGTATTAAATTCAGGCCATCAGGCTTGGCGACAAGCGCCTTTATTCACTGAGCCACCCTGAATAGTTTTTGCAGTAGGCTTACTATTAACAGTACCCTTCCAATATTCATTGAGAAATGTCTACTATGCTTGTGTTCACGTATATCGATGTCTGCTTCTAACAGGAATAATAAAAATAACAAAATTTTAATTCCCTGAACCTATGGGTATGTTATCTCATGTGGTCAAAGGAACTTGGCAGATGTGATTAAATTAAAGACCTTGAAATGGAGAGATTATCTTGGATGTTCTGAACCCACCATTGTAAACACTAGGGCCCTAAGAAATGAAAAGTGAAGGCAGGAGCAGGTTGTCAGTAACACAAAGGATAGCTTTGGAGAAGGAAGGGGCTGTGAGCCAAGGAAAGTGGTCAACCTCTAGAAGCTGGAACAAAAGTGGGTTGCCCCTAGAATCTGTAGGAAAGAATGCACACCTGCCAGGCACCTTGACCTTAGCCTCCGGAGAACCACTATGACTTCTAATGTGCAAGGTTGTCAGATAAGAAATCTGTTCTTTTTTTTTTTTTTTTTTTTAAGATTTATTTATTTAGTGTTTATATATAATTCCTCCTGCATGTATCCCCGCAGGCCAGAAGAGGGCACCAGATCTCATTACAGTTGGTTGTGAGCCACCATGTCAGTGCTGGGAATTGAACTCAGGACCTCTGGAAGAGAAGCCAGTACTCTTAACTTCTGAGCCATCTCTCCAGCCCCAAAATCTGTTCTTTTAAGCCACTCATTTTGTGTTACATAAAATGTTTGTGCAATGTGTGTATGTGTAAGCACCTTTGTTAAACCAAAATAATATTTGCATTACTATGCCAATGTAAGTATTCACAGCTGAGCCTAGTAAGTTTCCTTTTCATTTTCCCCTGTAGTTAGTAGTTATCTTGTTTTTCAAGTTCCTCCCTCCCTCTCTCCTGGTTTTTAGAGACAGGGTTTCTCTGTGTAGTCCTGGCTGTCCTGGAACCTACTCTGTAGACCAGGCTGGCCTCGAACTCAGAGATCCCCCTGCCTCTGCCTCCCAAATTCTGGGATTAAAGTTGTGTACCATCACCACCCAGTTTGCCTTGTTTTCTTTGTACCTGTTGCTAATTCCTTCTATTGCCCTGATAGCTATCAGAATGGTTTGAATACAGACAATAACAGCAGGTTGAAATATTTCTGTCCACTTTTCAGGTCTGTACTTACTCACCTTGGGTCCACTGTGTATTCTCTAGGCATGTGGCTGTGATAGCTGATACTTGTGATGTTTCTTTGTGGTGGTCCTTGCAACTCTATCTGCTATTTGTGACTGTTTTTGTGCCTTCCTTTTGCTCAGTTCATTCCCCTGAGTGCAGTATTCAAAGCCAGGCAGCACCTGGGTTCTAGTCCAGTGGCAGATGGCAGGGCCTGGCTGGCCTGTGACTTGAGTCAGGCCCTCATGTGCTGGCTCCCTGTATTATAGATATTTTTCCCAGCTTCCTTCGGATTGAGTGTGAGACCTTGTGTGGCTGGAAGCATCTTTTTTTCTAGTCTCACGCTTAAATGAAGAAATGGCAGGGTAAATCACTCTACCAGGAGAGGTGAGGTTTATTTCTTTTCCTTTATTTCCTCAGGCAGCATCTTACCATGTTGCCTTGACAGACCTGAAATTTCCTATATTGACCAGGCTGCCTGTAAACGCATAGCAAGCCACCTGTCTCAGCCTCCCAACTAGCTGGAATGACAGCACAATGTGTCCATCTGTTTTTCTTTTTAATGAACCATTTCTATTAAATGACAGATATTACTTTTTCTACTATACACAGGTTTTGGTGCACATTGTCAGATGTTTTTGCAAGGGTGTGCATGTGGGTGCATGTGTGTGTGTTTGAGTGTGAGCATGTGTGTGCACCTGTGTTTGTATATGTGCCATGCTATCTGACCAGCAAGCCTCTGGTCTCTACCTCCATCTTCTGGGACAGGAGTGTGCTCGGGTTACAGACATGTACCTGCCATGATTTTGCATGTGTTCTTGGGATCTGACTCCCTGCCTTGCCACTACAACAGGTGCTCGACCTGAAGAGTCCCTCTCCTGCCTACATTGTGATGTTTTAGTACTTCCGTGTGATGTGGTCATCAGGTCAGGGTGTTGGTGTAGCCATCACCTCAAATGTCAGTCATTTCTTTGTGTTAGGATCAGTCAGACTCCTGGTTGCTCTCCTGTTCTGCAGAACATGGAAGTTACTCCTTTTAAGTTGTTACTTGTATCTAGCTGTACCCTGTACCCATTAACCATCGTTTCTCATCCTCTTATATGTCTCTCCCTTTCCTCTGGTAACTGCTAGTCTGTTCTTTTTTCTATGAGACTGACATATAAAACAGCTTTCTCCTCCTCTGAGTCAGGATCTCACTATGTAGCTCTGGCAGGCTTGGAACTTGCTATGTAGACCAGACTGTCCTTAAACTCACAGAAATCCACATGTCTCTGTCTCCCAGATGCTGGGATTAAAGGTGTGAGCCACCATGTGTGGCCAAACTTTTACATGTAAATAATGTTATGTGGTATTTGTCTTTCCATGCCTGACTTCTTCCTTCCTTCCTTCCTTCCTTCCTTCCTTCCTTCCTTTTTCTTTCAAGATAGGGTTTCTTTATGTAACCCTGGCTGTACTGAAACTCTTTGTAGACCAGACTGACCTCAAACTCACAGAGATCTGCCTGCCTCTGCCTCCTAAGTGGTGGGACTAAGTCATGAGCCACCACTGCCCTGCAATGTATTTCTTTTTTAAATAAAGATTTATTTATGTATTTGTTTGTTTATTTTATGTGCATGAGTGCTCTAGCTGCATTATGACTTTTATGCCAGAACAGGGCATCAGATTCCACTAGAAATGGTTATGAGCCACCATGTGGTTACTGGGAATTGCACTCAGGACCTCTGGAAGAGCAGCCAGTGCTCTTAACTACTGAGCCATCTCTCCAACCCCAGTGATCTATTTCTTAATCTAAGGTGCTCCTAGCCCTTCCATGTGGCTGCAAATGGCAGTTTTCAGTGTTTTATAACTGAACAATACTCAATTGGGCATACACATCTTCTCTTTATTTGGCCATTCATTGGTTGATTCCCTATTGCAAACAGCACCTCGGTAAAAATGGGAGTACAGGTGTCTTTGACATCTTTCATTTCTTTTGGCTTACAAAAGATATGTAGGTATGATAGGCTGGTGAGATCATGGACCATACAATAAATCATTGTATTTCTAGTCAGGCACTGAGTTTTGTGTTTTTACTACTATGATTTTATAGTTCTAGACATTCCTTTTTTAATAAAAGATGCATTTATTTTTTAGAGATGTGTGTTTGTGTCTATGTATGTGTGTTTGTGTCTGTTTGTGTATGTGTGTGTATGTGTCTATATGTGTATGTATGTGTGTGTGTGTCTGTGTGTGTCTGTATGTGTCTGTGTGTGTCTGTATGTGTATGTGTATGTATGTATGTGTGTGTCTGTATTTGTGTGTATGTGTGTGTATGTGTCTATATGTGTGTGTGTATGTGTATGTGTGTGTCTGTGTGTGTATGTGTGTGTCTGTATGTGTATGTGTGTGTCTGTGTATGTGTGTGTCTGTATGTGTATGTGTGTGTCTGTGTGTGTATGTGTGTGTCTGTATGTGTGTCTGTGTATGTGTGTGTCTGTATGTGTCTGTGTGTCTGTATGTGTATGTGTGTGTCTGTATGTGTATGTGTGTGTCTGTATGTGTGTGTCTGTATGTGTATGTGTCTGTGTGTGTCTGTATGTGTCTCTGTGTGTCTGTGTGTGTCTGTATGTGTATGTGTATGTCTGTATGTGTCTGTGTGTGTCTGTATGTGTATGTGTGTGTCTGTATGTGTCTCTGTGTGTCTGTGTGTGTCTGTATGTGTATGTGTGTGTCTGTGTGTGTCTGTGTGTGTCTGTATGTGTATGTGTGTGTCTGTATGTGTATGTGTGTGTCTGTATGTGTCTGTATGTGTATGTGTGTGTCTGTATGTGTCTGTATGTGTATGTGTGTGTCTGTATGTGTCTGTATGTGTATGTGTGTGTCTGTGTATGTCTGTATGTGTCTGTGTGTGTCTGTATGTGTATGTGTGTGTCTGTATGTGTCTGTGTGTGTCTGTATGTGTCTGTATGTGTATGTGTGTGTCTGTGTATGTCTGTATGTGTATGTGTGTGTCTGTATGTGTATGTGTGTGTCTGTATGTGTATGTGTGTGTCTGTATGTGAATGTGGATACACAAGGAAGCCAGTGGTGTCACATCCCCAGAAACTAGAATTATAGGTAGCTGTAAGCCAGTTGACATGAGTGATGTGTAGGCGAGGGTTTTCTGTTCCAACAGCCTGCTCCCAAATAACCACATAGAGACTCATTATTAATTATAAATGATCAGCCAATAGCTTAGGCTTGTTACTAACTAGTTCTTTCACCTTAAATTAACTGTATTTCTTATTTATGCTCTGTCATGTGGCAGTACTTTTTCGACATGGCTTGTTCATCTCCTGCTTCTGGCTGGTGACTCCACTCTTCTTCCCAGCCTCTCTTTGTCTTAAAGTTCTGCCTAGCTCTTGGTCATGTCGCCTTTATTAAATCAATGAGAGCAACAGATATTCACAGAATATAAAAAGATTGTTCCACGGCATGCTGGGAGCAGAACTCCATCCTCTCTAAGAGTAGTGTGCTCTTTGACAGCTGTGCATTTCTCCAGCCCCTAGAAGTTCTTTTCTGTTCTCTACCTTTTCTTTTTCAGTCTCATCATATTCTTGTTTTGTGGCTACAGAAACATCTTCTGTGTGTCTAACATTTGTTTCACCAAGTTCCTGTTACCACCTTCGTGTTTTGTTCCACTTGGTTTGATGTTATTTATTCTGGTCCCTATCTTCCAAGTCAGATGCTTTCCTAAAACATCTTTTGGTCTCTGGCTGATCTTTCTAGATTAAGAACAGGGGATTGCAGCAGGCAGAAGCAGGCAGAGCTTTGTGAGTTCTTTGTTTGTTTGTTTTGTTTTTTATTTTTCTGAGACAGGATTTCTCTGTAGCTTTGGGGGCTGTCCTGAAACTCACTCTGTAGACCAGGCTGACCTGGAACTCAGAGATCTGCCTGCCTCTGCCTCCCAAGTGCTGGAACTAAGTGGTGGGCCACCAATGCCCGGCTAGCTCTGTGAGTTCTAAGCCAGCCTAGTCTATGTAGCAAGTTCCAGGCCAGCCAGGGCTACATAGTGAGACCCTTTCTCTTAATAAATAGTCAAGGAGCTGGGGACCATGTGTGATGGTCCATGCCTGAAATCATCACTCAGGTGGTAGAAGCAGGAAAATCTTTAGTTTGAGGCCATTCTGGGCTACACAGAAAGTTCCAGAGCAGTGCTATCCTGTCTCAAAAATAAAACAAAAAACCAAACAAACAACTGAAACCAACTAACCCAGAGAAGTTGTTGGAAGCTTTGGCCCTGAAGGTTTGTCAACTCTCAGATCCACACTGGTGGACCAAACAGGCAGCCCTGGCCTCACTATAGTGAGTGCTGCATCCTCAGATCTGGGCAGGGCAGCCACTGTGTCCCAGCCCAGGGGGGGAAGAGCCTAAGAACTCCCATCAGCATTTAAATGAGCTACCTGGCCACCTCTCCCTCCACCATTTTGTCCTCCAGAGAATCTGAAGTTGCATCTTCAGGAAAAGCAGATGTAGGATGGTTCTTGCTCCAGCCTCTTTATCGGCACACACATATTCTCTTCAGTCTAGTCCCATGGGTGCCTGGTGCCATGGCGACAAGTATCTGTTAAGGACTGTATGCTGAAATCGGCTTTCCCATCCCTGCCTCTGATTTGCCTATTAAGTTGCATTCCCAGTCTTGAATTTTTGTTGGTGATGTCTTTTCCCTGTGTGGAGGTTGAAGAAGGTGGTAAAACGTGGAGACTAGTTGGTATTGCAGTTCTCCCCAGGCTTGGTGGCACATGCCTGTAATCTCAGCACTCGGGTGGTAGAGGCAGGTGGATCAGGGGTTTTCAGCTATGTAGCAAATTTGTGGGCAGCCTGTGCTTTGTTAGGCCCTCTCAGAAAACAAAACAGCCACAGCAAAAGTGGCTGTTAGAGTAGTTCAGTTAGTGGGGTCCTTGGCACGCACAGGGCCCTGGGTTTTATCCTTAGCACCACAGAGATCAGATAAGGTGGACAGGCTGATAAATCCCAGCAGGTGTGTGCCCATGTGTGGGTGTGGCATGTGTGTGTGTGCCAGTGCCTGTGGAGGCCAGGAGAGGATGTCAGATCTGGAACTAGAGTTACAGGCTGTTTGGAGGCACCTGGTGTGGGTGCTGGCAACCAGGGACCTGTGGAAGAGCAGCAAGCACTCTTAACCACTGAGCCCTCTCTCCAGCCCTAAGGAGGAGGATTTTTATGGTGTTACACGTGTTATTCAGGGTCATTATGGGCATGAAGAATTAGTGAGGAGAAAATAAAGACTGCTGTGGTGTTGGTTGGGTTCACAGTAAGGGTTCCTGTTGGGTAGCCTTGCTTTGGGTGAGGAGGATGCTGTAGGTGCAGGGTGTGGGGAGTGTGGGGGGTGGGGTGGAGGCGGTGCCAGCTGCTAGCTTGCTCCCTGTAGCCAGGGTACCTTGAGAGACTAGTGTGGCTTTAGGGAGCAGTGGGCACTGCTGTGTCTAAGCTCATGACCTTCACCACTGAGTGGGACCTTGCCTGGTCACGTGCTAATGATAATGCCCAGATAATGCCCAGGGGTTCTGAGGTCTCTGGAGAAACAAAGGGACCTAGGTTGGACCTAGGACCACTGTTTTCTGTGATGATTTTTCATGAAGCTCACATGTCCCAAGAGGCATTTCCTTCCTTCCCTTTCCCGGGTGACTGCCCTTGTGGCCGTGACCTCTGCTGTGTTACTTTTTCTGCCCACTCCCTCCCTCCCTTCCCCCTCTGGGGTCAATACAGGTTCCCCGTGTCTCTCTGACTGTGGCACAGATCCTTGCCTTGGCTTGTTTTGTGCCTGGTCTGTCCATTGTTGAAGGCGTCTCTCTAGTCTGCTGGCAGCTCTCCTCTTGCCTGTGAGGCCCCACCAGCCGGGCAGGTGGGGGCCAGATGACATCCTGGGAGCCATCTAACCCAGCCAGGGCCTTATCTGCTGGCTCTGGATCCAACATTCTTTTCTACCGACTGCACCTCTGCTCCATCATCCTCTTTTCAGGGTTTGATGTGTGGGAAACGACTGTGGTCACAAAGGGCACTCTGGGATTTTGGAGGACTCGTTGGCCAGTAGGATCAGGGAAAGCCTCTGGGAGCTCTGACTTGGACCAGTTTTCCTCTTGTGCTGTGGAGAGCAGTCTCTGTGGGCTTGGGGATAAGGGGGACTTAGCTTCCAAGAGCACTGAGCCCCTCTGAGCTCAGTCATGAGATCTGGCTCACACCTCAGTCATGTCCCAACTGTTTGAGTCTTAGCCTTAACAGTAAACTAAGAAAGTGTTTGGAGCTTTCCGTCAGTGTGTGGGGCTACTGTCTTCACTGGGCAGCCAGCCTTCACAGAACCCTGTACCTAGCCAAGCTCAATGCTGCAGGGAGTAAGGTACCTCCTACCTGGAGCCTGAGATGGGCATCGCTGCCTCCTCTGCAAGCCTCGGTTTCTATCTTCTGAGGCCCATGTTCTCTCCCAGCTCTGCAATGGCCCCTTCGAGCTTCAGCTTTCTCCCACCATTAACAGTGCAGAGCCCACCTCCCAAGCTGTCACTTCCCTGGGGAAGGAATAGGGCCCATGGGAAACCCAAGCCTGGGCAGTCTCCCGCTCCTGGTTTTCCAGGAAGCCCTGGCAGAGGGGGCTGGGAGGAAAGGCCCAGCAGGGAGGGGAGCTGGGAAGCAGAGCAGGGAACTGGAAGGGGAAGGGTGTGGGTGGGCTCCGATCCAGCCTACCTCCTACTCTTCCGTGGCTGCCAATCCCCTCCCGGGCAGGCACACACTCAAGGCAGGGGCTTGGCGCTGTCTCTTGGGTGGGGGGAGCAGGAACTGCTGTGTGTCTCTCGGAGTGAAGGGGGTTGATTTGTCGCAGTAACACACCCACCCTGAGCTGTGGCCTGAGGCTCAGGCTTTGTTATTTCACTGGCTCGAGGCCCACACCTGGAGGAGGAAGAAAAGCCCCTAAAATACAGCTGCGTGTGGGTTTGGAAGGTCTCAAGCCCACCAGTTCTGACAGCAAATGGGGCCACAAGAGGGGCTTGCAGAGAGCGGCGTGCATGCCTGTTCAGTGAGGCTATGGCTTTGGGCCTCACCCTTCGAAACCAGAGTCCAGCAAACCGTATCCCAGCAGCACAGCTTGGGTTAGGGCCTCAGCTTTGTTAGTGGGGTGCTGGTCCCGGGCAGGCTGATCAAAGTGACATTCATTTCACTACATCCTGTGGCTGCTGCTCACTTCCTCCTCCACTCAAGGAGCGCTGTGGGGGTGGGGGTGTTCGGCGAGGACAGAGTAGAAGGAAAATGTAGCTGGGCTAGGGGCCTCTGGTGTCTGGGGTTTCCCAGGGACTGGCTGGGGTGGGAGGGAGGGCTGCGGAAATGTTCAGAGGGAAGAATAGAGAAGCGGGGAGCAGGAGGCCTCTGGAAGTTCCAAAAGTGGCACACAGTACACCTTCGAGTTTCTAAACAGGATTGTCATAGCCCCCAGGCTCTCAGAGGAGGTGGAGGCTGCCTTGGTTTCTCTCACTCTGGCAGCCTGGCAAGACTGGGAGAGGTCAGAGGCCAGGCTAACCCTGGGCTGGAGGCTTGTCCTGGGAGGGACTGAGCTATGCCCTGCTGACCAACTTCTGTTCCCCACAGGCAGAACAACCTGAAGGCCAGCACTGAGGCAGCACTGAGGCAGCACTGTCCCAGGGGCTTGACATCTGTATCGATGTTTAAGTTTTAGATCTTGTTTACAAAGACCACAAGAACTCCGGCTCTGAAGCCCCACCAAGCCCTCAAAGCCCCAGCCTGCCTCCTACTGCCCAGCTGCCAGCAATGCCCTCCAGCGGCCCAGGGGACACCAGCAGCTCCACTCTGGAGCGGGAGGATGATCGAAAGGTAAGCAGCCGGCTCTGCTCTTTAAGGGACCAAAATTTTAGGGGAGGGAGAGTGGCCTGTCCCCACATAATGAGAGGTTAAATTCTGAGGTGAGACAGGACCCCAAGCCTAGGTAGTCTGGTTCCAGGACCTTAGCTATAGCCATAGCCACTGTGGTCTTTGAGCACAGGCTTTGAGGGGCCATCCCTGCAGGAGTCCCAAAAACCTGGATTTCTTTTTGGATGTGCCCTATGCTAGCTGTGAAATGTCAGATAAGCCATTGTACCTCTGTTTCTATAGCTGCCTGTTTCCCGCTTGTATTCAGTAGATTTCTGGGCATTATAGACATGAGGTGCTCTGCCCACACAGACACTCACACACGTGGCTGCATTCAGATGTTCAGGAGCAACCATTGGAGATAATGATGTCACTACCCACCCAGGCTCCAAAGTGAGTGTTACTGGGTAACCCTTGATGTGGCTCTGGGCTACGGAACCAGTGACTTTGTGTTTTCAGAGTCCCATGAGAGGTGACCTTTCACCCTTTAACTGAACTCCAGTTCGGGATCAAGTCAGTAAAAGGGGGATTTCATCAGATGGGTAGGAGTCCCTAGTGGGGCCTCAAAAACGGACCTGTGACCACAGACTCCAACACTGGAGTCTTTGTCCCCTCTGTCAGTGTATGGCTGTCACTGTCCTATCTATCTGAGCCACTGAGAGAGGTGTGAAGTTTGTTCTTTTGACAAGGGATGGCCATATGGCTCAGGTGTGGAGTCTCTGAGCCCCCTGAGCAAGGGCAGCAGCTGGGAGCCCTCCACCCACACTCGGTTCCTTCCTGCTTTGCTCATCCTTAATGTGCATTTCTATGTTCTTGGTATGTTGAAATATACCATTGTTCCTTTTGTTCTGGTGACAACCCTTGAAACCGGTGAGGTAAGGCAGGTGGCCCTGGTATACAGGAGGGGTCGCTGAGCTTGGTGGTAAGCCCAGGTGTGAGTCTGGTTACTTGCTGCCTGGGTCTTACCTTCCCATAACCACTCTTAGTCTTGATGTGAGTCCCACCCCCAGTATACACATGTAAACAGATGTGCACACAAAAGGTCCAGGGGTCCAGCATGCAACCCTGCACAGTGCTCTCTCTCTCTCTCTCTCTCTCTCTCTCTCTCTCTCTCTCTCTCTGTGTGTGTGTGTGTGTGTGTGTGTGTACTCACAAGGTGAGAATCATGTGTACCCCTGGACTGGGTTCTTGGGAGCTCATTTCACCTCCCCCTTTTGGACATAGTCTGCTACAGTTCAAGCTGGACTTAATGCCCTGTGTAGCAAAGAGTGACCTTGAACTTCTGATCCTCTCCACTCCACCCTGAGTGCTGGACCAGGCTTGTACTGCCCCGACTGGCTTATGGAGTATTCAAACCCAGCCTAGCGTGTGTTGGTTACATCCCCAGCCCTCCAGCCTCTCCCTTCAAATCCCATGGGAAATGACTAGACAGTCTTAAGTTCCCCGTAGGCCTTCTGAATTCCTCTTGCTCTGAGCTCAAGCAGTTCACAGACCTGGCTGTAGTGCTGGGGATGCTTACAGTCTCCTGGATCCTGCAATGGCAGCTGTGCTATAGCCAATTCCCTCCTTGCCTTGGACCTAGCTTTGTTTCTGTGCTAGATTGGGTGACTCTGAGCCTGCTCTGCCCTGGCTCTATGTTCTTATAGATGCTGACACTCCTTCACATACTCTTCAGTCACCCCTGTTGTCGGACTGTGCGCCTCACCCTGCATAGCAGCAAGGCAGGTGGTCTCTGTATTGTGACAACCTGTATGAAGCAGAGGAAGAAACGCTGTATAAGTCCCAGGTCCCAGCCCTGGGGCTGCCACTTATGGGGGATCTGACTTCAAGCCATCTAGGTCTGTGTTTGCTCAGCTGGAAAATGGGGATAGTGACTCTAGCCTTGCCTGTCTTACAAAGTCAGATGAGGTCACAGGCAGGGAAGTGCCCTGCAGACAGCAAAGTCTGGTCCAATTATGAGGGATTATGATTGCTATTATTATCTCCCCATAGTAACAAACACACACCCAGCCCCAGATCCCGGGACTGATAGAGAAAGCATGCTCACATACTGGCAGAGACCATTATACCAAAAGATGACAGCAGTCTGGATAGACAAAGGCTGGGGCCTAGCTGGTCCTCTTTTCTAACCACCTACACCCACAGCACATATGGTGGCTCACCTGGCACCCCTCCCTGGCACCCGTGGACTGCCTCCAGCAGCACCACAGAGCCACCTGGTAAAGGCAGGTACAGACACTGACAATTGCCGTAATGGACCTTAAAAGCCAGCCTGGGGCAGGGACATTGTGTAGCTGCAAATGGGGGACATGGACTTTGCTCTTTAGCCAAAGAGTCTACAGAGGTGCCACAGACACCTGGCACGGGGAACCATCTGCTGAGCCTGAGAAAAGGGTGAGGCTCCTGCTGGCCCCTTTCATTCACCAGCCCCACCTGCCTGTCTAGCCTTATCCTTGCTGCCTCCAGATACCATTTGTGCCCTTCCTGGCTTTAGGCCTTGTTTTTGCCTTCCCTCTCCTGCTGGGTACTTGCTTGATTGCCCTCCTCTCTGGGAAAGCCCTGGTGCACTCTCATGGATTACAGTTTTCAGAAGACCACTGTGATTCATATGTGGCTCCCAAGCCAACCACATCAGCATTCCAGGTCAACATGTTAGAACTGCAAGGCGCAAGCCCCTGCCTGACCTACAGAGTTGAGAGTTCTGGGGAAGGGCTCCTGAGGGTCTGTCACCCACAGCCCAGAAAGTCAGCAACCCCTCTCTTGCACACAATTCCCCAGGGTCTGCAGTGGCATGAGGTAGGAGGAATGCCTTGGATGGGAGCCAAAATGCATCAAACTCTACCAGGGAGCCCCAGGGCCAGGCAGGTGGAGTGCAGGTAGGGTGACAGACAAAAGGGGCTGTGCACAGTGCCTCTGGGAGTACACAGAGGGGTCAATGGAAGTGAGCCCCATACTTGCCGCCTGCCATGCTTGAGCTGGGCAAGGATTGCAGCTTGGAGAGACTGAGACCAGAGGGATGGTGGAGGGATTGGGGGCAGTGCATTGGTAAATGAGTCTACAGCACAGGGCTAGGGCACAGAGAGACAAGTAGGGAGACAAGGAACTCAGAGGGGGAAATGGAAATTACATGCTATCCCTATGGAGGGAAGGAACAGAACATTCAGGAGCTTTCTCAGACCCCTGAATGTGCATTGGAGCCAGCCGGGGTCTAGGCTCCAGGCTGTTTCCATGAACTCCAAGCTGCCATTTTCTCTGGCTTCAGATACTTTGTGGCCAGGATGCATTGAGCATGAGCTGTTTGCTAGATACTCTACATGCATTATTTTATTTCTTACAGTTACCCCAAAGGCACAGGGATTCTTAGGATATTCTCTTATTAAGGACTAAATTGAATCTAGGAGATGCTAAGTCACTGGTCTGAAGTCTCTCAGGGTGCTGTTCAGGGTCCTCTCAGGTAAAGGGGGTGGAGAGAACAGCAGCTTCCAGCTGTGCTGCCCAGATGTGTTGCATGTGCTGCAGGTTCAAGGGTATTTATTTAGAATGAAAGTTGGATGTATGTGTAGCTCTTTCCTTGTGGACATCAGAGGCACTTCTGCTCCTGCAGATGTGGGGACATGTATGCACATGTGTGTGCACGTGCACACACACACACACACAGAGACAGATAAATCTTGCTCATTGAAGACACTACAGTGGGCATCTCACTTCTCTTCATCCCTTACTCTGTCTTCAGACTTCCTTACTTTTCCTGGGCCCTCTTGTCTGCAAGATGAACCTGATGGTCCTGGATTAGTGAAGGACAGGGGTAGAAGGGTATAAAGATGGTAAGGCCATGCCATGTTGGGTGGGCTGGTCCTCTGGCAGCTTGCCCCTCCTGCCCTTCCTGTTGTGGGGTGGAGGAGACATACTATATAGTACAGGTTTGGCTTGAGAGTTCAAAAGAATGTGCATGAGAGAGAGTGTGTGTGTGTGTGTGTGTGTGTGTGTGTGTGTGTGTGTGTGGTGTAGGTGTGTACATGTGCATGGGACTAAGACTGGGGCTCTTTCCTTACCTCCTTCCTCCAAGTCCAGCCCAGATGCCTGGCAAGTACAGGATTCCTTGGTGAGGTCTCTGCCAGCCTCAAATCCCAGTGCTATGTTTGAAAGCCTGCAGGTCTTCAGGAACAGGGACCTTCTGGGGGTTCTGATTTATTGCATTTAGATTCCCCTCCATGCTCATTTAGGGTGGGCTGGTCATCAGAGGGTCCTCAAAAGAATATCTCCAGAGGACTTTTATAGTTTCACTTTAAAAATTGTTTTTGGTGTTTTGCTTGCATGTGTGTCTGTGTGAGAGTGTGGGACCCTTTGGAACTGCAGTTACAGACAGGTGTGAGCTGCCATGTGGGTGCTGGGAATTGAACCCGGGTCCTCTAGAAGAGCAGCCAGTGCTCTTAACCACTGAGCCATC
Organism: Phodopus roborovskii; assembly: GCF_943737965.1. Classification (NCBI taxonomy): domain Eukaryota; kingdom Metazoa; phylum Chordata; class Mammalia; order Rodentia; family Cricetidae; genus Phodopus; species Phodopus roborovskii. The sequence goes on along the minus strand of NW_026126408.1, from coordinate 11,447,337 downwards.
TCTCCAGCCCCCTTTATTTAATTTTTTTTAAAAAATCATTTATTTTGAATTGTGTGTGTGTGTGTGTGTGTGTGTGTGTGTGTGTGTGTGTGTGTGTGTGTAGTCTAGAGATGCTGGATCCTCTGGAGCTGGAGTTACAGTTGGTTGTAAGTTTTCCTGATGTGGGTGATGGGAATAGAACTCGGGTCCTCTTTAAAAAAAACAATGCACACGTTTAACCACTAAGCCATCTCTCCAACCCCTTACCCCATCCCTGGAGGATTTTTAAATAGAGAAAAGCTGATTTTTTTTTTTTCTACATGGTAATGGCATGCACATTTCTACTTTGTGGCCCACTAGACCTGATCAGGACCCAGGCTTTGGCTTATATTGTCTAAAGTTCTTTAAAGTTAGATGCTATGAAGCGTCAAGTTTAGCCATGCAGTCAGAAAGGCCTTGGGTAGGTCATCCAGGCCCTAGAGACAGACCTGGGTTTGCATCAGGGCTTTTTTGTATGATTCAGCGGTAGGGCCAGCACCCTGTCTGCCTGCCTGGGATGCTTCAGTGAAATGGTGCGTGTGAGTGATTGATTAACTTAGGGACCTGCTACATAGTAAGCTAGCCTAATTGATCTAGATTTTGGGTAGCTACCATTTATCCCTCTGCTCATTGCCTCCCTGCCTCCATACCTACCAGTCTGTCTGTTCCTCTTAGGGGTAGACCACTTGGGGCTGTGAAGGAGGAAGCCAGGGTGTGATGTGTTGCATGTGGCCTAGAGTTCTCGTCAAGCCAGGCACGTGAAGTAAAGCTCTTCTCCGGGTCTGCAGGCACAAAAGGCCTGAGGTCCCTGTATACATGGAACACAAGGGAAAGTGTGATAGTGCATAGCTCCAGGAGTCTGAGCAGGGGCTACAGCCGGGACTAAAGTCATGTGGGTCCTTCCTGCTGTGTATGATAAGGGAAGGATTGGAGCTCAGCCCTGTTAGGGAAGCAGCTTCTCTAGGGTAAGTGTAGAGAAGACTGGTTGCAACAGTGTAGAGGGGATGTGGAAAGCCAAGCTTAGCAAGTGTCCCAGGACAGGAAATGACCCCTTCTGTCCTGGCATTTGGTCTGGACCCAAGAAGCCTGGTTGTACCTTTGCAGATCCACAGGACAGTTAAGGTGTCAGCCATCAGTGTCTTACTTCATGGTATGGTGTGGCAACTTATCCAGGCATCTCTTTTATACACAGTTGTTCATAGTAACCTGGGAGATGCCTGCTGCCTTTATCTCCATTCCTCAGGTGGGAACAAAGGAGGCTAGGGAACTTGGCAAAGGTCAGGTGGCTGCAAAGTAGTTTCATCAAGACTCATTCCTTCTGTAAATTAGGATAAGTCCAGGCCCTGGTGGGCAGCTGAAGGAGCAGGGATGAGTGGCTCTGTGCCCACAGGATTGGTTGCCAGCAGAGCAGTTGCCTTTCACACTAGCCCTCAGTGTAGCATCATCCACAGGCTTGTTTCTATGTCATCTCTCGCTCGAGACTGAGTTCCATTTGTATCTAGTACACAGTAGATACTCAGTGGATATTTTTATCATATCCCTGTTGCCTGGCTTGCTGGTGTGTGCGTGTGCCATGGGGGGGCGGGGTGAGACCCAGCCCTGTGTTTATGTTTGTTCCAAAATTAGGTGAGGCAGGCAGCTTTTGGAGGCAGGATGGATAAACTATTTCTAACCCTTTAACATTTATGGTGCACTGCTAATGTACAAATAACTGTGATCTGTAGGGGACCCCAAAGGGTTACCAAGACATGGCTCCTGTCTCCAGGGATGTGGTCTTTGGCTAGGAGGGACAATTTCCATCAGTAATTATCCTGTGAAGCCACCAAATGTTTGCTGATGGAGGGCTGGTGAGCTTTGGGGGTGACTGGAAGTGTCTCCAGTAATTCATATTTATTACCAGGTCCTCAGCCTCTGCCCCTTGCTGTGTAGCAAGAACCACCTCTGTGTGTGTGTGTGGGGGGGGGGAAGGCATGTCTGCATGTGAATGCGTGCAGTGAGAGCTGTGCAGGTCTGTGATGCCCTGTTAGGACTCCTGCAGTAGGGTGCCCTAGTGGCCCTGCAGGGCTTCACCTCCTGCTGAGGACAATGCTTTCATCGAATTCCACAGCCTCAGACAGCCCCTGAGAGGCAGCCAGGTGGCAATATACATGCTTATTGTCCTGGGAGGCCTGGGCAGGTAGTTGGCTAGATTTGGCAATTCATCCCCTTGACTCAAATACCAACTCCAGGCATCTGATCAGCAGATTCTGGATCAGTGGTTTCTGGTCTAAGCACTGATGGGAGCATGGAAAGGGCTTCCAGCAAAATATCTTTGTGGGGCAAGGACATCTGTGTCAGGCATGGAGATGCAAGCGTGAGTAAGTATGTAAAGTGTGCCAGTGAATATTAGGTGTGCTCTCAGTGTGCATTGCTTGTGTTTTCACTGTGTGTGCTTGCATGTGTGTGTAGAACATGGCATGGGGATATAGAGGCAGCTATGCTGGAAAGACCCACAGACTGGGAGTGAGGTGGAACCTCCTCGACTGCCTCTGCCTTTCAAGAATCTCATAGTCTTTCTGAGCTTCAGTTTACTACCTGTGTCATAGGAAAACATGACACCGGCTCTGGTTCCTATAAATAAGTATACAATGAAATAGACCCTGACGTGCTAGTGCAGGCCTGTAATTCCAGCATTTAGGAGGTAGAGGCAGGAGGATCAGAAGTTCAAGGCCAGCCTCGGGTACTTGAGAGCCTGTTTGAAAACCCAGCAACAAAAAGAATGTGTGGGAATGCTCTGTTGGCTCTGCCATACTGTGCAAATGTGAGCCATTACTGTTGGCATAGCCAAGCTTGTCAGAGGCAAAGTTGTGGGTGGCTTAAAATAATCCATCCAGTGAGCATCGCTAAAATGTAGGCCATATCATTGCCTTGAAGTTTAGAGAGAGGCTGGTTGGAGCCACTTAATCTAACAGGCCACCCTTGCTGAAGGTGCTATAAGGGTTTAAGGTATAGAAGATATATTTTAAGTTGGAGGTTGTGGCACATATCTGTAACCCTGACATTTGGAAGGTGAAGGCAGAGGGATCATGAACTCATGGACAAATGAGTCATACCTAGCGGGCCTCCTCAACAATCAATAAGGTAGGAAAAAGAACACAGGTGTGGTGGTTCATGCTTATTATCAACACTTGAGAGGGTAAGGTAGGAGGACTGTTGAAAGTTTGAGGCCAGCCTAGGCTACATAATGAGTTTTAGAGCAGGCTGTCCTAAAGCCATCATAATCTTATTTGTGACTGTGGAGACAAAGATGTATGTGACTCTGGAGCCCTGTGCACTGTGTATTTGCTCAGGTCTGCAGGTTTGTGTATGTGTCTCATTTGTGTGTGTGGACTCTACTATTTACTGAGTATCCATTATGTGGTAGTCACTCATCCAAGGGTTTCCAATGTCTTATCTTGTTGGGTACATCAGTCTAGACTTTTATTCTTTTTTGTTTTAGGGTTTGGAAACAGGCTTTCATGTACTCTAGGCTAGCCTAGAACTTCTAATCCTCTTACCTCCACCTCCCAAGGAGGCCTAGCACTGTAGTGCATGCCTATAATCCTAGCATTGGGAGGCTGAGGCAGTAGAATTGCAAGTTTGAGACCTGCCTGAAATTCACAGTGAGACTCTGCCTCTAAAAGCAAAAACAAAGAACCCTGGGTGCTTCCTTCCAGAAGCTCATATCCTAGTCAGCCCATGGTTGGACTCCTGAGTAGTAGGCATCACAGGGGATGGTGTCTATCAGGACATACCCATCAGTCTAGGTAGGGGGCAAGAGGAGGAGGGCCAAGGGAAGCAAGCCCATAAGCGAGGCTGGGAAGCCTTCACAAAGGTGGCTTAGGCAGAAGGAATAGCTATGCTGAGATGCCTGGGGAAGCAGCTGCTTTTGCTCCTGCTGCCTATGTTGGGTTCCTGAGATGGCAAGGAGACACAGGCATCCTAGCAAGAGCCCAGGGAACCTTTGCAAGAACTAGGATCTGGGTTTGATGCTGCAGGCCCCTGGGGTTCCCCTCAGAGAAGTTTTAAAACCTATAGAATGACATAATCCACCTTGCAATTTGAAAAAGTCTGGGAGCCCCAGCATCTGCATAGCTCACCATGGCAACAGCAGCAGCCAGATGTTGGGCTCTGTCTGCTTGTGAGTGATGGCTGCACATGGAGGGGAGAGAGCTGGGATTTGCTGGAGGTCAGGAGGGGTGGAGGTGGGGTATTAGAGATGCTGGCCTGTGTGAAACATTCTAGTCAGGCTGTATGGAAGCAGGAGGAAGTGAGCCGTTCCCCAGTGACTGTCACGTGCCAGTGTTCACTGTCCCCTTACTTATGCTCATGCTGTCACTGTGAAGTAAGTATGATCCCCATTTTATGGATGAGGAAAGCAAGCTGCAGAGAAGATAGTAAGTTTGAAGTGACTAGTAAATACAGAACACAGTGGAAGTCCCTGCTCACCCAGCCCTGCTCTTTCCAAACTCTTTATCTATAATTTCTGCCCCCTCTCCAACAGCTCTTGAAGTGGCTAACTGATTGAGTCTCCTAACCTGACAGATGAGGAGGCCAACCTGAACTCTAATCTCTTCCCACTAAATGTTTCTCTGCTTCCATGTGCTTAGGTTACTGCAGGTCAGATGTTAGCATTTCAATGTTAGAGATGCCCATTCAGTCAGTGCTGCTTGCAGATTTGAGCATAGCCCACATTCCTTTGCGTAACCCATTGGCACAGACACTGTGTTAAATGGGCCCCTGACAGATGTGAGAATAAACCACTTGGTACATGTCCCTAGAGTCACTGAGGGCATGGCCCAGGCCATCTGTTCACCTCACTCAGTGTATCAGCCCCCTGCCTGGTGGCATGAACCACAGACTGGCCCAGAGCAGAAAGCATGCCCTCCATTTTAGAATGGTGTGTTGGTAACTTGCTTTCCACAGAGCTGTTCTTCTGAGCCATATGGGAAGGTGGGAGCCAACCATGGATGCAAATCCTGGGGTGGAGGTGTGTGTGGGGGGGTCTATGCACGCCTTGTTCCATGCTGGGTGTGGAGTTTGGGCCTGGCACATAGCTCCCTGCCTGGCACTCTCCAGGTCCTAGATAGGTGAACCCTTCCTCCTGGGCTAGGTTGCCTTGAACTGAATCTGGCAGGGACAGAAGTGTGCTGAGTGTGTGTAGCATGCCTGGACTACATGTATGAGTGAAGCAGGGGACCAAAGCCACGTAGCGTAGTGCTTACTGTCAGAGACCCTTTCTGTGGGAGAGGCAGGCTGTACAGAGAGGCCAGTGTCTTTGGTTTGGTTCAATTTCCTTTTTTGTTTTGGTCAAGGATGCTCATGGTTTTGGTTTCCATTTAGCCAAGGGTAACCTCAAGGTCTTCCACTTCTGCTTCCCAGGGGCTGGGGTTTGGGGCATCCACCACACCTGGTTTGTGCAGACCCAGGGACCAGCACACAGTTTCCAGCATGCTGGGCAAGTCTTCTACCAGTCTAGCCAAAGTGGCTTTGTTTTTTGATCATTGCTATGTGGTGGCCATCTTTTATTTTACCTGATTAAAGGCCAGATTAGCTTTTACTCTTTGATTTTCCCAGTGAAATCTAGAAGGTCAAATCCCAAACAAGTAATTAATAAATGTAGTTTCCTAAAGAAATAGTTCACATCCCAGGTAGTGTAGTTCTTATAAAGCCCATCCTAGGCTCTGAGGTAGAAACAGTGAGTGAAGCAGACAATGGACCTTCCATTTGTTCACTTTAGAAACCCAAGAGGCATGCAGAATGGCCATGTTCTCACCTCATCTTGTGAATGAAGGAACTGAGGCTCCCAGAGGAGGATCCCATGATGAGGGAACTGGACCTGTTTTAGTCTTTACGACCTCTTCATGGTTTTATGAAGACAGAAACAAGCTGTGGTAGAATTAAACCTCACTCCCAAAGTTGCCATCCCATAGTGACCCTCACACTCTAGGCAGCATGGGTCAGATTTGGACTGTGTGTCCCCAGTAGTCCTTTCTTGCCAGGGCATGCTTAGGACCCTGGGAGACAGCTAGAGCCAGCATGTTGCCTAGCTTCCCTTGGGTTTGTGTCTTTGGGCTATCCTTGGCAGATCCTTTGAGGTCCCCTGGGTCCTCCTTCTTTTGCCTGTCTTTCTGGACCCTTCTATCACCTCTTCTTTGTCAGCCTCTCCTAAAAGGAGCCCCCAGAGAATAGTGGTCCTGAAGCCATTCTCTCTCTCCACACTGGAGCCTCCTCTGCTTGCTGACTCCCCCTGGAGAAGCTTTATTGCTGGACTCGTTACATGGTCCTCTCCAGCCCTTCTCCAACCCCTCATCCATTCTTCATTGCCCAGTGGCAGTGCCCTCTGAAGCCATGTCCAATGACCCATAGCCACATCTCCTTGACCTCATTGCATCTGATCTCTTGCCTAGCAGCTGCCCTTCCTTGATCCTACAGTGCACTGGAGACCTTGTCTGTGCCTCTGTCTATTCAGTCTCCTTTGCAAGCTAGACTGTCCCCCCAGTGGGTGCTGAGGGATGCCTGCCTGTCACCTCCACTCACACCTCTTCAGAGAGCTGTTAGAACTTGAGCTGTGATTGTCTGCTTCCAAGACATGTCTTGAGTAGATGGATGGATGGGCAAATGGACAGAAAGGCCAGTGATCTCTTGTTGTCATCAGATGCCTGTGATTGGTCACAGTAGGTCTTCATTGCATGCCCTACCAATACCTGGAAATTAATGTGGTGAACCACAGACTATTTTGAAATCACAGAAAGTGAAAGTTGAGTGGGATGTGGAGGACCATCTCAAATCTCCAGGAAACCTGGGTGCCCTCACCTTCTCTGTCCATGGTACCACTGTCTCTGCTCTTGCTCCTTCTGTGAGATCTGAAAAGCTACTGGCATCATGTGTGGCTTGGGGAGCAACCTGCTACCCTTCAGCTGGGTCCAGGGCACTTTCCCCTTCCCCAACATTGTTTCTGCCAGAGGTTAGTCATGCTGGAGTCTGCTGAGTCAAAAGGGACTTGTGGGTGGTTTGTGGCCAGGCTGGAGCAGTGAGGCAGGACTTTCTAGGTAAGAGATTCTGTCCCAGGACGTAAAGCTCAGAGATCTCAGCACTGAGTAGGTTTTGATGAATAGGAACAAAGCAAACAGAACTTTATGAATGAGAAGGGTCAAGGGGTGGCATAGTTTCCAAGCCACTTCTGTGGAGTGATGATCCATCAGTGTCAGGGCTACATGGACCAGGCCAGGGTAGAGGTGTGTACAGCCTGAATGAAAGTCTTGCATTCTGCACAGGGGGCTGCATTTCAAGTATTTCATACATTTTAAAGCAACATCACTTAATTGACTATTTCTTTTCATGTTATTAAATAGCTTGCTTCTTGGATGTTTGTACCTGTGTAGATTTTTTTTTTTCTTCATATAAATAAAACTTACTGTGGTCTGAGATTATAGCTCAGAAGTAGAACACTTACCTAGCAGAAAGGAAGCCCCTGGGTTCAGTCCCTAACACCCAAACCAAAGAGATACAGAAATAAATCCATTACCAGAGCTGAGTGGGGGGGGGGGTGCATGTCTGTGACGCCAGTGGCAGGAAACACAGTCAGGAAGACCCTGGTGCTTGCCAGTCATTTTAGCTAGGTCACTGGATTCAGTGAAAAGATCCTGTCTCAAAAGATAAGGTTTAGAGTTGGCAATATAGTTCAGTGGATAAAGTCACTTGGCCCAAAGCCTGACCTCCTGAGTTCAACTCACATGGTAGACACACATGATAGAGAAAGTCATCTGAAAGGTCTCTGACCTCATGTGCACTGTAGACATGTTCGTACAAATAATATATGGAGTAACTTTTTGTTTTGTTTTGAGGCAGAGTTTCTCTTTGTAGCCCTAACTGTCCTGAAACTCAGTCTGTAAACCAGGCTGGCCTTGAACTCACAGAGATTCACTTGCCTCTCCCTCCTGAATGCTGGGATTAAAGGCATGTTCCATCACCACCTGGCCCTATATGTAATAACTCTGGAATTATTTTTTTAAAGGTGGAGAGCAATTGAAGAAAATATTGAAGGTCTCCACACACGTGCACATATATGTACACATGCACCTACACACAAAGAAAGAAAAAGAGTATGGTTAAAGCCAAGGATGATGGTTCATGCCCAGCATCCAGAGATGAAGGTAGTAGTTCAGGGTTATCCTTGGCTACATATGGAGTTTGAGCATAGTCTGAGCTAAATGTGATCCTGTCTTAAAAATGAAAAAGAAGCTGGGCAGTGGTGGCACACACTTTTAATCTCAGCATTTGGGAGGCAGAGGGGGGAGGATCTCTGAGTTCATGCTGAGCCTGGTCTATAGAGTGAGTTTCAGGCCAGCCAGGGCTATACAGAGAAACTCTGTTGGGGAAAAAAAAAAAAATCAAAAAGACTCTGAACATGGAGCAAACACCTTTAATCCTGGCACTCAGGAGGCAGAAGCAGATGGTTTCTTTTGAGGCCAGGCCTACATAGCAAGTTCAGGGTCATCTAGGGTTATATAGTGAGACCCTATCTTAAAAAATAATAAAATTCAAAGGTGCTGGTGATGCATACCTCTAATCCCAGTACTCAGAGGATCTCTGTGAGTTCAAGGCCAGCCTGGTCTACAGAGTGAGTTCTAGGACAGTCTCCAAAGCTACAGAAAAACCTTGGCTCAAAAATAAAACACACACACACACACACACACACACACACACACACACACACACACACGGAGCAGGGTCCCTGAACAACTTTTTTATTTGGTCAATGCTTGGGGTTGAACCTAGGATCTTTTGCCTGCAGGGCAAATTCTACTACTGAAGCTGTATTAGATGGGGCTCCTTGACCATACAGGACGGGTGGGGAGGGACAGCATGGCACAGCCCTGGACGTGTGACTGTTGTGGAAGTAGAACAGGTCAGTGCCAGTCCAGCCAGCCTGGAACACAGTGCCTCTTGGGTCAGCTCTGGCTTATGAGGTGTGTCTGTGCCCACAGGAAGGAGAAGAACAGGAGGAGAATCGTGGCAAAGAAGAGCGCCAGGAACCCAGCACCACGGCCCGGAAGGTGGGGAGGCCTGGCCGGAAGCGCAAGCACCCTCTGGTGAGTGTTGTGTCTCATGTGACCCACGCCTGTGCCCTGGGCAGCAGCGAGTGTGCCTGAGGCTCCTGAACACTCCCTGTTTTCTCCAGTTTTGAACTAGAGGCCAGGGAGCCTTGGCTGGTGGTTGTGAGAGCTGAGTTTTCAACCCTGGCTTCCCTCTGGAAGGGCCCCTGCTGGTCCTGTCACAGAGCCATCCACTAGCCATGGCCCTCCTGTCCTGCTCATGCCTGCAAGGCGGTGCGGTGCAGCTGGCCCACAAGCTCCTACTCTCCTGAGGGGAGCCAGGCTGCTGAGGTCCTGGGAGCTCTGGGTCCACTCAAGATGGAGAAAGCTGGGGGTGTGGCGCAGCTGTGGGCTGGAAAAGCCTGCCTCCCTCGTGCCTAACCTCGGTGGAAAATTAGTTCCCAGTAGAAGGCCAGCTGGTTCCTTTCTCCTAGCCCTTCCAGCAGAGAATGGTAAACTTGGAGCAGGAGGATGAGGAGGAGCAGAAGCTCCGGATCCGTAATTGAGACATGCAGGGCAGGGGGCAGCACAGCTGGGTAGGGCGGTGGGTCCAGGGAGGCCAGAGGCCTGGGGACCGCGTCCAGTTCTCTTGCTGTAGAGGGAAGAGTGGAGGTTAGGTAACTAGCTGGTAAGCCGTTTAGAACATTTTAATAATAAAGCACACATGGATATTTAATGGCCTGTAATGAAAAATTCACTTGGACAATGGAAGGATGAGAGTTGAGAAGAATTTCCGGTTTGGAGCAGGTTGCACTGGCAGATGCCCCTGTGCTCTGCCCTACTCTTACCTACCAGCACCTTGAGGGGTGAAGGTCCATGAAGGGGCAGCTGGCCCCGTTTGACTGCAGGCACATCCTTGCCCCCACCCTACCCCACCAGGAGCTTCAGCCTGTAATCTGCAGAGCAACTTTCTCCACTCCAGTTGCTGAGGACCCAGAGCCACCACCTGTAACAAATAAAAAGCTAGTGACCCTTTGACTCCAATTTGTCAGTCTGCAATCAAAAGGAAGGCACAGCACTGAGGGGGTGATAGTCTGGGGTCAGGGTATAAGAAAGTAACTTGTGGGATGAGGACTGGGAGTCATTCAGCCCATGCCTGGGTCCGCCTTCAGTACGGAAAGGAAAATACCATCTTTGGAGCCCAGCAGACCTGGGTTCAGATACCAACTTCACAATTAATTCACCACCTTTTGGAGCTTGAACAGGTCGCTGAGAAGAAGGCAGGATGCCTTCCTCCTAGAATGCTGTGGCGGTGGGATAAACTTAGTCTTTACCAGCTGGTGTCGAGCAAGGCACCATGTCGATCACTGTTGGACAGGAGAAACAATTCCTGTGTTTGGTGCTCCTGAGCTATGTGACCTTGTGCAGTTACATAACCTCCTGACAGCTTCCTCATTGGCAACAGGGCTGCTGTGAACACCTGTCCTGTATCCCTCCTGGGTGCATGCACACTGCAAAGTGAAGCCCAGATGGGCACTGCATAATTTCAGTGACTAGTGTCCACACACAGGGTGCAGGCCTTTGGGGGTGGGCTCGAACATTGACCTCAGAGTAGCCTCCATGGGAGGTAGTGCACATCATGAAAAACCTTGTTGTTGTGTGAATGTGGTCCAGCCTGTGTCCTGGGTGACACTACAACCAGCTGGAAATAGAGGAGAGGCCCCTGGAGAGAGAGAGCTGGTGCTGACTGAGGAGTCTGGTGCATGAGATAAGTGTTGGAATATGGAACCTTGTGGTCTGGGAATGTGGCTTGGGTGCCGAGCATGCATTAATCCCCAGGTTTGATCCAGTACCATGTAATACTGGCACTTGGGTGTGGAGGCTGGAGGATTAGAAATTCAAGGTCATCTTCAAATAGTGAGTTTGAAGCCAACCTTGGCTAATGAGACCCTGTCTAAGAAATTAAAAAAAAAAAAAAAAAAAAAGCCAGGCGTGGTGGTGCACGACTTTAATCCCAGCACTTGGGAGGCAGAGCCAGGCTGATCTCTGCCTGGTCTACAGAGAGAGTTCCAGCACAGCCAGAGCTGTTCCATAGAGAAACCTTGTCTAGGAAGACAAAACAAAATTGTAAGAGGCTGGAGAGTTGTTGCTTCAGCAGAGGCCCCCAGGTTTCACTCCCAGTACCCACGTGGTGGCTCACAACCATAGATAACTCCAGTGCCAGGAGATCTGATGCATGTACTGACCTTCAAGGGCACCAGGCTGGAATGTGGAACACAGACACACAAGCAGGCAAAGCACTCATACATTTAAAAACAAATTTTAAGGGATACCTCATACATTGGAGGGAACAAAGAAAGTCAGCTCAGAATATGCAGTTTTTTTTTTTTTTGTTTTTTTTTTTAACTGGGAGACCACCTGGGGATTCTTCCAGTTCCTGCTGTTGATGGCCTGGGGCTGAGTTCCTTGCTCTGGTGGGACAGGTGTGATCCTGGCTTCCTCCTCTCTCCTGGGGTCCCTATCTCCTTCTCAGCAGGAGTTCTACAGACTTCTCTGGGATCTGCTGCAGCTGTGGCCCTGAGGCTTGATTCCCAAGGAGCTTTAGAGACCCAGTTTGTCTCCAAGGAAGCCTGCCGAGGGCTGTGAAGGAGAGAGGGGAGGTAGAGGAGCCAGGGAGAGCAGGACTGACAAGGAGCACTTCCTGCAACTCTACTATGCAACACTGCACAAAGGTTCAAGTACACCAAGCATTCCTCCTCAGCTCCAAGGCTATGCACCCTTGGTTTCCTCCTCAATTTGTCCCCAAGCCTGTCCAACTTTGCCATCCTCAGATATCTGTCCTTGGATACTCCTGTGTTAGTCCCCTAGCCAGGGATGTCCAGGCTAGCTCACTTTGCAGAATTACCTCCCCTCCCCCCATTCCCTCTTACCCTTCACATGGCAAGAAGGAATTTATCTTCTAGTCTAGTGTCCAAGAGAAGAGAGGCATAGTCACTGCTTGGCAGGTCTCTGTTCTTGAGACTCTAGAACATTGGTTCAAACCTTCCCAATGCTGCAACCTTTTCATTACAGTTCCTCATGCTGTGGTGACCACCCCCCAACCATAAAGATTATTCTTGTTGCTACTTCATAATTGTAATTTTGCTACTGTTGTGAATCTTAAGATTCATTTTCCAATGATCTTAGGAAATCCTGTGAAAGGGTCAGTTGACCCCAAAGGGATCCCAACCCACAGGTTGAGAACCACTCTCCAGGGACTCCATTTTTTCACAAGGCCTCACTATGCAGCCCTGGCAGATCTGGGACTCACTATGTAAACCATGTTGGCCTTCTGGAGTACTGGGATTAAATGTGTGTGGTGTGTGCCACCAAACCCAGCAAGATGTGAGCTGCCATGTGGGGTTCTAGGAATCTGGGACCTGGGTCCTCTGGAAGAACAGCCAGTGTTCTTAATGGCTGAGATATCTCCAGCCCTGAACTCCATTTTTGTTGTTGGCTTTTTGAGACAGAGTTTCTCTGTATTTCTTTGGAGCCTGTCCTGGAACTCTCTCTATAGACCAGGCTGGCCTGGAACTCACAGATATCCATCTGCCTGCCTCTGCCTCCCGAGTGCTGGGACTAAAGATGTGCACCACCAACGCCTGGTTCTTCTAAGACAGGCTCCAGAACACTGCACCTGACTTGCCAGCACCTTAGCATGTCACACCCCCACACTAGCACCCAACACTTACCCCTTGAACAGAAGAATGGAGCTCAGATCCCTGCTGCTCCAGAGGCTCACTCCTAGAAGTATGGCTGCTATATGTCCTTAGAGAGCTCCACAATCAGTATCTAGGAGCTTAAGGTTTCTAAACTGCAATTTAATTTGTTTACCTATATATATATATACACTTAGTGGCACCCAAACCTAGTTTACACATCTTCACCAAGTGCTCAGTCCCCGAGCCATGCCCCCAGCCCTGGAAACTTTCCTCCTCCTTCTCCCTACCCCCTCTACCTGCCCCACCTTCAGTTGAATTGTATTATTATTACATCCATCCGTCTGTTTTTGTTTTTGTTTTTTTTTAAACAGGAAACATTCTTTTTTTATTATTTATTTACTTTATTCCAGAAGAGGGTCCCTGATCCCACTATAGACGGTTGTGAGGATTATGTGGTTGCTAGGAATTTAACTCAGGACCTCTGGAAGAACAGCCAGTGCTCTTAACCTCTGAGCCATCTCTCTAGCCCCTGTTTTTGTTTTTATAACGATATGATTTCTTAGCAAATAGAGAACTTAAAATCCAGCCCCATCTCAGCACCCTCAAATCTTGGATTGGCACTTGGCCCTCCACTGGTTTAGTTTTGGTTTGGGGGTTTTGTTTTGTTGTGGTGGCAGGGAACTTGCTAAGCATCCAAGGTAGACCTTAATCTATTGCCTCCACCATCGCTCAGGTACTGAGATGACAGGTGTGAACGACCACACCAGCTGTTTCTGGGTGTGTATTGAGTGCCTTTTGAAACAGTCTCACTTCATAGCCCTGGCTGTCCTTGAACTTGCCACAGTCCTCTTGCCACTTGACACCATTAGTTTGACCCTTGTTACCATGTCTTTTGCCTGGCTTCCAACTGTAGCTCATTTCATCACCCTACTTCCAAGGACCAAGAATAATGGCCAATAAGTAGCACAGTGCCTTGTTGCCTAGGATGGTTTAAAGGTTTACCTCAGGCTATCCGGATGACTTCCTAGGTAAAAGATTGAAGAATCCATGGGGAATGGAAACAACCAACTCCCAAGAGTTGTCTTCTGACCTTCACAAGAGTACCATGGCATGAACGCACATGGGCACACACAAACCAATGACAAAATTCACAAGTTTCATCACTTGGATATCCCCACACTGCAAAGCCCTGTGCTTTCTTTCCTTGTCACTCGTATACTCGGCAGGGCTGTTTGAAAATGCGTGCAAACAGTTCTAGAAAGCTGAGATGTGGGGGTGTGGTTCATTTGGTAGAGTGCTTGCCGTGAACGCACAGGGCCCTGGGTTTGATTCTCAGCAGTGCATAAGCATGCAGGTAATGCCAGCTCTTGAGATATGGAGAATCAGAAGTTCAAGGTCATCCTTAGCTAGAACCACATTCAAGGCTAGCCTGGGCCAAATGAGACCCTGTCTCAAAATTAATGAAAAACAAAAAGAAAGGAACTAGAATTGAGGGGGGAGTTTGACACAAATCTCAGGAATCCAGGAGTGGCCCAAGGACTGGGAAGCAAGTCCGCTTCAGAGAAGGCACTGGCCTGCTTTGCTGGCAGCTTTGCATTGGTGAAAGCCAAGATAGTGCCAGGAACAGGAAACAGGAAGCCAGCTGCCTGGCTAGGAGGGACTTAGGAAGGGAGCTGGCACCTGGGCAAGGGCCTGTAGCCTGGCCAGTGTCCATGCAGAGGAGTAGATCAGCATGGGAAATCAAGCCTCTCTGTGTGTGTGTCCCGGTGGAAAGAAAGGGCCCTTCCCCTGTTCACCAGCTCCTGAAGACATTGCAGTGTGACAAGTAGGGCTGTGTGAGGCTGGTTCCTGCCTGGTCACAAGCCCAGACAGCTCTGCAGAGGCCTTTGTTCTTTGTGGGTGGTTCTAGCTGGGGTATCAGAGGGACACTTTCTGCCTTGGCCCAGCAGACCCTGGGGTTGGGGTAGGAGTGTGTGTGTGTGTGTGTGTGAGAGACCAGTCCTGTAAGGTTCTATACGGTTTACTAGCTGCATGCATATCAGTGGGGATTTATACCCACCAACTTCCTCCAGGGTTATTTTTGCTTGGAGGGAGCATTCTGAGGTCACTCCTGCTAAGAATAACCCAGCAAGGGCGGGAGAGGGAGTGGGTGGGAGCTGGCACTGAGCTCAACTGAGCCAGGCTGGGCTCCTTACTCCATAGCAGCCTCCTGTACAGCCAGGAGGGAGTGGGTTCCAGAGGGCAGCACTGCAGGGCAGAAGGGCAGAAGCTAGGGGAAGCCAGGGAGCCGCAGCAGGGCTGAGTCTCAGCTGGCTGGGCAGTTTTACTCAACTCTGATGGCTTCACAGTGTAGGTTACTTTTCCAGTCTTACAGAGCCATTTGATGCTTCAACAGCATGCTTTTCTTGTCTCCAGAGCACAACTGCTCTTTGCCGGCTCTTTAAAAGTGACTGATACCCCCTTGATTTCAGGCTCTCTTAGTCCAGGCTGCTGCTCCTGGTCACACTGAGCAGTGTTCTTCCAGAAGGCATGTGGAAGGTAGAGCTGTGATGAGGGATGTGTAGCTCCAGGCATTTAACGCTTCCCTGGAGATTTGCCCTCCTGAGCACTCAAGTAAATTCTGAGGGAGTCCAGTGCGTAGGGGCTTGGTCAGTGGTGGGAACCTTCAGAGTCATAGATGCCAGGGAAAATCTGCTGGGACATGTGGGGCTTGCCTGGCCTTAAAGAAGGGAAGGGACAAACCAAGGGAAAAGTGGCAGGCCCTGCTGAGGCCTTGTGAGCTGGTGGAGCAGTGTGCTGTGTGGAGATTGAGGGCAGGCCCTGAGCTAGCAGCCTGTCTGTGGAGAAGGTTGCTTAAAAATGAACTTTCTTGCCTGGGCTGGAAAGATAGTGGCCAGAGGAGTTTTACTCTTTAGTTTTTATTTTACTTTTGAGACAAGGTGTTCTAAAAATTCACTATGTAGACCAAACTGGCCTCAAACTCACAAAGATATGCTTGCCTCTGCCTCCCAGGTATGGGGATTAAAATTGTGTGCCACTATACCCAGCTTTTTTTTATTTTATTTTGAAGACAGGGTCATATTGTGTATCCCAGACTTAAATGCAGCTGGTTATCCTTCCCCTGCCTCCGCCTCCAAAGTGCTGCATGATCACACCTGGTGTTTTTTACTCTGTATCCTTTGAGAAGGGGGGAGGGACCATGGGGCAAGTCCAGGGCCTGATGAGAGTATAGAGAAACAGAGTGCAGGCCCCTGATCAGATGCAGAGGCGACAGGAGATGCCCCAGGCACCAGCTGTTATACAACAGGGACAATGCCGGGGCCGTTGTCAGAGACCAGGGCTTCCGAAGTACTCAGGAAAGGTTACTACAGATAGCTGGGGTGTAGCTTAGTGGAAAAGCACTCGTCAAGCATGCTGGGTTCCACACCGACACTAGCGGACATAAAAACCAAAACAGAACAGTGGGGACTATTGGGTGACTCCTTCGAGTTTAAAAAGCATTACAAAATCCACTTCTCTTTGTACCTTGTCTTGACTCTTTCCCAGAGTGACACATTTTAGGACCATTTCCAATAAACCTCTCACATGCCTTGGTCTCAGTTTCTGTGTCCTCCCAGCCATCCGGTCACACTAGCCTCTCTCCCACCATGCTGCAGTGACCAGCACATGGACCGTAAGGGAGCTGTTGACCGGTTTCCTTTCCTCACCCTCACCTGCAGTGTTGTGTGCATGTGATGCTTAACATTGACTGCCAACTTGACGAGATGGAGACTCATCTGAGAGACTAAGCTCTTGGTATGTCTGTGGGGAGGCATTAGTCTGGGTTCTCTGAGGTTGGAATGTGGGAGGCACCATTCCATGGGCTGAGGTCCTGAAATGGATGAAAAGGAGAGCCAGCTGAGCCCCAGATCCATGTCTGCTTCCTGGCTGCGATGCTGTGCAGCCAGCTGCCCCCACCCTGCACACAAACACACTGCCGTGATGGACAGCATCCTGGAACGAACCTTTCCTTTCTTAAGTTGCTTTTGTCACCTATTTTTTTCCAGCAAGAAAAGCAACGGATGCAGCACATGGCAGCTCTATGCACCTCAGGAAAGACATCACTGAGCTGGGATGCCTGGGAAGGGTGGTGGATGACCAAGGCTGTGAGCTGGGGTGTGGTGGAGTCCATACTAGTTGGGATAGGATGCTCACAGTGCTGGGGTGGGGGGGACCTGAGATACTGCTTCCTAGGGTGGTAGTTCCTTTCTAGGCTCACCACCTATGGTGTAGCAGAGGTGGGAAACTCGATGGTTTACTTTTCAGAGTTATTTATTTTGTGTGTGTGGGTTCTGCCTGCATGTATATCTATATCATGTGTGTTCCTGGTACCTTTGGATACCAGGAGAGAGTGTCAGATCTCCTTGGACTGGAGTTAAGATGGTTGTGAACCACCATGTGAATGCTGGGAATTAATTGAACTGGGTCCTGTAGAAGAACAGCTGATGCTCTTAACTGACGAGCCATCTCTCCATCCCTAAGTGGTTTTAAAGGGACTTCCCTTGATACGTAGCTGTCCTACATATAGTGCTTCCTTCAAGGGACTTTCCAGTTTCCCTGAAACCTTTTTAAAATTTTGCTTATAGCCAGGTGGCAGTGGTGCACACCTCCCAGCATTTGAGAGGCAGAGGCAGGAGGATCTCTAAGTTAGAGCCAGCCTGATCAACAGAGTGAGTGAGTTCCAAGACAGTCAGGACTGTCACACAGAGAAACCCTGTCTTGAAGGTGAGAGAGAGAGAGAGAGAGAGAGAGAGAGAGAGAGAAGAAGGAAAACATTGTTTTGCTTTATCTTTATTTTTATGTATATGAGTGTTTTGTCTGCATATATGTCTGTAGCATGAGTTTGAATTGGTCTCAATATTAAAAACCCAGAGTCAAATATTAGGGGCTGAAAGCTGAGAGAAGCAAAGCAGCCAACCACTAGAGTTCTTACCTCGATGGTAAGATGGTAAAGGGTTATTTTGACTGTCCCTTGTTGATCTACATTCATTAGTACAATGTCTACCCTTACCATACCTTCTGATAAACCAGAAGGGAGGGGTGTTCTGTTTGGATTGTGCTTAGAAAAAAAATATTGTTTCTAGGAATGCTGTGTTTGCAGTCCATTTTTAGGTGACCTTATTTACCGCAATTGAAACACTTGACAATTTGATTTTTCTTCAAACCTCTGGAAATCATTTCTCTTATCCAAGCATCATCTTGGTCATGAGATTCAATATTGATTGTATCTCGGATCCATTTCTCCAAGGGTGCTGATCTTGGCTTTAATGGCCTAGTTACCCTTTGCATTGTGCATTAGCATTTTCAAAAGCCAGAGATTCAATTATTATTTGTCGGGCTTCCGAATTTGGTATCATTCTATTTATTGCTGAAGTCAATCTTTGTAAGAATTCAGTGAAGGTTTCTTTTGGGCCCTGTATAGCTTTAGTAAATGGCTCAATTTTCTTTCCTGCTTCTCCAATTTTATCCCAGACATTCAAAGCTGTACAGCATAAAACCAGGGCATGGTCATCATATAGAGATTGCCTTTGAACATCAGCATAATCTCCCTCTCCAGGAAATTGGTCTTGGGAGATTTCCATACCTGTAGCTGTACTTTGTTGTTCAGTGGTCCTAGCCTCGTCTTTCCACCAGGTCCTCCATTGTAATTGAGGACCAGACTCCAAAATTTTCTAGATGGGATTCCTCTGTAGCTTTGGAGTCTGTCCTGGAACACTTTCTAGACCAGACTGGCTGTGAGATCTGCCTGCCTCTGCCTTCCAAGTGCTGGGGTTAAAGACATTAGCTACCATGCTGGCTTTCCTTGACTCTCCTTAAGTCTAACATTTCCACAGGAGTCCATTTCAGCTCTTTCACGTTGTTAGGGATGTCTTTCATTTGACAATTCCTATAAGGTTCCTGGATAAATTAAAGATGATTGTTTGAAAACCTTAAGCTCTTCCTCTCTAACCTTATTTCTGTCTGGGTCTAAATATCTCTATGATCTGTTTTAATAAGTTTTTCTAAAACTTGTATCTTTGCACTCACATTAACCAATTTTTTTAGTGATAAAACAAAAAATGATAATGTTTATAATTGACATTACATAAATTCCATCTAAGTGAGTTATCCTCTCATTTAATTGTTCCATTTTCAAATCATCCAGTGTATTATCATACAGAGACCTAACTCCCTCCATAATAATAGTGCTTCCCATGTTTTAATGAGGGAAAACTCTTCTCTTTTAACTAAGTCCTCCCTTTAAGAATTCCAATTTTCTCACCAAATCTGCTAACGATGGTATTTAAGATGATGGTGAAGTGTGAAGCTGACTGATGCTATGTAGAAGCCCTTGCAGGTTTCAAGGCAGCTACCTAGTGTGGCAGCAGCTTGAGAAGGGGTTCTGGGGAAAGCCCACAACCTAAATGGAAGAAAAGCCAAAGAGCCTGTTGTCTGCACAGGGGAATGTATGAAAGCAGCTGACTCCTACAGCATTTGGAGCCCAAATGCCTGTGGAGTTTGCTGCAGAGAGGCTGCAAAGAAAAATCCCAGACTCGCTTAGAAGCTTAGGAAAACGAGAGAAGCTAGCTGGGGAGGTGGTGACTCCGGCATGTACCAGTGACTGCAAAGCCACAGGCAAGCGGCCTTTTCATGAATTTGTGCCCAAAAGTTGGATGTCAGATATAGTTTGAATTCTAATTGGTCTTAATAATAAAATCCCAGAGTCAGATATTAGGGGGTAAAAGCTGAAAGGTCAGAGAGGCAGAGCAGCCAGCCACGAGAGTTCTTACCTCAACGAAATCCTCAGACCAAAGGAATGAGCTCCTGTCTCTACCCACTCTACCCAACCATATCACTTCCTGTTTCCTTCTTCCTAGTGCTGGGATTAAAGGTGTGTGCCACCACTGCCTGGCCTCTAGTGGCTAACTCTACACTCTGATCTTCAGGCAAGCTTTATTTGTTAGAGTACAAACAAGATACCACCACATATATCTGTACACCACATATGTGCCTGGTTCCCAGAGGTTCCAGAAAAGGGCATTAGATCCCCTGGAACTGGAGTTGTAGATGGTTGTGAGTCTTGGGCACTGAATGTAGGTCCTCTGCAAGAGTAACATGTGATCTTAACCACTTTTCCATGTCTCCAGCCCCATTTCTACAAGTCCAGCTAGGCCCTCATGCAGGTGGACAGGTATCTCTGATGGAATTGTATGTCACTGGGTTGGTCACTCACTGAACATGTCTGTCCTCATACCCCATCGCCACGGCTTGTGACGGCCTCGTAGTTATTTCATGGCTGAGTCCACATGGGGAAGAGGCAGGGCAAGACAGAAGTGATGCAGAGACCCTAGAAGGACTTGAGATGGGCAGTATCAGGCCTGGACCAGGGATTCTAGATTGACCCTCTTTGTTCCCCAGTCCTGTTGGCCCTGTCTACACTGCTGACCCCTTTAGCTATTCTACTGGATAGAAGACAGTTGGAGGTGTTGGACACCCAGTTCTAAAGCCATGACATGTGACTGTTTATTCCAGGAAGGTTGAGCAAGGGAACCTTGGGAACTTATGGAAGAGCATGGGGCGGACCTCCCTGGTCCTCCTGCTACCACAGGCTTCTTAGGAGCTGCAAATGGATGAGGGCGGCCAGGGAAAGGGCTGCAGAAAGGGCTGGGGGTGGCAGTAAGGCCAGTGCCACTGCTTCCCTGGGCAGGGTTGCCCTCTTAATCATTCAACTGATTCCTGGAACTGGAGTCAACCTAGAGAAACCCAGGCAAGGTCTGTGCTGATGGGCCTGTAGGACACAGTGCAGAATTAGGGAAGGGACTAGTTTGATGTACACTTTTGTTTCCATCACTCCTTCAGTGGTGACACAGCCGCCGCTGAGGCATTTGGCCCATGATTGTTCTGCATTGCTGGGGTGAACCCTGTGTCTGTGTGTATGTAATTGTCAAGGACCCATGACTGAGCAGGGTTCCTGGATGGCCCCAGCACTGCCAAGTCCTTACAGACACAGCAGCAGGCCCTTAGAATGCAGAAGGAGATCTTGGTGGCTCGCAGAGAAGGGTTAGGGAGGGAAAGGAAAGGAACTGCCTGGCCTTTCCCTCCATCTCCCCACATGGGTGAACGCCATCTCTCCATCTCTCCAATATTTTTGCCCTCTCCTCTCATAAACCTGGTTTAGAGCCTTTATATGTAAACATAGTAATAACAATTTTAATAAACTATGTCCCCCATGGGGATTGTGACACTTCACTCTGCTTTGAGAGCCACTGCAGGGCGGTCAGAGTGACCCTGTAGCAAAGTTAGCTAGAGAGTAAGGGGTGGGTGGCAGGGGGCTCCAAACTGGTTGGAGTCTGGCCAGGCCCCTGCAGAAGGCTCCTTCATTGACCCCTGG
This sequence comes from Phodopus roborovskii, assembly GCF_943737965.1. Taxonomy (NCBI): domain Eukaryota; kingdom Metazoa; phylum Chordata; class Mammalia; order Rodentia; family Cricetidae; genus Phodopus; species Phodopus roborovskii. Next base: position 11,426,152 of record NW_026126408.1, on the reverse strand, counting down.
TTCCTCCTTGAGCAGGAGGGCTGCCTTCTTTCCACTGTAAAGCTTATTTTCACTCAGCCAGGGAGGTGGCTGTCCTTCGGATGTCCCTCCTGTACTGAGTCATCTTGGAGGCTTTGCTGAGGAACATGAGGGATGCGCGTGAGCCAAGGCCAGCCTTGGACCTGTCTTCCACAGACAAGCTAGGGCCCCATGTATTGCTTTAGGATCCTCAGGATAATTAAGTTTATTGATTTTTATAAGTGAATGGATGCCAGGTCCTTTGCTGGGTGCTAGGGAGCTGGGATAGAGAGACAGGAAATGATAAATAAGGCACAGTCCAGAAGGGAGGCATACAATAACAAGCCATTAGGCCCAGCACTGTGAATACTGTAATGGGAGAATGAGATCTGTAAACAGTGTGGCCTGCCATGGGATGGAGGAGGGAATGGCATATTGGACTCCACCAGTCCTCAGGGCTGTGGACCCGGGCATAGGCTGAAAGCTCCAAAGATTACAGATCATCAGGGCCTATACCATGATCTCCCCAGGCATCTGTGTTGTTCTTAGATGGGAAATAGAACAATGGTTATTTGATGGGAGGGAGTTACTGTTTCAGGGGTGCAAAGCTTCTGGGTGGGTAATGGTGATGGTCACAGAACATGAATATACTCAATGTATGCCTAAAAATGGTTAAAATGACAAATTTTATATATACTTTATCATAGATTGGCGATTATTTTATTTATTTTTATTTTTGAGACAAGATCTCCCTACTTAGCCCAAACCTAGCCTTGAACTTGCAGCCGTCCTCCTATGTCAGTCTCCCAAGTGCTAGGATTACACATATGGAACACCTTAGCCCCAGCTACCACAGATTTTTCTTGTTATTATTTTTTTTAATGTATTGCTTGCTTAAGGCCAGGAGTGGTTGATGTTAGGATGTGTAGCAGCATCCTTGACCTGTATCCACTAGCTGCCAGCATGTGACATGTGACAGACACCAAGATGATCTCCAGCCATATTGCCAAATGTCCTGAGGGGCAGCAGTACTGGTTCCCTAGCCAGGAGCTACAGCTGAACTCTGCTCAGAGTGTGTTGCCCAATTCAGAAGCTGAGAGGGATTTGGGTAACAAGGAAGCAGGGGAAAGTTGTCTTGAGGCAGAGGACAAAGGCCAGCAAACTCTGAAATCTTCTAGAGGCGAATGCCACAGTGGACTCTATCAGTCCTCAGGGTGAGGTTGGGCCCAGCACGTGGTGTCCACGTGGTTGAGGACTGTGGTGGGGGGACAGGGCTTAAAGACCCAGAAAAGGGCATGCTGGGTGGAGGAGGCCAGCAGCGGCAAATGGACTGAGTTTGACTGAAATCTGGAACCTTGGTGTCACCCCAACCCCAGTTCTCCAGAGGAAGAGAAGGGGTACTCAATAACTGCTGCTGCCTCTCTGATGCTGTCACCGCAGCTGTGGCCAATGCCTCCTAAGGTGGCTAGCAGTGTCCAGTGGAATGTCTGTATCAGGGCTGTGCTGTCTCCTTCAGAGGCACTGTCAAAACTAAAGCAAACAGAAACAGCCGGTGTGACACTTGCATCTGACATGGGCTCTGAGCTGTGCATTTGCCCTTTTAACCTAATCTTTGACATTAATGAAGCAATTGGGAATATTTATGGAGCGCTGTTGGGGTTCAGCAGGTTCAAACCAAGTCCCATGTCCCAAGAGCACAGAAGCACAGGGACAGGGAGAGGTGGGGGCTCAGGCTAGACAATCCGGTCTGGCTGCCTGAAATGACCCTCTTAGCAAGATCTAACTCCTCCCCTAAAACTGGAAAACTTCTTCTGCCTGTTGCAGACCTGATTCCTTCCTCAGGGTAGTTCCTGAGGGTGATTTCCTTTGCCCAGTTACCCAGATCCCAAGAGCCCTTAGGAAGGGCTGTGCTTAGCCCCAGGTGCTGGAGGGTGAGGAGCAGCAGGGGTTTGCTATGGCGTAGGAGTTCCCTTGAACCCAGGTCAGTGGCTGACTTATCCCTTATCAGAACCACAAAATGAAAAGAAGTGTGGTGGGGGATGTCGCCCAATGGGTAGAGTGCTTGGCTAGCATGCCCAAAGCCCTGGCTCCTGCCCCCAGCATAGCATAAACTGAGCACAGTAGTGCACTCAGTAGGGCAGGTGGTGGGGAGGTGAGAGGCAGGAGTTCCAAACTAGTCTGGATTAGGTGGGCACAATCTCAAAACAAAACAAAATTGGAACCAAAGAGTCAAGTGATAGAGAGTGGCCTGGTTAGGAAGAGAGCTTGCAGGTGGTGAGGCTGGAGATGTAGCTCATTGGCTGCATTTGCCTAATGCCTGCACGGAAGGCTCTGGTGTTAATCCCTGGCACTAAAAGGATGTGTGTGTGTGGGGGGGGGGGGGGGTTGTGGATCAATGGGAACGGGTAGGCGCTTTAGCCACTGAGCTGATCCTAGGCTTACAGCTGTGTAGTGGGGTCCCCCGTCCCTTTATCTACCTGTGTACTGACTCCCACTTCTGGGTGTATCTGATGCTACTGCAGAGGGGGGTCCTGCAAGACTGGTGGAATGCACCTATGCAGTGTGATTGATTGAAAGACTGTGTGGCCAGCCACAGAACCCCTGGGCTAAGTTCTAGAATCTCAGAGCTAGCACTCCTGGCTCCCCAGGCTTTGGAGCCGGCGGGAAGTGAGTCCTTGGGTGAGGAGGTCATGTGGTTGGTCTGCAGGCAGGAAGCAAGCCTCTGTGGAATGATCTCACACAGCCCTGTTGGGTAGGAAGTAGCTAAAAGAGATCGATCATAAGAGATTGGCTCTGTCCAAGTGTGACCTGTGTAGTGCACGCTGGCCTTGCTGTACTTGGCACCACTGGTTCCTGGAAAGTGTCTACCAGGGCAGCCAGGCATGTCCATCTCTCATGCATGCCTCAGCCTTGCAGAGTGACAGGCTGACACAAGGGAGGTACATGGTTCAGCCTTAGTCCTGGGGTGGATGGGGACACATGGCACGGGGGCTAAAGCAAGTGGGTGGCCATGTTTGCACGCTCCTCTTTCCTTCATGTAGCTGCCCAGCAGCCTGGCAAGGCCAGTGGAAGTTTTCCCAGCAGGCACTTCCTCTTCCATGCTGCAGCATTCCGGAACCCCCAGCTGCTGAGCCATGCAGTAAGGCAGCTCCTCACCACTTTCTGTTTCCTGGGCGAAGAGCTTGCAGCATAGACTGGTAGACTGGGAAATCAACCAGGCCAGCTGCTGGGCTCCTCAGGAGGCAGCATAGTCAGAGACACTAGGTTTACTGTTCTTTCCCAAGGCCTTGCTTGGTCCCTGTTTGCCACCTCTCAGCGTTCCTCACCAGGTAGCAATGGGCCCACAGTTCCCATCCTAGACCTGAACTGGAGGCTGTGAGGTGAGGGGCCAGCAGTTTGTGCCTCAGGCTATATACTGGTGCTATAACCTTTTAAAAGGGAGTTTGGCATTTCCCTCTACACTCAGCCCAGCCAATCCTCCTGGGACTGCCCTGAAGATACGCTTGGCTATAGAGAATTGGAAGTAATGGGGCTCACTGACGGCTGGCATGAGTCACAGAGCATCTGCCAAGCAGGAGTCAGAGCCATATGCACGGGTGTGTAGAGATGGGGAAGAAGTGAGCTGTAGAACACTATGCGTAGCATGATAAAACACGATCTTGGATCTCATTGTGTGTATGAATATGTGAATAAATTTGTAACTTACATGTGACTGCAAAAAGCCTAAAAAGGAAGTCCAGCCCTTTGGCACAGGCCTGTAATCCCAGCACTTGGCATGCAAAAGCAGAAGGACCAGGACTTCATTCAAGGCCAGCCTTACACACATAGCTTGTTTGAAGCCAGTCTAGGCTACATGAAACCTTGTTCTATTTCATTTTTAAAAATTATTTTACATATACGAGTGTTTTGCTGGCCTTACACATGTATGAACACCATGTATATGGCTGGTGCTTGTGGATGCCAGAAGAGAGACTGGACTCCCGGGACTGGAGTTACAGTTGTAAGCTGCCATGTTGTTGTTAGCAGTAGAACCTAGGTCCCCTGCAAGAGCCTTAGCCAGTGAGCCATCTCTCCAGCCTGTGAATGAAACAGAGTATACAAAGGCTGAGCAGGGTCTCCCTACCCTAATCATAGCACCCAGGAGGGGAGGGCTAGAGCTCTTTGGAGGGTGGAGATGGGAACTGAAAAGCATATTTGTGAAGCTGCTAATAATGGTTTTCATAGAGGAAATAAACTGGAGTGTTAATATAGAGTTTTAATGTTTTGTTTGTTTATTTTTCTAGACAGGGTTTCTCTGTATAATCTCCCTGGCTGTCCTGGAACTAGCTCTGTAGACCAGGCTGGTTTCAAATTTACAGAGATCTGCCTGCCTCTGCCTCCCAAGTGCTGGGATTAAAGTACATTCCACCACCGCCAGGCTGGAGTTTTAACCTTAAAAATTTTTTTGTTTACATTTATTTGGTTGTGTGTATGAGGTGGGGAGAGATGAAGAGAGATTGACTTGTGTGAAGGTCAGAGAACAGCTTGTAGGAACAGGTGCTCTCCTTCCATCTTGCTTCCATCAAACTCAGGCCATCGGACCATCAGCAAGTGCCTTCACCTGCTGAGCCATCTTGCCAGCCCATTTAAACATTTTGGTTTGTGCAATTCAAATTGTTATGGGGCTGGGATTTTGGCTCAGTGGGTACAGCACTTGTCTAGAAGTACAAGGCCCTGGGTTCAATTCCCAACACCATATAAACTGGGTGTATTGGTACATTCCTCCAGAGTTTAAGGTAATCCTTACCTACATAACATCCTTGAGGCTGGCCTGGGGTAAATGTATAATGTATGTCGGATTTTTATTACTAGTTAAATGTATATGTTTATTTTGTTTTGTTGAGATTCTCACTATGTTGTGTTGGCTGGCCTAGCACTCAAGAAATCTGCTTGCCTCTGCCTTAGTACCACCATGCCTAGCCTATTACTTTTCTAATAGAAAAATCTCCAGGCAAGGTGATACATGTGTGACAGCACACTACTCAGGAGGCTAAGACAGGCGGATCCGTAGTTCAGGGTCATCCTCACCTATATAATGCGTTCAAGGCCAGCTTAGATCATATGACACAAAGCACAACAAAGGCTCAAGTGAAGTATCTGTAGTCACCTTACCTGAGAGGAGAGGAACCTTCTTTTTTGTTTGTTTGATTTGGGTTTTTGAGACAGAGTCTCCTGTAGCTAGGTTGGCCTCAAACTCACTATATAGCTACGTGTGACCTTGAACTCTTGATCCTTTTGTCTCTACCTTCTAGGTGCTGGCATTCCTGGCATGTTTGAACCATGCTTGGCTCATATCTCACCTGGGGCTTGCTGAGCCAATTCTGCCCCTGGTCTGCATTTCCTACCCCTGAGCATTTTCTAACTGCAGGGTTGCTGAGCACACCTTAGTGCCTGCAAAGGTAGCACAGTATCTCCCTAAGACAGGGACCCTGAGTGAGCCAAGCACCTCCAGTACGCCAAGATGTTCTGACCACTTGTCTCTGATGAGCAAGACAGATCACACTGGAAAACACACACACACACACACACACACACACACACACACACTTACAGGGACATGAGAGGACAGCTTGAATGAATCCTGATTTAATTTTTACCAGTTGGAGCCTTAATTGGATTCTGACCTCAGGCCCCAAGGGATGAAGCAGCCTGTTGTCTTTTCCGGCAAGCATGGAGGAGCCTATGCCCAGGGCATTTGCTGCCCAGGCTGGAGACTGCTTGGGGCTTTGGTGAGCCTGGGTCTGAGAACCTATGTGGAGCTGAATTTGGGGACAGAGAGCTGAGATTCTAGCTCAGATCCAGAGAATGCTTCTTAGGGACTACTTCTTTGACACCCTGCCCCTGTGACAGTGTAGGAGGAACTGAAGTCAGTCCAGCCTCGGGGCCTCTGGAATTGATCTGGTGGCATTGAAATTTCCTGAGGAAGGGTCCAGTTTCAATGATGGAGCATGAGGAAAATTTTTGTTTCTTCTTATGTTTTATTTATTATGCTCATCTGTGTAAGGGCGCACACACAGTGTGTGTGGAGGTCAGTGAATAACTTTGCAGAGTGGGTTCTCTCTACTATGGGAATTGAACTCAGGTAACCAAGCTTACATAGCAAGTACCTTTACTTATTGAGCCATCTTGCCAGCTTTTAGTTTTAAAGCAGTTTCATATAGCCCCAACTGCTCTCAAACCCAGAATGTAGCAGAGATGGCCTTAAAATCCTGATCTCCTGCCATTACCTGGTGGGTGCTGGGATTACAGGTGTGCACCACCATGTCTCATTTACACAGTACTGGGGACTGAGCCCAGGGTCTCATGGATGCTACACAAGCACCCCACCAACTGGTCTACATTTCCAGCTGCAGGATCATTAACTTAGAAGTGGGAAGCCAGAGGAGTCTTAGTGAGTTGGGATACAGGGGTATTCCTGGGTGGCCCAGGCCCACCTGCTTGACCTTCTACAGTTCCCTTAAGCCTCTAATGTGGACAGCACCCCTGTGACTACATCTGCTTGCATGGAGACATGCATGAAGGCACAGTACACACAGCTTCATTAGAAACTCAGGGTCTGTGACTCAAGGGTCTAGTCCTCACGTTGTCTGTTTTCATCTTCCCAGGTGGAAAGCAGCGACACACCCAAGGACTCTGCCGTGACCAGCAAGTCTCAGCCCATGGCCCAAGACTCTGGCCCCTCAGATCTGTTACCCAATGGAGACTTGGAAAAGCGGAGTGAACCCCAACCTGAGGAGGGGAGCCCAGCTGCAGGGCAGAAGGGTGGGGCCCCTGCTGAAGGAGAGGGAACTGAGACCCCACCAGAATCCTCCCGAGCTGTGGAAAATGGCTGCTGCACAACCAAGGAGGGCCGGGGAGCCTCTGCCGAAGAGGGTGAGTCCCAGCGGAGGGAAAACTCTTCTGGGCCCTCTGAGCCCGAAGAGTCACACACTTGGGTCTGAGGCAGGTTTCAGGATGGGCAAAGGTGGGAGCTGACCATCTGCTTGCCAAGGCAATGGTCTAGAAGCCACTGGATGAATACAGCCTATGTACATGTTTACTTGGCCTACCTAGTATGCTAAACAGTTAAAAACATTAGTTGCCAGTATTTTTTTAAAAAATCAAGAAATTCCACATGAAAATCTGGAGTTTTGGCTCTTCATGGGGAAAAAGAAGCTGGCTCTGGCAGCAGGCAATAATGGGTTTGCATAATGCCAAGGGATGCTAAACTGGGGTAATAAGTGTCCCCCTTCTTTCCATGCTGATTGTGTCCCTCAGTTTTCCTCCACTGCCAGCTGGCCTGCTTGCTCTTATACATGACCTGCCTAGGCCCATGAGGAACACAGGTGCCATATCTACCTATCCCACTGCAGAGATCCTGCCTGGCACACTGTAGTTTGGTTGACTCCATGGTAACCTTCACATGTAAATTGTGACAGTGGACACTGAGGAGGCCGTCTGTGCACTGCCTGCTCAGACCTCTCCATCTGGGGACTTTGTGGCCTAGCTCTGGAATTTTGGAAAGTTGCCCACTTTTTTCTTTCAGGTTAAGCCAGAGATTTCAGGGCCAAGCAAGCTGTAAACAAGTGAGTAATGAGGACAGCTAGCATTTGTACCAGGCCTCACAGTTTACATCGAGCCTCCTTCGCCATTATCACATTTGATCCTCCTGGGCCTTGCCAGGTTGTTTTGCATATGTGCATTTTAATTTCAAAAAGTCTTCCTTCCAAGTGTGTATGATGAAATGAGTAAATTGATTAATTGGCATAACTTATTTTGCATGAATCCAAACCTAATATTTATTCAGAAGAGGGAATAGTTCCAGTAAAGGGGTTTCCAAACTGATTTTGAAATATCTTTCATTCATTATTCAGCAAATATTTGTGATGTTCCGCTGTGTGCAAAGCAGGCTCTGAGGCACTCTGCATTTGCTCCTCTCCTTACTCTTAGAAAATGACTTGTTTGTGCCTCTACACCTGGCCTCTGATACTTCTTTGTTGTTGTTCTACCTCTGGCTGTCCTAGAACTCACTGTGTAGATCAGGCTGGCCTCAAACTCAAATATTACCCTCCTCTGCTTCCTGAGAGCTGGGGTTAAAAGCATGGGCCATCACTGCCTAACCCCAACCTTAAACTTGAACCTACTTCCTCCACCTCCTGAGTTCTGGGATCACATAACCATCCATCCCCAGGCCCATTGTTCATTTATATACTTTGTGTGTGTGTGTGTGTGTGTGTGTGTGTGTGTGTGTGTGTGTGTGTGTGTTACTTGAGCATGCCATAGCATATATATGGAGGTCAGAGGACAACTTGATTCTGTTTTTTCCTTCCAGCATGTACATCTTATGGATGGGGATCAAACTCAGACTGTTAGATTTGGCTACAGGCACCTTTATCTGCCGAGCCATCTTGGCTGCCCATACCTAGTTTTGTGTAGTTCTGGGGATTGGACCCAGGGAATTGGACTTCATGTATGCTGGGCGAGCACTGTACCAACCAAACTAACCCTCTAGCCAGGATTGATAAACATTTGCTTCTGAGCATTTGCTCTGCCCTGGTGCTCTGTACTGTGTGGTTCTTTAGCTATCCAGGCCTCAAGAGGAGTGTTGGGAGAGTTAACTCCCTACAGTTCACAATT